>NC_052634.1:41814386-42170411 GCF_016161935.1 Mauremys reevesii
GAAATTGTTAAAAACACTGAGCTTAAACTGGAACTGCCTGTTATTAAAGGCTGGTTTCCCCACGTCAGTTCCACAAGCTCTGCTAGAAACACCCTGGGTTATCTCCTGGCTTGGTGGGAACTGGAGGGAATCGTCCCCTGCTGCCCTTGGCTCCAGGCTGGTTTTTCTGGGGAGGGGACGTGGAATTGATTTGTTTGCTGTTGAGAAGGGAGCCAGGCCAGTTCTCAGGGAACGAGAACTCCCAGCATCTTCCCAGCCCAGCCCAGGCAGCTGCCCTGTCCCAGCCTCTGTTCCCCTGGGGGCCCTGTGTGTTTGACTCTAGAGCAGGCCGGGAGCAGCAGCTGAGGCAGAGGACAGCCTGGGCCGGGCAGATAAGAAGGAGTTTAGCCAGCAAAAAAGGTAAAATGGCAGTGGAGTGTTACCTTGGACTCGACGGCATTTCTCCATTGGTCTGTCTGCTTGGGGGCAGGGACAATAACACGTCCTGCTGCATTCGTTATTTCAAAGGGAGGTTTAGGATTTTCATTCTCACACACGGTGCACAAAGCAGGACTCAACCTTTGCTGTAAACTAAACAAGCTGCCCACAGATTCTAGGAGCCACAATGAGCATTTGGGTGAGAGCTCAGACCTGCCCCTGTCTCAGAGGGAGACAGGGGTCATCTGTGTGGGGACTGGACCACTGACCTATCAGCTCTTAACTCCCAAACTTTCAGTAACTCTATTATCAGTGCCTGTGAGTGTTATTTAAACCATAAGAAAAACCACCCTGGGCTAGAATTCTCTTCTGACAGTAGCCAATAACAGGTACCCCAACATCCAGCCAACAAGGCACCACTGGGAGTTGAACCCAGAATCTCCTGTTTACAAAACAAACGCTTTAGCCAGCTAAGCCATGGTGCCTGGGGGTAGCTATAACACACTGTCTGCCCACACCTGACTCCCTGCCATCCCCACTGGGGCCTGACAAGCTTTGCTTGTGTTTGGATTCCGCAAAGCAGAGGAGCAGGTGACGTTTTCCTTGCAAGCTGTGTGTGTGTGTGAGTGAATCTTTGGCCAGGTCTGCACTACAAAGTTGTTTCAGCAGAATGATATTGCTCAGTTGTGTGAAAAACACACAACGCTCCCTCGGTCGGCAGCTTGTGGCTGGTGTACACACTGCAATGCCATGTCTGGCGACAAAAGTGCCCTGTTTTGCTGACAAAATAAAACGACTTCGATGAGAGGCCTAGAACTTTTTGCAGCAAACTTAAAGTGGCAGAGTGTCACTGTAGATGCTGCTGTTCATTATATCAGCATAACTGGCCTCTGCCAGTACCCCACAATGCCCGCCGTGAACTCGCCTACCCTGCATTCCTGCTACAGAGGCTGGGCCCCTCCCCTTTCATCGCTCTGGGAAGTTCTCACAGCTGAGCCTGCTGCTCTGCTCCGGCAGCCAGGAGCAAATCACTGCCGTGGATGCTGCTCTCTCCCGCACTGCGAACACAGAGCAGATGGTGGGAGTTTCCTTACAGTGTAAGGGGGCCACTGGAATCCGAACTGTGACACGCCCAGGACATCCCTTCCCTTGAGGAGGCTCTTACCTTCTAAACAGGGACGTCTGTTTTCTAGTAAAATCACGAAAAGGGAAGGAGAAAACTCGAAAGAGGTTCCCCCTGGTGCTCACGTACGTGAACCCGAATACTCTCTCAGTCCTCAAAGAGAGACCTGGAGAAGGAGACTTGCTGAAGCAAAGCCACAGGGGTCTCTGAGGTTTCCCTGGCCCCTCACCCCGTCCTGCCTGGCTGATGTCAGCATCTCTCTGTGAGGTCACCACCTCCCCACCACCTTTGACCAATGGTCTGAGGTCCTGCAAAAGGCCTTTGTGATGTCACTGCCACACCCCTCCCTTGCTGGGCTAATGTCCTGCCCCTGCCCAGGCACTGTGGAGGTTTGAGCTACTCCCTGTGGATCACCCCACTCAAGGAGCGTTCGTTCTAGGAAGCAAGCCGGCTAGACAGGAAAACATCAGACGCTGTTTGGATGGACAGGGTGGGTCTCAGGGGAGGGGCAGAGAGGGTGGGTGGGGGGAACTGAACGCAATGCTCCAGATGTGGCCTCACCAGTGCTGAATAGAGGGGAATAATCACTTCCCTCCATCTGCTGGCAATGCTCCTACTAATCCAGCCCAATATGACCAGTTACCCATATTGAATGCAGACACAGCAATATCTGATACATTGGTTCCTGTCCATTCAGGAGGTTATTTCCCACCTATTCATAAATAATGAAGCTGCTCTAAGTGGAGGGGAGAGAGCTGTCCCATCCGTGCAGTTAATCCATCTCCCCGAGAGGTGGTAGCTATGTCACTGGGGGAAGCTATGCTGGTGGGTGTGCAAGCTGTGGTGTCTCCATGTGTATATAAAGTTTAATCAAACCCCATTTTTAAAACCCCTGTGGTCTGGGAATAGAAAAGGAGCTCACTGAGGCAGAGCCCGTCCTTCAAAATCCTTAAGATCACTGACTTGCCAATGCAAAAGTCGTGGGGGTAGAGCTCAGTGGTAGAGTGTTTGACTGCAGATCAAGTGGTCCTTGATTCAAATCCAAGTGCCCCCTTACAAACATGTTACTTCAGTAAAAATAATTCTATTTTCAGGAGCTCCACTAAATAGGGATCCCTGAAATGAATGGACACACTCAATGTTTTCCTGTGCAAATGCATAAAAACCTAGCAAACAAGTCCCCCAGCTGAAATCAGTTCCAATCCTCTAAGTGTCTAGGTTTGTTTTCATCAATTAAACAAAGGCCCATGAAGACACATTTGCAGGTCCTTGGCCTCCATGGGCTACAATGTGCAGAAGAACAAGAACCACATCCACTTGGGAGGCATGGACTAGTCTGTATTACATCTGGTAAGTAAGTTGCCATTGGGACTGAAAACTCTACTGGGGTGGACAGGAGCCTGTTACAAAAATAAAATAACCAAGATTTACCAAACTCCCTGTTACACATTCAATCCTCTGTTTGTGCACACGGCATCAATTGGGGCTCTAATAAATGGCAACCTTCCTTTAACACAGATCGTTGTTCCTTGTGACTTTCAGATGCATTCGAATGGCAGCTGTTCAGAGATCATGTGCTGCTAGTTCATGAGCAGCAGCAGAGTCTCTGTACGTTTACCAACTGTAGAGCTGGGTGTGTCTGCATCCAAGTAACTGCAGAGTCAGTGTAGTACCAGCCAGTTAATTGCACAGTCTCCCTTTCTGGTCTCATTGATCATTTGGGTAGAAACAGCAACGGTTTGGTGGGTTTTGGTTTTTCCCCTTAGTTTTCTCCTAAGGAATGTATGATCTTGAGCATGTTAGTTTAAGTTCCCTGTGGGTCAGGAAAATTCCATCTCCTTGAAATAGCTGGGAAGTGACCTGTTTGTATAACCTAGAATAAAGGAGCTTTTAAAGAAGAAACTGCTTTACAAATATGCTGAGACAAAAACAGTAAATTCCACAGCCAGACACCAGGCCAGGATCAATGGATGGGGCCAGGATCAATTAATTACAGAAGAAACAAACTCTTGGGAAATAGCTGTAATTTGTCCCGAAACCTTTCCTTGTTCTCATATGCTATCACGGATTCTCTTCTAGAGGGCAGAGTTAAGGTTATCTGGGCATGTACCATCACTCTGTATTCCCGGTTTTTCCAGAGTTTGAGTTTTACTGAACTCGATGTTCTGGAAGGTAAGAGATAGTCACAGTCAAAGTTAACTTTCTGTTAACAAAGGTTTTGTTTGTGACAAATAATGAGACTAATCCCTCTCTGCGGTAATTCCACGGACTTCAGTGTACTCTTTCTCTATTTCTAGTTCCAAAAAAATAAGCAAATTAAAACAACCTTGAGACCTAAAATGCTGTGAGAAAATGGAAATTTTAGTAGCTCAAATATTTCAGTTTCTTCTGTGTCTTGTGCGTGTGTAAATGGCACAACATGTTAATTTATAAGCACATCTTTCTTAACTTCTTTAAATATTCTGTAGTACATTGACTAGATCAAGTCGGTTGTTCAATGCAGTGAGGTTTTCATGCATTGCCTCATACATATTTTTCATATTATGTAAATGAACACAACTCATTGAACACAAAATTATGTATTTCATGCTGTGAACTGTGTCGGTATCTCAAATTAATACGTTTATTTTTTCTCTCTCTCTCTCTGTGAGGCACAACAAAATAATTTAGTGATGCTGAAAACGTTCCCTTCTCCTCCAGAACTGCCTTGGAATCACCGTCCCTTTGTAGATTAATCTGCCCCTGTGTCTCTACAAGGAAAATATATTTTCTATGAAAAACACAATTTTTAATTAAAGGGACTAAGACAGAATAGGTTACTCAGACATAGGTTAGGGTTGTTATAGAAGTGGGTGGGTGAGATTCTGTGGCCTGTGTTGTGCAGGAGGTCCGACTAGATGATCATAATGGTCCCTTCTGCCCTTAAAGTCTATGAGAATAGCCACATGAGGGTGACACATCAGGAATGCAAAGCAACAGGTTCCTGGTTTGCACATTGATGGTGACAAGGGATTGAACTCAACTCCTCTTTTCAGACACATTTGTTTTATTCTGTTGTACTTAGTCCTCTGCCTTGTAGCTTCAACAGCCGCAGATGCAAGATGAGTTACTGCAGCCTAGACCTTGTGTCTGTGTTTAGGTGGTTTTCACCTAAACGTTCAAGCAGCTCCCAGCAATGTCCCGAGCTCCCCAAGTCCCACTGACAGCTGAGCTCTTCCTGCCCACTGAGCCCAGCCCAGACAGTGGGTGGGGGGTGAGTTTGTACCCAAATAACTGACAGAGCCAAGCAAGGAGCAAAGAAATGTTTGCTTCAGTCACTAGGTCTCTGTTTCTATTGCTCGTTTGCTCTCTCCTTCTCTGATAAGGAGCAATGGTAAGAAAAGAGGTTAAACCATGTGCTAGGTGGTGGCTGGGTTTGGATGACAAATTTAAAACCATCTCAGCGCCCTCTAGTGTGACACTGACACCATCAGATTCTCACCTTTCACTCACACTTCATTAATAACAGTTTCCCTGAACTACTTTGCTGTGATTATTTCAATGGCTCCTACACCGATACCTGCTGCCCCTTCTGGCTGGTTAATTGCACTATTTGGAACCTGCTCCTAAAATTACACCCTTCCTGGAAGCAAGATTCAGAACTGCCCAAGGAAACCCCATTGGGTTTCAAGTGCAGCCCAGGCAGGGTGGCAAGGGGACAGCCCAGGGGTCTCAGAGCTTCTTCTTCCTCACAGAGAGAAGGTTAAGGGGGGCCACTAGTTATGACTCCTGGGTTTTAGTCCTGGCTGTGGGAGGAAAGGGGTGTTTAGTGGATTAGAGTTGGGGGCTTAGGAATCAAAGAGGAAACATCTCCCTTTTCAGCTTCAATGCTCATTGAACAAGAACATGGCTTCTCATCTCTTCGGTTTCAGAGGAGCACCTGTGTTAGTCTCTATCCTCAAAAAGAACAGGAGTACGTGTGGCACCTTAGAGACTAACACGTTTCTTAGGTTCTGTTGCCACCATGTGGCCATTTCATTTCACTTCTTAATGTTAAAAAGGTCTGGGTACTTCAATGAAGCTAATCATCTAGTGGAACAAGCTCCGCAAGGGACGTGGTTAATTCCCCATCACTGCCCTGTGTAAATGAAGACCGCAGCTCTTGCTGCAAGACACCTGGTATGTGGGTGTCCCTGTTCCCCCTTCAGAACCTCTGGTACATGGTGCTTCCCTCCTCCCAGTTCAAGATCCCCATCATGTGGGTGCTCCCATCCAGGATCTCTGGTGGGTGTCTCTGTCCCCCACCCCATGAACTAGCTCCCGTGTGTGGTTTCCCCTGCCTGCCCCCATCCGGGATCTGTGGGTGTCTCTGTTCCCCTTTTCAAGATCCGTGTTGCAGGGGGGGCGTCCCTCCCCCCAGGTCAGAATCCCCAGCGTGGGGGTGCTCCCATCCCCCACTCCAGGCTCTGCGGGGGTGTCTGTATAAAAAGAGACTGTGTCTCACTGTCTTGCCCAGGTTATGCTGTGGGGGCTATTCACAGGCACGATCCCACTACTGATCAGCACAGGAGTTTTGACCTGCTCTGTTTCTGACCTGGGCCGGTTCACCCCTCCTTAGACAACCTGGGGACCCCAAGCTTCCCCGGGATCACCATATTGATGCCAAACTTTGTGCGGACACCCGATCGGCACAGCCCACTGCAGCCCAGAACTCCTGAGCTCACGTGACCCGCTGGCCTCAGCCTCCCCAGGAGCTAGGATCACAGGCACCAGCCACAGGGCCCAGCTGCTAACAGCGTCTCCCGCTTCCAATTTCAGGCTCAGCCTGGGAGCTCTGCGTTCTGAGCGGGTGGAAGTGGAGCCTGGCACTGAGCTGATGCGCTGAGGGTTATTTGCACTGTGCGCGTCACACGGAGGTGAAAACACGCGGCACAGATCTTTGAGCACAACCCTCGTCCTGAGGAATGGGGGGGGGGGGTGCTGCATAAAGAGAGACCGGCTCTCCCTGGCGGGTCTACAGCGGCTCTTCACAGGGGCAGTCCCACTGCCAATTGGTACCAGAGTTTTGCCGGCCTCCTTTCCTGGGCTGGCTCCCCTCTCCCTAGGGGGAACTGGTGGCCCCAAACTTCCCAGAAACCAGCATAGCGAGGCCAACCTGAGCACAGACACCTGCTCAGCACCCCGGGGTGCAGCCCTGAACTCCGGCAATCAGCTACGCTCAGCTGCCCACCCAACAAGCGTCACACGCAGGAGCCTTCGTGCCCCACGTGTTCAGGTCCCTCCCAGCGCCAGCTTTAAACTCCGCTGCTCAGTTCTAAGCTTTGGCCACACGGGGGCAGCCTGGAGCTCAGCCAACGCCTCCCGTTGCTGGTTGCGTTTCCCGCTCCTCGTGGCAGGTTCACACCCCGCAGGCAGATCTCTGAATCGGAGCCGAACCGTTCCCCAAATCCAGCGCTTTAGCAGCAGCTTTGCTAGGAAAGCGCTGACGTCCCCAAGTAACGTAAGAGCCAGAGCGCTGTGTCCAGGATCTTCTATTGGGCCCCTCACCGTGGTGTCTGTCAGGCGCAAGGAGAAACCAGGGAAATGTTTTCATGGCGTTTAAGGGCAGAAGGGGCCATTAGCTCAGCTAGTCTGACCCCCGAATAACACAGAATTACACCATGGCACGTATTGATCCCACAGACCTTAGATAGATCAAAGCGTTTCAGCCCTCAGGAAGGAGGCTAAACTGGGTACCAGAGGCAGCGAACAAGGGGCCCCCAAGGCAATGGCAGGGAACTGACGAGGTGAAATGTGCCCAGATGATCCCAGCAGGTGACCCACCCCATGCTGCAGAGGTGGGAATCCCTGTTCCTCCTGCCCTTAAGAATCAACTGACCCAGGGTTTGAGAATAGTGACCTGGGTGTGTTAATGGCAGTGTAGACATAATGCTAGGCTATGTCCACACTGCAATGAAATACCCATGGCTGTCCCGTGCCAGTGCAGGCTCCCAGGCTAGGGCCATGGGGTGGTAAATTTGCAGCGTAGACATCTCGGCTCAGGCTCAATACCGGGCTCTGGGAGCCCTCAAGGTTGGGAGGGAGTTTAGCAAGCAAACAAGGTAAAATGTCAGTGGAGTATTACCCTGGACTCAACGGCATTTCTCCATTGGTCTGTCTGCTTTGGGGCATGGACAATAACACGTCCTGCTGCATTCGTTATTTCAAAGGGCAGTTTAGGATTTTCATTCTCACACATGGTGCACAAAGCAGGACTCAACCCTCGGTGTAAACTAAATGAGCCGCCCACAGGTTCTGGCAGCCACAATGAGCCATTCAGCCTGAGAGCCCAGACCTGCCCCTGTCCCAGAGGAAGCAGGATCATCTGTGACAGGCTGGACCACTGACCTATCAGCTCTTAACTCCCAAACTTTCAGTAATTCTGTTATCAGTGCCTGTGAGAATAATTTAAACAACTACACTGGGCTGGACCAAAGAGCTCTGTGTTTCGTCCTCCCACAGTAGCCAATACCAGGCTGCTCAAGAGTTAGTCAATGAGGCACCACTGGGAATTGAACCCAGGATCTCCTGGTTACAAGACAGGTGCTTTAGCCAGCTAAGCCATGGTGCCTGCCTGTGGCAACAGCACACTGTCTGCCCACACCTGACTCCCTGCCATCCCCACCGGGGCCTGACAAGCTTTGCTTGTGTTTGGATTCTGCAAAGCAGAGGAGCAGGTGAGGTTTTCCTTGCAAGCTCTGTGTGTGTGTGAGAATCTTTGGCCAGGTCTGCACTACAAGGTTACTTCAGCATCATTATATTGCTCAGATGTGTGAAAAACACACAACGCTCCCTCGGTCGGCAGCTTGTGGCTGGTGCACACTCTGCAATGCCACGTCTGGCGACAAAATTGCCCTGTTTTGGTGACAAAATAAAACCACCTCGACGAGAGGCCTAGTGCTTTTTGCAGCAAACTTAAAGTGACAAATGTCAGTGTAAATGCTGCTGGTCATTATATCACCATAACTGGCCTCCACCAGTATCCCACCACATCTGCCGTGAACTCGCCTGCCCTGCATTCTTGCTACAGAGGCTGGGCCCCTCCCCTTTCATAGCTCCAGAAAGTTCTGACAGCTGAGCCACTATCTATACCGGGATTAGCTTGATAGAACTGCATTGCCAGCCTAAGTAATGTAATTACACCAACCTAATTTTGTAGTGTAGACCTGTCCAAAGAATCACACACAAACCTTTCAGGTGTGACAAGGGAGGAGCCAGACTCGCTGCTGGCCCATTGAAGGGATCCACACTGCCAAGGACTAGCCCAGGAACCGTGTACAATGCAGGCTTCTCCGAGATAGCACAGCGACAATGGACACTGCTTGACTCACATCGTAGCAAAGGAGCTTCCTAGCAAGTTGGAAGAAACTATGAAAGAGGGGAAGAGACATCATGACTTGGCCTCTCTCCGCCACAACTCAGCAGCTGGAAACACACCTGGAGGACAAAGACTGAACTGAACTGATTCAGAAATCAGAAGAGAATAATAACAATAATACTTGCAAACCAAAGTCCCCAACCAGACTAGTATTGGTTTTTCAGCAGAAAATTTTCAGTTTGGGAAATTTTGTTTTCTCAGTCAGACCTTGCCAAGGGAAGCAGGGAGAAAATGTTGGAGTTGCCTCCTTCAGAGCAGCTTGGCCTAGACACTAGCTCTGGTTCACCGCTCTGGCCTTGCTCGGGTTGATGGTATTTTAATAATTTGGGCAGGTCCCAGGGTGTTTGGGGGAGATGATGAGGATGTTCCCTTTTGAGATAAAAACTAAGAAATACAGCACTAGAGAATTTTTTTTAAGAAATCTGGGATTTAGACATTTAATTTAAAGCAAGGGAGTAGTGAGTTTCTGAGAAGGTTTTTGTTTGCAAGAAGCAACATTGTACAATCTGTCATTGTACCAAAGGGGGAGATGGTTGTCTACAAAGGAGGGGTAAAGACTAATTGC
This sequence comes from Mauremys reevesii, assembly GCF_016161935.1. NCBI lineage: Eukaryota > Metazoa > Chordata > Testudines > Geoemydidae > Mauremys > Mauremys reevesii. The sequence continues at coordinate 41,823,888 of NC_052634.1, forward strand.
ATCCTATGAGGATGGGATCCAAACCCATGTGTGTAGAGCACAATGGATTAGCAGTCCATCACCTTAACCACTTGGCCATCTCAGCTGAGCTGTTAGGAAAGAGACAGGAGGAGAAATCTAAGGCCAGCAGAGCTAGGGACAATAATGAGTTTGTAAATACTAAGTGGAAGCAGGGGCTGAATGAGCTCCCCCCTCGCATCTAGTGAGGAGCTGGGGGAAAGACTTCAGGAACAGACCGTGTTTGCACAGACACACCTACTCTGCCTAGCTATGCAGCATGATGGGGCCGCTTCCCCCAAATGACCAGTTTTGGCTGGTGGCGGGTTACAAATCACTTTAGGATTGAGTGGAATTAAATGTTATTATCCTTCCTGCATGAGTGAAGGGCAGCAGAACATACCTAGTCTGTCCTGATGGAAGGGTGGGTGGATGGGTGAGGAATAGCTTTTATTGGACTTCATAGAAGTGATTGAGAACGTCACCCTAAAACAGTGGTCCCCAAACATTTTACACTGTGCCCTCTTATCCCTGGCTGTGGCCCCTCAGAGGCCGCAGTCAAGAACCGAGGCTGGGAGTGGGGCTGTGGCTTGCTGGGAGAGGGGTGCAGACAGGGGTAAGGGGTGGAGGCCGAGCAGGGAATCAGAGCCCCAGGCTGAGGTGGGGTTGGGGAAGAGCTGGGGCTGAGTGGGGCTGAGTGCTGCTCCCTCCATGGGGGCTGGCTCGGGCCCTGAGGTGCCCCCATGAATGTTCCTCTGTGTCCCCCTAGGAGTCATGCCCCACATTTTGGGGACCACTGAACCCTACTCACTAATCAGGGGCTAGTGATGCCAAAGCCCAGGGAAAGGGAGAACAAGTGCGGGGCCCCCAGCACTGGAACCATGTGAAGGGGCTGCAGGAGAGGGGCAATGGCTGGTGGCACAGGGAGTTAAGGGCAAAGGGGGCACAGGAGGGGCAGGAGTTAGGGGTGAAGGAGGTGCAAGGGTTGGGAGTGCAGGAGCTAGCGGTAAAGGGGGAGTGGGGATCATCCAGGGGCAATGGGGAAGTGCCAAAGTACAAGCTTTGCCCAGGGCACCATTTTCCCTAATGCTGGTCTGAGCAAACAATTGGAACTGACCCTTCAGTAAGAACAGAACCATAGTGTAGAAAAGCCCCTTTGTTAAGTGGTGGTGACTGAGGGCTTAGGGAGATGGGTTAGAAAACAACAGGTGTTTTTCTGTGGAGGTTTGATTCTTGCCTGCTAAGCAAGGCTGGTGTGTGGTGTCTCCATGGCTGCACTTTCAGTGTCTGATCACCCACAGGGAGCCAAGTCTAGACATATTCAGAGGCTCTATGCCAGGGTTTCTCAAACTTCCTTTCACTGCAACCCCCTTCAGCTAAAAAAAAAAAAAAAACCTTACTATATGGCCCTGGAAAGAGGGACCAAGCCCCTCCACACCAGGCAGGGGCAGGGGGGAGCCAAAGCCTGAGCCCTGCCCCAGTTAAGGGAGTGCAAAACCAAAGCTTGAGGGATTCAGCCCTGGGTGGTGGGGCTCAGACTTTTGGCTTCAGCCTCAGGCACCAACAAGTCTAATGCCAGCCCTGGCAACCCCATTAAAACAGGGTTATGACCCACTTTGGGGTCCTGACCCACAGCTTGAGAACCACTGCTCTATGCTGAGGGGAGAGAGTTTCCTGTAGGTGTAGTTAATACACTACCCAAGAGGTGGCAGCTATGTCAGTGGGAGAAGCTATATCTGTGGATGCGCAAGCTGTGGTGTTTACCACATTTAAGAAGTTGAATCAACCTCCATTTTTTAAAACCACCTGTGGTCTGGGAATGGCAAAGGACCTCAATGAAGCAGGGTCTGTCCTTCAAAGTCCTGGAGATCATGATTCCATAGTCCTGTTGTCATTGGGGTATAGCTCAGTGGTAACTGCAGATCAAGTGGTCCTCCGATCAAACCCCTGTGTTCTCTTATAACCTTCTTTCTTTTTTTAAAAAAGGAAAAGATTTTCATTTCCATTCTCCATTCTGTTCAGGAGCTCCACTATACGGGGGTGCTTGATATGAATGTAAACACTCAACATTTCACTGTCCAAATGCATAAAAACCTAGCAAAGCTGTCCATCAGCTGAAATCAGTTCCAATCCTCTAAGTGTCTAGTTTATGTTTTCATCAATTAAACAAAGGTATCATTTGCAGATCCCTCTTCTCCAGGAGCTGTACTGTGCAGAAGAAAAAGAGCCACATCCAGCTGCAGTTCAGGAATCTGATGACCAAAGAGCCAATAAATGTTCTGAGGGCTGAAGAAAAATGCCTTCTAGTGAGCTATTGAAAGAGCTCAACCTGTTTAGCTTATCAAAAGAAGATTGAAAGGTGACTTCATTGAAGTGTTGAAGGGCCTTAATGGACAGAAGAGATTGGGTATAAAAGGGCTCTTTAATCGAGCAGAGAAAGGCATAACAAGACCCAATCGCTGGAAGGTGAAAAGAGACAAATTCATATTACAAATAAGACACAAATATTCAACAGCGAGGATGATTCACCACAGGAACAAGCTACCAAGGAAAGTGGTGGATTTGCCATCTCCTGATGTCATTTAATGAAGACTAGATGGTTTTCTGGAATGTGTTTGCCCCAAAAGTAGCTATTGTGTCATACAGGAGGCCTGTGATATGCAGGGGGTCAGATTAGATGCTCTAATGGTCTCTTCTGGTCATAAAGTCGACTAATTTCTGAAAAACTGAGTGTAGCATTGGGAGCAGCGTCTGATGTTTTCCTGTCTAGCCGGCTTGCTGCCTAGAACGAACGCTCCTTGAGTGGGGAGATCCACAGGGAGTAGCTCAAACCTCCAAAGTGCCTGGCCAGGGGCAGGACATTGGCACAGCAAGGGAGGGGTGTGGCAGTGACATCACAAAGGCCTTTTGCAGGACCTCAGACTATTGGTCAAAGGTGGTGGGGAGGTGGTGACCTCACAGAGAGATGCTGACATCAGCCAGGCAGGACGGGGGTGAGGGGCCAGGGAAACCTCAGAGACCCCTGTGGCTTTGCTTCAGCAAGTCTCCTTCTCCAGGTCTCTCTTTGAGGACTGAGGGAGTATTCGGGTTCACGTATGGGAGCGCCAGGAGGAACCTCTTTCGACTTTTCTCCTTCCCTTTTCGTGATTTTACTAGAAAACAGCCGTCCCTGTTTAGAAGGTAAGAGCCTCCTTGAGGTTTGAAACCTGTTCAGTCTGATCCATCTGGTGACAGTTGAATTCTAGGCATGGAAAACACGAGCTTAAGGAGGCAGAATTTTATTCCGTACCTGGGATTTTGTCCCTTAAAATCACTGGGGACATTAGGGTTTGTTCTTTTTGTTTCACCTTTTCCTCCATCCATCCCTCCCTCCTTTCTCTTCGTCTCTTGCTTCTTTTGTCCTTTCTCCTGTTCCCCTCCCAAAACCAGGAGCAGTGTCGGGGTGTGTTTGGGGCGGGGGCAGAGGGGGGATGGGCGGCACTGGGGAGGGGGAGCTGGGGGTGTTTGAGTGCGGGAGCAGAAGAGGGGGATGGGCGGCACTGGGGAGCTCAGGGGGTGTTGGGGCAGGGGCAGAGAGGGGAGGCGGCACTGGGGTGGGGAGCTGGGGGTGTTAGGGGCGGGGCAGAGAGGGGATGGGCGGCGCTGGGGAGGGGAGCTCGGGGGTGTTGGGGACTGGGTCAGAGAGGGGAGGCGGCACCGGGAGGAGCTCGGGGTTGGGGCGGGGTCAGAAAGGGGAGGGCGGCACCGGGAGGGGAGCTCGGGGATGGGCGGCACTGGGGAGGGGAGCTCAGGGGGTGTTGGGGCTGGGTCAGAGAGGAGGGGCGGCACTGGGGTGGGGAGCTGGGGTGTTAGGGGCAGGGGCAGAGAGGGGATGGGCGGCGCTGGGAGGGGAGCCTGGGGGTGTTGGGGACTGGGTCAGAGAGGGGAGGGCGGCACCGGGGAGGAGCTCAGGGGTTGGGGCGGGGTCAGAAAGGGGAGGCGGCACCGGGAGGGGAGCTCGGGGATGGGCGGCACTGGGGAGGAGCCTGGGGGTGTTGGGGCTGGGTCAGAGAGGGGAGGGCGGCACCGGGAGGGGAGCCTGGGGGCTGGGGCGGGGTCAGAGAGGGGAGGCGGCACTGGGGAGGGGAGCTCAGGGGTGTTTGGGGCAGGGGCAGTGAGGGGATGGGCGGCGCTGGGGAGGAGCTGGGGCTGTTGGGGGCTGGGTCAGAGAGGGTGGGGCGGCACCGGGGAGGAGCCTGGGGGTTGGGGCGGGTCAGAGAGGGGAGGGGCGGCACTGGGGAGGGGAGCCTGGGGATGGACGGCACTGGGGAGGGGAACTCAGGGGGTGTTGGGGCGGGGTCAGAGAGGGGATGGGCGGTAGTGGGGAGGGGAGCTCGGGAGGGGTTGGGGCGGGGCAGAGAGGGGATGGGCGGCAGTGGGGAGGAGCTCAGGTGGGGTTGGGGCGGGGCAGAGAGGGGATGGTCGGCACTGAGGAGGGGAGCTCAGGGGGTGTTGGGGCGGGGGTCAGAGAGGGGTTGGGCGGCACTGGGGAGGGGAGCTCAGGGGTGTTGGGGCGGTGTCAGAGAGGAGGATGGGCGGCACTGGGGAGGGGAGCCTGGGGGTTGGGGCGGGGGCAGAGAGGGGATGGGCGGCACTGGGGAGGAGCTCGGGGTGGTGTTAGGGGCGGGCAGAGAGGGGATGGGCGGCACTGGGGAGAGGAGCCTGGGGTGTTGGGGCGGGGGCAGAGAGGGGATGGGCGGCAGTGGGGAGGGGAGCCTGGGGGTGTTTGGGGTGGGGGCAGAAGAGGGGAGGGGCGGCACTGGGGAGGGGAGCTCAGGGGGTGTTGGGGCGGGGCAGAGAGGGGATGGGCAGCGCTGGGGAGGGAGCCTGGGGTGTTGGGGCTGGGTCAGAGAGGGGAGGCGGCACGGGGGAGGGGAGCCTGGGGGTTGGGGCGGGGTCAGAGAGGGGAGGCGGCACCGGGAGGGAGAGCTGGGGGTTGGGGCGGGGGCAGAGAGGGGAGGCGGCACCGGGAGGGGGAGCTCGGGGGTGTTGGGGGCAGGGGCAGAGAGGGGATGGGTGGCACCGGGAGGGGAGCCTGGGGGTGTTGGGGGCAGGGGCAGAGAGGGGGATGGGCGGCAGTGGGGGAGGGGGAGCTCGGGGGGGGTGGGGGCGGGGCAGGGAAGGGGATGGGAGGCAGTGGGGAGGAGCTGGGGGTTGGGGCAGGGCAGAGAGGGGATGGGCGGCACTGGGGAGGGGAGCTCAGGGGTTGGGGCGGGGGCAGAGAGGGGAGGGGCGGCAGTGGGGAGGGGAGCTGGGGGTTGGGGCGGGGCAGAGAGGAGGGGCGGCAGTGGGGAGGGGAGCTGGGGGTTGGGGCTGGGGCAGAGAGGAGGGGCGGCAGTGGGGAGGGGAGCTCAGGGGGTTGGGGGCGGGGCAGAGAGGGGAGGGGCGGCAGTGGGGAGGGGAGCTCGGGGGTTGGGGCGGGGCGGAGGGGAGGGGCGGCACTGGGGAGGGGAGCTCGGGGTTGGGGGCGGGGCAGGAGGGGAGGGGCGGCAGTGGGAGGGGAGCTCGGGGGTTGGGCTGCTCAGGAGCCGCCTCGCGAACGCTTCAAGGCCACGTGACGCCCTCTCGGAAACTCCGCCTCTCCTGAGACAGCCAATAGGAAGAGGAGGCCGAGCCCTGACCAATGGGAGCGCGAGAAGAAACCTTCTCCCCGCCCAGTTCCAGGTTGGGGGCTGCAGTGACCAGAGCCCCCAGCAGGGTGCAGCGGGGGGGGGCTGCAGTGACCAGAGCCCCCAGCAGGGTGCAGCGGGGGGGGGGGGCTGCAGTGACCAGAGCCCCAGCAGAGTGCAGCGGGGGCTGCAGTGACCAGACCCCCCAGCAGGGTGCCTCGGGGGCTTCAGTGACTAGACCCCAGCAGGGTGCATCGGGGCTGCAGTGACCAGACCCCCAGCAGGGTACATCGGGGGCTGCAGTGACTAGAGCCCCAGCAGGGTGCAGCGGGGGCTGCAGTGACCAGAGCCCCAGCAGGGTGCAGCGGGGGCTGCAGTGACCAGAGCCCCAGCAGGGTGCAGCGGGGGCTGCAGTGACTAGACCCCCAGCAGGGTGCATCGGGGCTGCACTGACCAGACCCCCCAGCAGGGGGGCTGCCGGCCGGGGGGTTCCCTGCAGTCTGGTGCCATTCACAGGGAGACCCGCAATAGCCTGACCCCCCCACCGCTGTCCGAGCTCCCGCCCTGGCCCCCAGCCCACTGCCTCTTGAGCAGCCCCCCCTGCGGTGTCACCACTACCCCCCCGGCTGTGTCCCCCCCGCAGCTTCCCAGCCCCCCAGCTCCCCTCCGGTGGCCCCCCCACACTTCCTCCCTGCAGCCTGCCCCATTCCCCCCCTGAGTCCCAGCTTCACCCCGACATCTCTCCAACCCACCTCCCCCATCGCAGCCTCTGCCCCCAGTGCCCCGGCCCTGCTCCCGGGGTTGAGGCCCCACCCCCGGCCGCTCCACTCCCCACAATGGGCAGCTGCTGGCGCTGAGGAAGGGGGGTCTGGGCCAGGCCAGGTGCTGGGCCGATCCTGGTGAAAGAGAGACGAGCCGGCAAGGCTGAGAGGCCCCTCCCTTGTCTGGGGGGGGGGGGCCCGGGGCTCCCCCAGTTTGGCCAGTGTCACCCTCCCCCATCCAGAGGAGACGTCCGCTCCCAGCAGGCCGTGCTCCATCTCCACCCCGCAGGGGGGAGCCCCCAGTCCAGCAGTGCCCCCCACCCTGCCCCCATCAGCAGCCAAGCCGGGAACCTGCCCCTTCTCCCCTGCGAGGGCTGCAGGACTCCCTGCCCCCGCAGCACCAGCCTCCCCCCATGTCCCCGGGCTGGGGTGGGGGAAGGGGGGATTCCTTCTGCCCATTGCCCAGATCCCACCCCCACCCCGGGCTGCCCAGACGGGAGCCAGGGGCTGCAGCAGTTGGCTGCTTCCCCAGGGCTACCAAGGAGCCGCCAGGATAAGGGACGAGATTCTCCACGGCGCTGCAGCCGTTCACACTGGGACCCGTCTCACACGGGGGAAACTGAGGCACCAGGGAGGGCGAGATGGGCTGCACCAGCTCAGATTGGGAGTCTGCGGGAGAGCCAGGAATAGAACCCAGGAGTCCTGGCTCCATGGGCAGCTTGGGACTCCTCCACTTGGGGAGGCTGGGCGGGCCCGGACTGTGGCCCTGCCCCAAGGCCTGCTGCCACTCAGCCTCCTCCTGCCAAAGCCCCGCCCACACGCCCTCCACCCCGCCCACACTCCCCTTCAGCCCCGCCCACCCGCCCCCCCCGCCCCGCCCACCCGCCCCTTCAGCCCCGCCCCCACGCCCCCCTCAGGACCCCTTTGGTCCACTCCCCTGACCCCCCCGCCCCCCTCTCACGTCTCGTCCCCCGAGGCCCTGCCACTTGTGCCTCTTCGCCCCCACCCAAGGCCCCCGCCTGCATCTCTGCCGTTTGCACCCCCGGCCTCTCCCCCCACGGCCCCATGTGGCCGGATGGAGCTTGGGAAAGGGCGAAGTGAGGATGGGGCCTTGCGGGGGAGAGGACGAGTTGGAGCAGGGCCTCTGGGTGGAGCACGGGCCAGGTGCCTCCCCGGGCCCCTTATACCCACCGCCCCTGCCTGGCTCCCGGCCTCTCCGGCTCTAACCACCAGACCCAGCGGCACTGGGACAATTTGTATAGTGGGAGGTGCTGAGAGCCAGTGAACAAACCTGTAAACCCTGCACAGGATGGAAACCACTTCAAGCCAGGGGGCACCACGACTCGCCCCCACTCCCTTCCCAGAGCCAGCGGTGGGACCCGGATACCCTGGCTCCCAACCCCCACTCTAACCACTAGCCTGCACTGCCCTGCCACAGCTGGGGAGAAGAACCAGGAGTCCTGGCTCCCAGCCTGGTCGTGGGTGGAGCAGGACGTACTGGCCATGGGCTCAGCTGGGCATCGCTTACCATTAGGCTGGATGGTATCCCAGTGCTGACCTCCAGCCCCACAGCTCTGCTGGTGACCCTCACTCCCGACCCGCAGCCCCTTGGTTCCCCCCAGCACTGACGGTGCCCCTCACTCCCGACCCGCAGCCCCTGCTATCCTAGTCCTGACCTGCAGACTCACAGCTCTGCCGGTGCCCCTCACTCCCGACCCGCAGCCCCTGCTATCCCAATCCTGATCTCCACACCCACAGCTCTGCTGGTGCCCCTCACTCCCGACCCGCAGCCCCCGCTATCCCAGTCCTGACCTCCAGACTCACAGCTCTGCTGGTGCCCCTCACTCCCGACCCGCAGCCCCTCCTATCCCAATCCTGATCTCCACACCCACAGCTCTGCTGGTGCCCCTCACTCCCGACCCGCAGCCCCTGCTATCCCAGTCCTGACCTCCAGACTCACAGCTCTGCTGGTGCCCCTCACTCCCGACCCGCAGCCCCTACTATCCCAGACCTGACCTCCAGACTCACAGCTCTGCTGGTGCCCCTCACTCCCGACCCGCAGCCCCTGGATTCCCCGCTGAGCTACCCAGTTACTGCGCTGCCAGTGCCCCTCACTCCCGACCCGCAGCCCCCTAGTCTCCCTCCAGCTCTGCCGGTGCCCCTCACTCCCGACCCACAGCCCCTACTATCCCAGTCCTGACCTCCAGACTCACAGCTCTGCTGGTGCCCCTCACTCCCGACCCGCAGCCCCCTGGTCTCCCTCCTGCTCTGCTGCTGCCCCTCGCTCCCGACCCGCAGCCCCTCCTATCCCAATCCTGATCTCCAGATCCACAGCTCTGCTGGTGCCCCTCACTCCCGACTTGCAGCGACTGGGCTTCCCGCAGAGCTCCCCAGTCACTGTGCTGCCGGTGCCCCTCACTCCTGACCCACAGACCCCTGGGCTTCCTTCAGCTCTACCGGTGCCCCTCACTCCTGACCCGCAGCCCCCAGGGTTCCCCCCAGCTCTAGTGGTGCCCCTCACTCCTGACCCGCAGCCCCTGCTATCCCAGTCCTGACCTCCAGCCTCACAGCTCTGCTGGTGCCCCTCACTCCCGACCCGCAGCCCCCTCGATTCCTCGCTGAGCTCCCCAGTTACTGCGCTGCTGGTGCCCCTCACTCCCGACCCGCAGCCCCCTAGTCTCCCTCCAGCTCTGCCGGTGCCCCTCATTCCCAACCCGCAGCCCCTGCTATCCCAGTCCTGACTCCAGACTCACAGTTCTGCTGCTGCCCCCTACTCCCGACCCGGAGCCCCTTAGGCGTCCACCAGCTCTGACGGTGCCCCTCACTCCCGACCCGCAGCCCCCTGGTCTCCCTCCTGCTCTGCTGCTGCCCCTCACTCCCGACCCGCAGCCCCTCCTATCCCAATCCTGATCTCCAGATCCACAGCTCTGCTGGTGCCCCTCACTCCCGACTTGCAGCGACTGGGCTTCCCGCAGAGCTCCCCAGTCACTGTGCTGCCGGTGCCCCTCACTCCTGACCCACAGACCCCTGGGCTTCCTTCAGCTCTACCGGTGCCCCTCACTCCTGACCGGCAGCCCCCAGGGTTCCCCCCAGCTCTAGTGGTGCCCCTCACTCCTGACCCGCAGCCCCTGCTATCCCAGTCCTGACCTCCAGCCTCACAGCTCTGCTGGTGCCCCTCACTCCCGACCTGCAGCCCCCTCGATTCCTCGCTGAGCTCCCCAGTTACTGCGCTGCTGGTGCCCCTCACTCCCGACCCGCAGCCCCTTAGGCGTCAACCAGCTCTGACGGTGCCCCTCACTCCCGACCCGCAGCCCCTGCTATCCCAGTCCTGACCTCCAGACTCTCAGCTCTGCTGGTGCCCCTCACTCCTGACCCGCAGCCCCCTGCGCTCCCTCCAGCTCTGACGGTGCCCCTCACTCCCGACCCGCAGCCCCCTCGATTCCTCGCTGAGCTCCCCAGTTACTGCGCTGCTGGTGCCCCTCACTCCCGACCCGCAGCCCCTGCTATCCCAGTCCTGACCTCCAGACTCTCAGCTCTGCTGGTGCCCCTCACTCCTGACCCGCAGCCCCGCGCTCCTCCAGCTCTGACGGTGCCCCTCACTCCCGACCCGCAGCCCTCGATTCTCGCTGAGCTCCCCAGTTACTGCGCTGCTGGTGCCCCTCACTCCCGACCCGCAGACCCCAGGCGTCAACCAGCTCTGATGGTGCCCCTCACTCCCGACCCGCAGCCCCTGCTATCCCAGTCCTGACCTCCAGACTCTCAGCTCTGCTGGTGCCCCTCACTCCCGACCCGCATGGGTCACCCCTGGAGCAGGTTAAAGCTGCAGGGTGACAGTGGGGTTGCTGCCCCTGTGAACAGCTGCTGTAGCACCGCCTGGGCAGGACAGGAGACCCAGTTATACCCTCCCCGCCCCAGCCTGTATCGGGGATGGGAGCGCCACACCCTGGGGCCCCTGAGTTGGGACGGAGGAGGCCCCGTGCACCAGGGATGCTGTAAGGGCGAACAGGGGCACCCACCCACGCACCCGAGATCTTCTAGGGGGGGAGAGTGGCACCCACACACTCAGGATCTTGTAGTGGGGGACAAGGGCATCCACGCTCCGGTATCCTCTGCAGAGGGACGGACACCCACACACCCAGGATTCTGTATGGGGGGCAGAGGTACCCGGACACCTGGGCTCCTGGACAGGGGATGGGGGGCACCGAAACATCCGGGATCTTACATCAGAGGACAGCGGCGCCTGCAGCTCGACATGAGACGGGGGCGGGGGGAGCAGGAGCATTCCCAGTTCCAGGCTGTCCCCGTCTGGCAAAGGCACAGAGCTCACAAGCAGAGTTTAAAGCTCGAGCTGCCAGACAGCAAAACAAGCTGGGCTCCGTGGCTGGTGCCTGTGATCCCAGCTCCTGGGGAGGCTGAGGCTGGCAGATCACTTGAGCTCAGGAGTTCTGAGCTGCAGGGGGCTGTGCCAATCGGGTGTCCGCACTAAGTTCAGCATCAATATGGTGATCCCGGGGAAGCTTAGGGTCCCCAGGTTGCCTAAGGAGGGGTGAACCGGCCCAGGTCAGAAATGGAGCAGGTCAAAACTCCTGTGCTGATCAGTAGTGGGATCGCACCTGTGAATAGCCCCTGCAGCGTAGCCTGGGCAAGACAGTGAGACACGGTCTCTTTTTATACAGACACCCCCCGCAGAGCCTGGAGGGGGGGATGGGAGCACCCACACGCTGGGGATTCTGACTTGGGGGGAGGGACGCACCCAAGCAACACGGATCTTGAAAACGGGAACAGAGACACCCACAGATCCCGGATGGGGGCAGGCAGGGGAAACCACACACTGAAGCTAGTTCATGGGGTGGGGGACAGAGACACCCACCGGAGATCCTGGATGGGAGCACCCACATGATGGGGATCTTGAACTGGGAGGAGGGAAGCTCCATGTACCAGAGGTTCTGAAGGGGGAACAGGGACACCCACACACCAGGTGTCTTGCAGCAAGAGCTGCGGTCTTGATTTACACAGGGCAGTGATGGGGATTTAACCAATTCCTGCGCAGAACTTGTTCCACTAGATAATTAGCCTCACGGTTAAAAAATGGTAATTTCCAGTTGGCGTTTTGTGACATTGACTGCAAACCAAGGGGGTCGTGTTCAACCTTTGTCTGGTGAATTAAAGAACCCTTTCAAATCAGATATTCCCCCCTCTGGGAATTTTTAAAACTGTGTATTTAAAATCAGTGACTAAATCCCCTCTTAACCTCCAGTCAATGAAATCAATTGAGTTTCTTCAATCTCTCGCTGTAGACAGAAGAGAACAATGCACATTTTCCTTGTTTTTAAAGGCAAAATTCCTGATCTTTCCAAGGGGATCTTCTGCTTCAGCTGTCAGTTTGGGGAAGGATTTGGCTTCCTGGGCTATAATCTGCCCGCTGGGTTATAATCTGCCCGCTGGGTTATAATCTGCGGTCTGAAGGGTCAAATTTAGATGAGGCCGTTAGTGCTGCCCCCGTGTGGCCGGAGAGGGGAGCTCACAAGCAGAGTTGAAAGCTGGAGCTGGAAGGGACCTGGCTGGACACGCGGGGCACAAAGCCTCTCGCGTGGGATCCTCGCTGGGCAGCAGGAGGCGGAGGGAAGCTGATTGTCAGGGCTCAGGGCAGCTCCCTGCCAGGCTGAGCCGGTGTCTGTGCTAAGCTCGGCATCAATCAGGTGATTCTGGGCAGTTCGGGGTCCCCGGGCTCCCACAGGAGGGTGAAGCAGGTCACCCCTGGAGCAGGTTAAAGCTGCAGGTTGACAGTGGGGTTGCTGCCCCTGGGAGCAGCTGCTGTAGCAGCACCTGGGCAGGACAGGGAGAGCCAGTTATACCCCCCCCCCAGCCTGTATCGGGGGATGGGAGCACTCACACCATGGGGACCCACCCACCAGAGATCTACGGGGGGGAGAGTGGCACCCACACACCCAGGATCTTGTAGGGGGGGACAAGGGCATCCACACTCCGGGATCCTCTGCAGAGGGACGGACACCCACACATCCAGGATTCTGTATGGGGGGCAGAGATACCCGGACACCTGGGCGGGGGATGGGGGGCACCGAAACATCCGGGATCTTACCTGGCAGGACAGCGGCGCCTGCTGCTCGACATGAGACGGGGACGGGGGAAGCAGGAGCATTTCCCAGTTCCAGGCTGTCCCCGTCTGGCCAAGGCACAGAGCTCACAAGCAGAGTTTAAAGCTCCAGCTGCCAGACAGCAAAACAAGCTTGGCTCGGTGGCTGGTGCCTGTGATCCCAGCGCCTGGGGAGGCTGAGGCTGGCGGATCGCTTGAGCTCAGAAGTTCTGGGCTGCAGGGGGCTGTGCCGATCGGGTGTCTGCACAACGTTCAGCATCAATATGGTGATCCTGGGAAGCTCAGGGTCTCCAGGTTGCCTAAGGAGAGGTGAACCGGCCCAGGTCGGAAACAGAGCAGGTCAAAACTCCTGTGCCGATCAGTAGTGGGGTTGTGCCTGTGAGTAGCCCCTGCAGCGTAGCCTTGGCAAGACAGTGAGACACGGTCTCTTTTAAGACACCCCCCCCCCCGCAGAGCCTGGACGGGGGATGGGAGCACCCACATGCTGGGGATTCTGACTTGGGGGGAGGGACGCCCCCCTGCAACACGGATCTTGAAAAGGGGAACAGCGACACCCACAGAGCCTGGATGGGAGCAGGGGAACCACACATGGGAGCTAGTTCATGGGGTGGGGGACACACCCATATGCTCCGTTGCACCATTCTTAATGAGAAGAACGGGGGCAACCGCACAACACGGATCCTTAACGGGCGGGGGGACACCCACACACTGCACTATTAACCAGGAGGGACAGGGGCACCAGACACCCCCAGTAGCGTGGAGAACACCCACATCCACCGGATCCCTCATGGGGGGTAAGACAGAGGGGATTGTAATGGGGCCCAGCGCACCCACGCACCAGGGATTGTTAAGGGTTGAAGGAACAGGGACACCCACACACACTGAGATCACATCATTGGAGGAACTCAAACCCTCCACAGAAGGACCTGGTCTGATCCATGATGGCAGACAAGCCTGGGTGAGTCAAAGTCTCTTTTTATACAGGCACGCCCCAGAGATCCTGACTAGGGGGAGAGAGACACCCACCCACCAGAGATCCTTAATGGTCTAGGGTGCACCCACACACCAGGGATTCTTATGGGTGGGAGGAATGGAGACAGCCAGTCACACTGAGATCACTTCCTCCCAGGAGCCTGGGCCAGACAGGGAGACACAGTCCCCTTTACAGATCTGCCAGACAATCTTCCTCCCACCCCCTCCACACAATGTTCTTATCTGGAGGTGAAGCCAGGGAAACCACATGGAGGATTCTTATCTGGGGAACTGGGGGGACCCACTTACCACCAGAGATTCTTAAGGGCAGGAGGAACAGGGACTCCCACCTCTGCAGCATGGGGTGGGTCGCCTGCTGGGATCATCTGGGCACATTTCACCTTGTCAGTTCCCTGCCATTGCCTTGGGGGCCCCTTGTTCACTGCCTCTGGCACCCAGTTTAGCCTCCTTCCTGAGGGCTGAGACGCTTTGATCTATCTAAGGTCTGTGGGATCAATGTGTGTCATGGTGTAATTCTGTGTTATTCGGGGTCAGACTAGCTGAGCTAATGGCCCCTTCTGCCCTGAAACGCCATGAAAACATTTCCCTGGTTTCTCCTTGCACCTGACAGACACCACGGTGAGGGGCCCAATAGAAGATCCTGGACACAGCGCTCTGGCTCTTACTTTACTTGGGGACGTCAGCGCTTTCCTAGCAAAGCTGCTGCTAAAGCGCTGGATTTGGGGAACGGTTCGGCTCCGATTCAGAGATCTGCCTGCGGGGTGTGAACCTGCCACGAGGAGCGGGAAACGCAACCAGCAACGGGAGGCGCTGGCTGAGCTCCAGGCTGCCCCTGTGTGGCCAAAGCTTAGAACTGAGCAGAGGAGTTTAAAGCTGGCGCTGGGAGGGACCTGAACACATGGGGCATGAAGGCTCCTGCGTGTAACGCTTGTTGGGTGGGCAGCTGAGTGTAGCTGATTGCCGGAGTTCAGGGCTGCACCCCGGGGTGCTGAGCAGGTGTCTGTGCTCAGGTTGGCCTCGCTATGATGGTTTCTGGGAAGTTTGGGGTCGCCAGTCTCCCTAGAGAGAGAGGAGCCAGCCCAGAAAAGGAGGCTTTCAAAACTCTGGTACCAATTGGCAGTGGGACTGCCCCTGTGAAGAGCCGCTGCAGCCCCGCCAGGGAGAGCCGGTGTCTCTTTATGCAGCACCCGCCCCCCCATTCCTCAGGACGGGGGTTGTGCTCAAAGATCTGTGCCCCGTGTTTTCACCTCCATGTGAAGCGCACAGTGCAAATAACCCTCAGCGCATCAGCTCAGTTCCAGGCTCCACTTCCACCCGCTCAGGCAAGATGGTGCAGAGGAGCCCCTGGGTGGCTGTGGGCCTGGGGAGGGGGATTTTTCGGCCTGACCGCTACGGGCAGCAAGGCCAAAAGTCAGATGGCCGGCTCTCCCGTCCACCAGGCTCATCAGGAGCCCTTAGTCGACAGGCTCGGAGAATGCGGGCGGCGTCCCCCACTACCTCTCGCATGCACAGCGAGCGCCTGCCGCTCAGCTAATTCCCCGCAGCTGGCCTGACTCTCAGGCACCGGGCAAAAAAAGGCAAGGGCTCTGTGGCCTTAAGCAGAACACAGCCTGAAATGGGGGCGAGGCGCTACCCAGAGCTGGGGAAGGGGGTCCGAGTCCCAGCCACGCTCCTCGGCACAAACACCAATGCTCCCTCCCTGGAGTGTGTCTGGGCTGAGAGTTAGCCCCAGAAACAAGCACCAAACTTCAGAAGACAACACAGGGATAGATCACTTGACGATTGCCTGCTCTGGCCATTGCCTCTGAAGCGCCTGGCATCGGTTACTGTCAGAAGACGTGATAGTGGCCTAGATGGACCATCGGTCTCACCCAGGAGGGCCGTTCTTATCTTCACCACTTTCCTCTAACCCAAGCAAAGCCAGGAGCAGGCCCAGCTCAGCAACTCTAGCAGGCTCCCTGGCCCCTGGCCCAGCATACAGCAAAACGACCCTGCCTCCTCCAGGCTAGACAGCCACCGACTCCCTCTTCCAGACCAACGCAGCCCTTCCCCGCTTTGGCTGTCTCCAAGCTGTCTGCGTGCTCTGCTCTGCTCCACGGCTGCCATGCTGCCTGAGATCAGGAGGCTGCGAGGTCTCACGGTCTCAGCTGAGCTGGTATCGCGTGCCACCCCGCCCATCTCCTCATTCCCTTCATGGACCCCTGGGAAGTGAGTAATTCTGTATTTGAGTGGCTCTCCCTCCCGGCCAATGAGCTTGGCGTAGACTAGCAGGGAGGGAGGAGGAAAGGGATTGTGCTCCAGTGAGAGCTCAGAAAGAAAGGTGCAGGTCCCCCACTAGAGCCCAGCCCAGCAGAGCAAAGCAGAGCAGAGCAGGCTGGAGAATGTGTGTCTGGGTCTGACTACTTCTCCCATGCTCTTCCATTTGAGCTAACTTCCCCCAGCTGTCTCCAGCCTCCCAGTCAGCGCAAGGGGGAGAAGGGCCGGGGAGGAAGAGCTTTGTGCTCCGCAAGGGCTGGCTTTTTGGGAGGCCAAGGGGGAGAGGGATGGAGGCCACTGGAGGAGCTGAGCCGGCTGACTGACCATGGCTTCTAAAAGAAGGGCAAGCGAAGGTCCCGCGGCTGCCTTGCCGCTGGAGAATGCAGGCATTGATCCCGCTGCCTCTCGCATGCGAAGCGAGCGCTCTACCACTTGAGCTAATTCCCCTACCTTGGCAGATGGCGTCTTGATCCATCCATTCGATAACGGAGGCCACATCGTTCCCTGCGCCAGCCGGTGACTCCTTCCAAAAGGGTCAGGCAAGAAAGGGCTTCCCGTAGGCCGGCTAGCTCAGCTGGTTAGAGCATGGTGCTAATAACGCCAAGGTCATGGGTTCAAGCTCCATGCTGGCCACTGCGGGAGGGAGAGGGTGACTTCTGCTCTTTGGCTGACTGCTGGGGGTGGCAGAGGCCAAAACCAGGTGGGCCGGGAGTGGGCAAGAGCCCTGCTGGGCACCAGGCAGGACGAGGCTCCGGACACCTCCTTGGTCTCCCCTCCCTGGGCTCCTCACTCCACCTGCTGCCTGAAAGGAACTTGGGCCCGGGGAGGAGACGGGTGAGCCCGGCCAGCTGCCTTCCAGGCTCATAGGAGGCCAGGCTTGAGCTGCCCGCCCAGCGAAGCCAAAATCACAGGCCTGCCGGCTCGCCCCCATTGTCCACAGAGGGTTGACCTGATGGCCCGAATTCTTGCCGGCCGCCAGCTCCACCCAAATGGACCCGACGCCGGATCACGCTCCCCAGCCCAAGCCACAGAGGAAGGCTTAACACTCGGCACCCCAACCTAGGGGAGAGGCTTCACACTCCGCCGGCGCAGGGTGACCTTTGGGACTTCCCTGGACACCATCCTCCCACCGCCCACAGCCAGACCCCCCAAGCCCACACTCGAGCCCACCCCTCTGACAGGAAGGAGCAGGAGGACCACTCCACCCAGGGGCACCACCACTCGAAGTCAGCTTCACTTGCTTTCTCTTCTACCCCTTTCCTCCCAAGTTATGCGCGCCTCACGGGAGCCGGCCCTGGGAAGACGCAGGCACGGCACTCTGAGTGGCGGAAGCCAAACGCCCACACCGAGAGTTTAGCACGGGCTCTTGAGGCACTGGAGGAACCCCATGCAGACGCACTGACGGAGCTAAGCTTTACGGCCAAGGGCCCTACCTGTGCTGAAAGCCAACTTGCTTGTGAAAAAGACTCCTCTTTCGGCTCCCCTTCCAAACTTCCAAATGCCTCCAAATGGGAAAACACACACACTGAAACACCCAAACGGTCCTAACGCTGGGGCCAGGTGGAAAAGAAAAGCCAGGAAAAGATTTCTAAATGGCCACCATGCCAGAGTCGTACAGCTCCGCAAGTGAAACCCGTGGGAGGGACATTACACAGAAAAGGGGAATGGAAAGCTGCCCAAATTGAGATGCTGTGGAAAGGTACAGCCCCATCGCTACTCCTACTCTGCACACTTCTTGCAACAGCTGATTAACGGCCAGGTGCTTTTCGCATCCAAGCCCACACCAGGGGAAGACCTTGAGAAGCTTCCCATGGCTTGCCTGGTTCAGCTGGTCAGAGTGCAGCACTCGTGGAGGCCATGGGCACCAACTTATATGGGCTCCTGGGGCTAAAGCCCCAGGAATATGCACAGTCAGGGGCTCTGCTCCACCAATATTTGGAGCTAGGTTTCTCCTGCTTGGAGCGCCCCCGCCTCTCATTTCCCCGCCGCCGCTGCCAGGGCTGGAGCTTCCCCCACTCCCCGCCCTGGAGCTTCCCTGCCTGAACGTAAAGAGTGCGCAGCGCGCGTCTCTCTCCCTTGCTGCTGCTGCTGCCGCCGCCTAAGGGCTACAGCATAACAGCAGTGCAAGCTGCTGGTACTGTAGCACCTCAGGAGCGGGAGGGGAGTGGAGGGGGCCGTGCCGTGCTTGGCAGCCCTCCCCTCCCCTGCCCCTACCTGGAGGAGACGCGAAGGGGACTTCCGGCCAGGAGACGGACCTCACTCACCTTAGCAGCTGCTGGGGCTTCCGTGAGTGTTTGACCCTATGATTCCCCCCCTGCCCCCACCCCAGCCCCAGCCCCCACACCTGCCCAACTCTGGGGAAGGGGGGGCAGCCCCATCCCCTCCCACCGTCCCCCAGTGAGGCTGTGGTGAGGGGCAGCAGGCTGCAGCAGGGGTCAGGGAGGCAGGAAGCCACATGTGAAGGCAGTGCCCCTCCCCACCACAGGGGAGATGGGGGAGGGGGTTCATAGACGTACCTGAGCAGCTGGGGCTTGGGTGTATTTTGTGACAACTTGCTCTCCCTGTCCCCCCCCAGCCACCACCCTGCAACCCCCCCACTCCTGCCCCACGCTGGGGACGGGGAACCCCCATCCCCTACCCCCAGTGAGGCGCAGCAGGCTGCACAGGGGAGGCAGGAAGCCACATGTGAAGGCAATGCCCCCTCCCCCAGCACCCACCAACCCACCCGCCACAGGGGGGATGGGAGAGGGAGGCGTGCTAGATCTAAGCAGCTGGGGCTTGGGTGAATTTATGACACCCTGCTCCCCACCATAGCCACCACCCTGCCAACCCCACATCTGCCCCCTGCTGGGCAAGGGGCAGCCCCATCCCCCATCCACAGTGAAGTTATGGTGAGGGGGAGCAACATGGAAGGCCACCTGTGATGGCAACCCCCACCCCCACCCAGTACCCATCGTAGGGGAGGGGAGTGAGCTTTCTGGACCTGAGAGGGGCTCTAGGAGCATGTGCAGAGTGTGTGTGCCGTGGGGGGCAGGAGGGGTCCCTCCCCTGGAGCTTGCTGCTGCCAGTGGTGGTGATGGGGAGTCCTCTCTGGCCCTAGCCCTGGGGCAGCCTGTCTGCACCCCAAGTTCCTCATCCTTAGCCCTGCCCCACCCCAAAGCCTGCACTCCCAGCACCGAGCACCCTCCTGCACTGTGAACCCCTCATCCCCAGCCCCACCCCAGAACCCTCACCTGAGGGGAAAAACATGCAACTTAAATTTGGTGGTCAGTTTGGGGTATCATTGTATTTAGCACAATATTTGATTATTTTACACCCTTCAAAGTATGTAACTGGTCGTATACAGGTGTTACAAAGTGGGAATGTTCTTAATGTTTTCTCTGAATACTGTGTGGGTGCCTCAGTTTCCCCAATGCATTTCTCAAGGCTCTAGATGGTGGGATAAGGGGGTGTGATTGTTGTAGAGCCCGAGAGGGCCAGTGTGATGCTGTCTGCACAGAGAATGGCCGACACCCTGTCTCCGGGCAACTGATGGCCTGGGCTCCTCCCCTGCAAAGGTGCCAGCTGAAGGTGTTGGAGACAAAGAGATCAGGTGACCTCCTGGCCCGGGAAAGGAACTGAGCAGAGAGGAGTGGGGGCTGGAGGGGGTTTGGGAGTCCGGAGCTGGCTGGGGACCAGGCGTGAAGTGCAGACAAGGGGGGTCTGGCTCACTGCCCCCAGAATGGACCCGACCGAGGGGTCCGGTTCACTGTACCTACAAGCTCTGTTTTAGACCCTGTTCCTGTCATCAAATAAACCTATGTGTTTATGGCTGGCTGAGAGTCACGTCTGACTGCGAAGTGGGGGGGGCAGGACCCTCTGGCTTCCCCAGGACCCCACTGGGGCGGGCTCACTGTGGGAAGGGCAGGGAGGGGCAGAGGATGCTGAATGCTCCAAGGAGAGACCCAGGAGGTGAAGCCGTGTGAGCTTCTTGCCCTGCAGACAGTCTGCTCCAAGGGAGAGGAGGCTCCCCAAAGTCCTGATTGGCTTGGTGGGGAGCAGTTCCAGAGCATCGCCCAGGGACTCTGTGACACCTGGTACCCACCACAGGGGAGGCGAGTGGGCTTTCTGGACCTGAGAGAGTCCCTAGGAGCGTGTGCAGTGACTGTGGTGCAGAGTGAGTGTGCTGGGGGGTGGGGAGGAGGGGTCCCTCCCCCAGAGCTTGCGGCTGCCGGTAGCAGGGGAGTCCTTTCTGGCCATAGCCTTGGGGCAGCCTGTCTGCATCCCAAGTTCCTTATCCCCAGCTCTGCACCCCCAGCACCCCAGCCCTGAGCACCCTCCTGCACTGTGAACCCCTCATCCCCAGCCCCACCCCAGAGCCCTCACCTGAGGGGAAAAACGTGCAACTTAAATTTGGTGGTCAGTTTGGAGTATCATTTTGTTTAGCACAATACTTGACTATTTTACACCCCTTTAAAGTGTATAACTAGTTGTATACAGGTGTTACAAAGTGGGGCTGTTCTTAATGTTTTCTCTGAATACTGTGTGGGTGCCTCAGTTTCCCCTGTGCATTTCTCAAGGCTCTAGATGGTGGGAAAGGGGGTGTGATTGTTGTAGAGCCCTAGAGGGCCAGTGTGATGCCATCTGCACAGAGAATGGCCGCAACCCTGTCTCCTGGTGGCCTGGGACGCTCTCCTGCAAGGTGCCAACTGAAGGTGTTGGAGAACAGAGAGATCGGGTGGCCTCCTAATGCCTGGAAAAGAGACAAAAGCCAGAGGAGGGAGTGTCAGTGCCTGTGCAGACTTCCGGGAAGCGCATGGTGTGGAAGGGGATGCTGTGATGCTTTGGAACTACTCCACACAAAGCCAGTCAGGACTCTGGGGGAGCCTCCTCTCTCGGAGCAGACTGTCTCCAGGGCAAGAAGCTCACACCTTCCTGGGTCTGACCTCGGAGCATTCAGCCCTTCCACATCATGCACTTTCCACAGCGAGTCTGCCCAGGCGGGTCCTGGGGCAACCAGAGGTCCCTGCACCCCAACTCCGCAGTCAGATGTGACTCTCAGCCAGACAGTTAAAACAAAAGATTTATTAGATGACGGGAACACAGTTTAAACAGAGCTTGTAGGTACAGAAAACAGGACCCCTCTGTCAGGTCCATCTTGGGGGGTGGGGAGCCCAGAACCAAGTTCTGGGTCTCTCTCCATTTCCTCAGCCAGCTCCAAACTGACACTCCCTCCTCTGGCCTCTGTCTCTCTTCCGGACAAGGAGGGCACCTGATCTCTTTGTCCCCAACACCTTCAGTTGGCATCTTGCAGGGGAAACTGAGTCACCCACACAGTATTCAGAGAAAATATTAAGAACATTCCCACTTTATCACAACAGGTGCAACAAAATATAATACTGTATATTGAAGTAGGCAAGTGCTGCTTCTGACTTTCCACTTGTAATTGACACTTCTAATTTTGTGGCACTGACGCATTGTAGCTTCATTTTATATTGGCTTACAGGGTGGGAGCGGGGAGGCACCACCATTTTGGGCCCCACGAAAAATTATACAAACCTGCCACCCATGCGAGCAAGCACCTGCCCCAGTGCCACAAGAAGCAGGTAGGAGAAGGAGGTGAGGTCTCTCAGCTGCTCAGCCCCTTGCTCCAGGAGCAGTTCCCCTCGCTGATCGGCTGGTGGCCAAAAAGCAGCTAGACAGTGAGCACTCGCACTCCCCTAGCCAGCTACCCTACTGCCCCTGCCCTCTACTAACTGCTGATGGCTCATGGGGCCCATAAACAGTTGACTGGTGGGTGGGTGCCTCTGCCCCTATAGGGCATTTCCCAACCGACCCCTTCTTCCCCAAGGCCCCAGCCCCTCCTCCTCCAAAGGAGCCAAGCTTGCTGGAGCTCAGTTTTCCCCCTCCCGCCCTGATTAGCTGTCTGGCTCCCTCCTGCTGGGAGACAGCTAATCAGCGAGGCAGGGAGGGGGCCAGGTTTAAGCAGCGCACTAGGGGAAGCCAGCAGAGCCTACCTGCAGGAGCCCAGCTCGCTGGAGCTCAGTTCTTCCACCTCATCTCCACATGCTTCTTTTCATTGGTTTGAACCCCACAGGCTCTGATCAAATCAATTACAGGGGATTCCAGAATTCACACTTCTATACCTTTTAGCCAAAGCACCATTTCACCATCCTATTATCCAAACATGCTTTATCCCTGTTGTACATTTCCTGAGGACCCAGGGCCTCCCAAATTCAAGGCAAAAAACTCTGTAGTCTTGCCTTCCCCAAACTTTTCTGCCAAGTGTCTGGGTATAAAAGGGAGTGTTTCAGCATAAAATGAATTGCCTTTTCCGTGGTGCAGTTCAGATATCAGCTCCTTGCCCTGAGAAAAGCTCCCTCGGTCAGAATGCTCCAATGTATGTACCTTTACATCATCTTTTATAGCGTACGCTAACAAGCACATAACCTATGGCGACTCCGAGTGGGTCAGCATCATCACCTCTACTTAAGATTATTCCTAGTTATGTGATGTTTGGTTTTCAAGCTGAATATGAGTCAACAGTGTGCCCTTGTTGCCAAGAAGGCTAATGGCATTTTGGGTTGTATAAGTAGGGGCATTTCCAGCAGATCGAGGGATGTGATCATTCCCCTCTACTCAGCACTGGTGAGGCCTCATCTGGAGTACTGTGTCCAGTTTTGGGCCCCACACTACAAGAAGGATGTGGATAAATTGGAGAGTCTCCAGTGGAGGGCAACAAAAATGATTAGGGGGCTGGAGCACATGACTTATGAGGAGAGGCTGAGGGAACTTCTAATTGCCTTCTATGACGAGATAACCGGCTCTGTGGATGAGGGGAAAGCAGTGGATGTGCTATTTCTGGACTTTAGCAAAGCTTTTGATACAGTCTCCCACAGTATTCTTGCCAGCAAGTTAAAGAAGTATGGGCTGGATGAATGGACGGTAAGGCGGATAGAAAACTGGCTAGATGGTCGGGCTCAACGGGTAGTGATCAATGGTTAAATGTCTAGTTGGCAGCCGGTATCAAGTGGAGTGCCCCAAGGGTCGGTGCTGGGGCCGGTTTTATTCAATATCTTCATTAACGATCTGGAGGATGGTGTGGACTGCACCCTTAGCAAGTTTGCAGATGACACTAAACTGGGAGGAGTGGTTGATACGCTGGAGGGTAGGGATAGGATACAGAAGGACCTAGACAAATTAGAGGATTGGGCCAAAAGAAACATGATGAGGTTCAACAAGGACAAGTGCAGAGTCCTGCACTTAGGACAGAAGAATCCCATGCACTGCTACAGAGTAGGGACCAAATGGCTGGGCAGCAGTTCTGCAGAAAAGGACCTAGGGGTTATGGTGGACGAAAAGCTGAATATGAGCCAACAGTGTGCCCTTGTTGCCAAGAAGGCTAATGGCATTTTGGGTTGTATAAGTAGGGGCATTTCCAGCAGATCGAGGGATGTGATCATTCCCCTCTACTCAGCACTGGTGAGGCCTCATTTGGAATAGTGTGTCCAGTTTTGGGCCCCACACTACAAGAAGGATGTGGATAAATTGGAGAGAGTCCAGCGGAGGGCAACAAAAATGATTAGGGGGCTGGAGCACATGACTTATGAGGAGAGGCTGAGGGAACTGGGATTGTTTAGTCTGCAGAAGAGAAGAATGAGGGGGGATTTGATAGCTGCTTTCAACTACCTGAAAGGGGGTTCCAAAGAGGATGGATCTAGACTGTTCTCAGTGGTAGCAGATGACAGAACAAGGAGAAATGGTCTCAAGTTGCAGAGGGGGGAGGTTTAGGTTGGATATTAGGCAAAGCTTTTTCACTAGGAGGGTGGTGAAGAACTGGAATGGGTTACCTAGGAGGTGGTGGAATCTCCTTCCTTAGAGGTTTTTAAGGTCAGGCTTGACAAAGCCCTGGCTGGGATGATTTAGTTGGGTTTGGTCCTGCTTTGAGCAGGGGGTTGGACTAGATGACCTCCTAAGGTCCCTTCCAACCCTGAGATTCTATGATTCAGACGGCAGCAGCTAAACAAACAAAATAGCTGACTACAGTTAGGTAAAGTCCTGGGGTATGTGCAGGAATGTCAAATTCTAGGGCAACAGGGGCTTGGAAAGCCAAGCCGGGGGGGGGAGGGAGAGAGAGAGAGCGCGCACCAACGACAGAGGAGGAGAGAACACATGAAGAGGGGAAGCAGCTAGAGAGAAGCTGTGAGTGCAGAGGGCAGCCTCACAGCTGAGCATCATAGGTACACAGACACCATAATGACAGGTTTCAGAGGGGCAGCCGTGTTAGTCTGTATCAGCAAAAAGAATGAGTACTTGTGGCACCTTAGAGACTAACAAATTTATTTGAGCATGAGCTTTCGTGGGCTAAAACCCACTTCATCGGATGCATGCAGTGGAAAATACAGTAGGAAGAGATATATACACACAGAGAACATGAAAAAATGGGTGTTGCCATACTAACCATAACAAGAGTAATCAATTAAGGTGGGCTATTATCAGCAGGAGAAAAAAACACTTTTGTAGTGATAATCAGTATCAGGTGACATGGTCACTGGTCCTGTGAGACCCCAGCCTCCATTCTTCCAGGGCTGGGCCCCACGCACCCAGGAAGGTTTGCAAGTGAACAGAGCCATTTACAACCACTTGTCTTAGTCAATGGGAGCCATCAAGCTTCCGAAAGACCATTAAGGGCCCACACTTTGCATAATTACAATAGGCCTCAGAGTTATACTTCATATTTCCAACTTCAGATACAAGAATGCTACATACATACAAATAGGTTGAACACACTCAGTAGATAATAAGCTTTGTAATGATACCTTACAAGAGATCTTTTGCATAAAGCATATTCCAGTTACATCACATTTATAAGCATATTTCCAAAAAACACATGGAGTTTGAGAATGTCTGAGTTAGAGCATTGGTGGTTCGGTAGCAGAAGTCACAGCTACAGCGGGGGAAGTCTAGCTCTGGTTTCTGGCCAACAGAGGGATGAGTTTTATTGTCTCCAAATTTCAGTAGAAAAATTTAGCCCCAAACTGGGTGCGGTGGGGGTTTCTCTGGCTTTCATTTGGTTTGGTTTTCTCATTTGAAATGTCCTTGATCATTTTTCTGGGAAAACTGTTCGGACAAGGCCAAGGAAGAGTCGGAACAATTACAAATCTTCATGGGAGTGAGGGGGTCTCTCAGCGCCGGGGGAGGGGTGGAGATTTTCATGGAGGGGAGTTGAGGAGATAAATGAGAGGCTTTTGCTCCAGCAGAGGGGGCGGTTTGGCAGGTTCATTTTTACCAAGTGAATCTTTCCCCCCCACACACCTGTTGCTCCCCTGCTGCTGCCCCAGCTCAAACCCCACTGTCACCCCCAGCATGTGACCTACAGCTTCCCACTGACAAAGCCCTTAAATATCAGACACAAAATCCCCTAGTCTGCCCCTTCTCCCAGCTGAGCCCTGCCCCCACAGAGCCCAGGACAACCCCGACCTAGCTGGATCTCATGGCAGATGACTGTGAATGTGCTTTGCCGACACAAGAAGCCAAGTGTGCAGCCACCCAGGAGATGTAATAACTGTGTAAGTTCAGTGGACAGAATCCCATAGTACAGACATTGCCTTAGTATTTCACTCCGTGCACTGAGATCTGAATGTAAAAGATTCACCCACAAATGCAGCCATTGAAATCTCCCAATTTACGATCTCTGCCTTTCCCAGACAGTCATAAACTTCAGTTCCTTCTGGCTGGCAGAGGGGAAATTCAAGTGACACTAATGTTCACAATTCATTGACTAATGTTTACAGTTTAATTAATAGAACAGAAAAAAATAAACAAACAGTGATTCCTTGACACAACACCACAAAGGTGAAATAGGAACAGAGACAAACCTTGCCAGTAAAGTCTCTTTTCCCCAAAGATCCTCAAAATCCTGTTAATTCCCACCCCTGCATCAAGCCTCCCATTAGAATTGCCCTCGTTGGACATTCCCAGACTTGGACGCTGGTGAAATACAGAATTTGAACAGCAAACCCGGCTCCCTGCACCTGTCACTTACTCCTTTATCATGCCACAGAGAACTTTTCTGGCATGGAAAACAGAGCAGAACTGCTGCCCAGGATCACCAATTGTAGGGAAGAAACAATTGGCTTTGCTTTGGGGAAGCTGCCTGGAATCAGCTATAACATCATTATTCAATCTGAGATACGGTTACAACATCCACAACCCCAGTGTCACAACTATTGAAATCACATGGTCCTTATAGTATACCAGCCACAGAACTAAAGGGATTTGAAATAAATCCCTGTTCAGAGTCAAGACTGAGGTAGGAGAAATTATAGAAAGTATTTTAGATGTTCCTCCCCCGAGAAGATTTTACCATTGAAAAGGAATCCAGAAGTGGATTCTAGGGGGTTAATTGGTAAGTGGGGAAAGCAAAGTAGAGAGGGTAAAGATATAATGAATAGTCTGATAGAAATTGAAGAATTACTTAAGGAGGATTCAACTAAAACATTTGGATGGACTGAATTGGAGAAGATATGTCTCATTAGTAGATGGAAAGAATCTTGGAGGAGATAAACAAATTGAGATGAGGACTAAAGGTAGAGGGAAGGGAGTAGGTACTGAAAGGACGCAGTCCAGTGCGATTAGGAGGTATGCAACAAAAAAAGCAAAATATAAATTTTATCAGGAATTATTTAACAAAGATAGAAGATTAGCTCGAGTTATTATGGGAGAACCGGATAAAGTGAACTGTGAAATCCCTATGGATGAAATAGAAAAGTATTTTATAGATATTTTAGGAAATGCTGGACATGGGAATATAGTGGGGTGGCCTTCATCTATGGAGAGGGCGGATAATGATATATTAATGAGTCCGATCTCTGTGGATGAAGTTAGAACTGTATTAAGGGAAATTAAAAAAGATAGTGCCCCTGGTCCAGATAAAATTAAGGTGAGTGATTTAAGGGACATTTTTAATTTAGACTCCTTAATTATCACAAAAAATTTTAATATGTGGTTTTTAAATGGGCACAGGATGAGGAGGAATTGAATAAATTAACCTCCTGGAAGCCACTAACAATTGGGTCAGTATGGGTAAGATTGTATACGAAAAAATTAGCAAAGAGATTATCGGAGGCAGTGAAAATTTGTAACAGGCAGAAAGGGTTCATAGCTGCTCCCGGCTGTGAGGAAAACACTGCTATTCTAGATAATCTGATAAAGGGAGCCAAGTGCAGGGGAGACGAAATAGCTATAGTCTTTATAGACTTGGCTAAAGCATTTGACTCAGTAGGCCATGGGCACATAATAGCTGGTCTCAAGAGATATATTGATGAACGTTTTATTGAAAATATTAGAGATTTGTATGATAATTGCATAGCGAGGGTGTGGGTTGGGGATAAACATTCTGAGTCTATTTTAATTAGGAGAGGGGTAAAACAAGGCAGCCCTCTGTCCCCGATTTTATTTAATATTGCTTTGGATCCGCTTTTAACTAAATTAGAGTTAGATGGAAGTGGGTTTTATGTTCAAGGCAATAGTGTCACGTCATTGGCTTTTGCCGATGTGGCAATTTTAAGTCGTTCACATTTAGGGATGGTTAAAAATTTGGGTATTTTACAGAGCTTTTGTAATAGTACTAATCTTCAGATAAATGTGAATAAAACAAAGGATTTCACATTTTGCCTAAATATAAAAAACTTATTTAGTGAATCCTAAAAGTAGATGGACAATAGGGATTGAGGAGATAGAGTATGTTCAGCCGGGGGAATTTGAGAAATATCTAGGGGCAAGAATAGATCCCTGGATTGGTGTAGGAGGGTCTTTACTTAAGGAGAAATTGAAAGAATGGAGTGAGAGTTCCTTGAAACTAGCTAAAAAATTGATTTTACAGACTTATGTTTTACCAAGGTTATTTTATAATTTGCTTTTAATAGAACCCCCATTTTATATTTTAGACGATTTGGATATTTTAGTTTAACTATCCTCCTAAGATATTTTACATCTACCTCAATGTACTACGGATGGGCTATTTTATTCTAGGGGGAGAGATGGTGGTTTAGCTCTCACCAAATTTAGTGTACAAATTCCAAATATGTTATTGCGAAAATGGAGAAGACATTGTCTCTAGGGACACATGGATTGATTTTTCTTATTTATAGGTAGGTGAAAATTTGGTAGATAAAATCATGGTACTTAGTGCAGCAACCTCTCATCCCAGAAAATGGAGAGAGGAGGAGTTTTTAAGATGGGCTGGGATGAGATGTCAGGGAGTTGGTATAAAATATTTTAGGAAAGATATACTTAGTAATTCGATTTTTAAGAACTCAGATAAAATCAAGTCCTCTGCATATATTGCTGCACTGCAAGCCATGGCTGGATGAGGCACCGCCTGGTCCTGGGGGGTGGTGGCAACTCTGGATGTGAGCGGGGCCCTTCGTGGATCGCCCCAGCTGCGGCAGGCGCCGCCGCCTCTCTCCGGGACGGGGGTGGGCTGGCGTTCCGTGTGGGGCGGTGCCTAGCACCTGACTTAGAACTGGTGTGGACCAGGGGAATCCAACTGTTTAATTAAAACAAAGCATCGCGAAGGCCCGCGGTGGGTGTTGACGCGATGTGATTTCTGCCCAGTGCTCTAAATGTCAAAGGGAAAAAATCAATGAAGCGGGTAAACGGCGGAGTAACTATGACTCACGATCCAAGATGGCCGCCCCCATGCAGCGCGGCTCGGCTCGGCTCTCAGCTCTCCATGCGTCTCTGGACCCCTTCAGTTATCAGGCTTGGACGGCTGCATTGCCTAAGGGCAATGAGAGGCTGGGTTAGCAGTGAGGTGAGGAAGGGCGCGAGCCTGGTTGTTGGGGGCAATCCTCGCCGAGACCTGAGCCTTTTTCTCTACGCCTGTTAAAGCCTGAGGTTATGCTGACTGGGACCCCTCACTGAGGAAAGCCTCTGGAAGCACGTCCTTTGGAGAGCTGGGCGAATTGCTGTAAGTTACTCCCCCCCTGGTAAGGGTAGCCTCCCCCAGGCACGGGTTAGTTTCCCCCTGGTAAGGGTTAGTTTCCCCCTGAGAAGGGTAAATCTTAGAGACATGGAAAAAAGTAATTTTTATTTAAATACCGGAGAGGCGCTGGACCGGGTTAAAAACGCCCCCGCTGCCGGCTTTGATGCCCCGGCCGACAGTGTAAAATATATTAGGGGAGTGATTAGAATCACTGGACCAATGACCAAAGCTGAGGGGATGGAAATGATGCCTCGGGTGGCTGAGGTTGAGGATATGGTCCCCTCAGTGGAGGAGAGAATTGTGGAGGATAAAGAGGAGGTTTTTAGTAATGACCAAGTGGATGAAATTTTAACTATCTTGCCCATGGTCTTTACTGGGGAAGTTTTTAATGATCTAAAAAAGGATGAAGTCAATTTGGATTTTAAGTATTTAAGTAAATTTGAGGACCCATATTTTATAGAGCCTGGAGGCTTTTATTATGTTTTAGTGAGAGGTTCTAATGTGAAAGTTAATTCAATCCCCTTAGAGGGGGATTTGAATAGGGGTTTTAATGAAGATTTAGTGCAGGGAGCGAAAGTGATAGAGAGTAGCTCCTGGAAAGAGGGTGTTTTTTACTTAGAATATCCGGTAGACTGTTTTAATTGTCCCATTTGTCCCCAAGTTTTAGCTACGTTTGGAAAATAGGCTAAACATATCAATGTAGTACATAAGAGTAAGGCAATACGTGTGCTATGTAAGAAATGTGGTAAAGCTTCTCAGTATCATAGTATTGCTTGCCACTACCCTAAGTGCAGGCCCAGGGAAGTGGATACCCCGTCTGGGAGTCATGCCTGTTCTGCCTGTGGGCTTGCATTCCATACCAAGTCTGGCCTTAGCCAGCACTGTAGACATCGACACCCGGCTATTAGGAACGAACAGCGGATTAATGAGAAGGTTAGGAATAAAATTAGAGAGGGGTCTAACGCTCGAGTTCGTGTATGGACTGAGGAAGAGATTGAGCAAGTAATAGTATTAGAGAGGAAGTATATTGGGAAGAGGAACATTAATAAATGTATAGAAAGTGAATTAAAAACAAAGACTAATAAGCAAATTTCGGATAAAAGGCGTGAGTTAGCCAAAAAGAAGCAGGAGATAGCTCAGATAGAGGAAATGGAGGTAGAGATGATCGCGGATAGTATTTTAGAGGTTCCTCCACCTAGGGAAAGGATTTTACCCCTGAGAAGGGATCCTGAAGTTGATCCTAGGGGGTTAGTTAGTAGGTGGGGAAAGCAGAGCAGAGAGGGTAAAGACATACTGAATGGCTTGAGGGTAGTTGAGGAATTACTTCAGGAGGATTCGACTAAGGGGTTCGGATGGGCAGAATTGGAGAGGATATGTATCTCTTTGGTTGAGGAAAGGAAATTAGGAGAGGATGAACAGGGTGAGGATGGGATCGAAGATAGAAGGAGGAAGGGAATAGGTAATGGTAGGAAGAAGCAGTCTAATGCGCTTAGGAGATATGCTACGCACAAGGCAAAATATAGGTTTTATCAGCAGTTGTTTGATAAAGATAGACGAAGATTGGCTAGGATTATCATGGGAGAACCAGATAAGGTAAATTGTGAAATCCCTATGGAGGAGATAGAGAGGTATTTTATGGATATTTTAGGAAATATTGGACATGGCAATATTGTGGGGTGGCCCTCATCCATGGAGAGGGCGGATAATGATTTATTAATGAGTCCGATCTCCGTGGATGAGGTTAGGAGTGTTTTGAAAGAAATTAAGAAAGATAGTGCCCCAGGTCTGGATAAGGTTAAGATAAGTGATTTGAGGGACATTTTTAATATAGACTCCTTAATTATCACTAGAATTTTTAATATTTGGTTTTTAAATGGGCAGGTCCCTGATGTTTTTAAGGAAAATAGGACTATTTTAATACCGAAAACAGATGATGTGGAGGAGTTGAGGAAATTGACTTCTTGGAGACCACTTACAATCGGATCAGTGTGGGTCAGATTATATACTAAGATATTAGCAAAAAGATTGTCGGAAGCAGTGAGGATTTGTGATAGGCAGAAGGGATTTATAGCTGCTCCAGGTTGTGAAGAGAATATAGCTATATTGGATAATTTGATAAAGGGAGCTAAGCGAAAAGGTGATGAAATAGCTATAGTTTTTATAGATTTGGCTAAGGCATTTGATTCGGTAGGTCATGGGCATATAATAGCCGGTCTTAAAAGATTTGATGTGGATGAACGTTTTATTGGGATAGTTAGGGATTTGTATTTTAATTGCACGACTAGGGTTTGGGTTGGGGACAAATTTACTGAGTCTATTTTAATTAGAAGAGGGGTGAAACAGGGTGACCCTCTGTCACCGATTTTATTTAATATTGCCTTAGATCCGTTTTTAACTAGATTGGAGTTAGAAGGTAGTGGATTTTATGTACAAGGACAGAGCATCACGTCGTTGGCCTTTGCAGATGACGTGGCGATTCTGATTGGTTCATATTTAGGTATGATTAAGAACTTGAGTATTTTGCAGAATTTTTGTAGAAATACCAATCTTCGGATAAATGTTAGTAAGACAAAGGGATTTCATATTTGGCCAAAGCATAAAACTTATTTGGTGAATCCTAAGAGTAGATGGATGATAGGGAGTGAGGAGATTCAGTATGTGTTGCCAGGGGAATTTGAGAAGTATCTAGGGGCCAGGATTGACTCCTGGATTGGTGTAGGTGGGTCCCAGCTTAAGGAGAAGTTGGTGAAATGGAGTGAGAGTCTGAGCAGAGCTCCCTTAAAACCAGCTCAAAAGTTGTTGATATTACAAACGTATGTTTTACCAAGATTATTTTATAACTTGCTTTTAATGGAACCACCATTCTGTATTTTAAATGATTTAGATGTTTTAGTGAGGGCAATAGTTAAGAAGATTTTACATCTGCCTCAATGTACCACAGATGGGCTGTTTTATTCTAGGAGAAGAGATGGAGGGTTAGCTTTGACTAAGTTTAGTGTTCAGATCCCAAATATGTTGTTGCGGAAATGGAGGAGACATATTGTCTCTAAGGATTCTTGGGTTGATTTATCTTATGTGTACGCTGGTGAGAATTTGGTAGATAAAATGATTGTGTTTAGTGCAGCGACCCCTCACCCACGGAAATGGAGGGAGGAGGAGTTTTTAAGATGGACTGAGTTGCGATGCCAGGGAATTGGGGTTAAGTATTTTAGGAATGATGTTATAAGTAATTCAATTTTTAGAAATTCGGATAAGGTTAAGTCCTCAGCGTATATTGCGGCATTACAAATGAGGGCGAATATATATCCCACGAGAGAGACGTTAGCCAGAGGGAGAGGAGGAGTTACTGCCCTCTGCAGATGGTGTGGGAAGGTTAAAGAAACGATTCCTCATATTTCGGGCCAATGTTATAAGACAAAGGAGATGCGTATTAAACGGCATAATAGGGTTGTTTCTGTGTTGGTAGATAGGGTGGTTAAATTAGGATGGAAAGCTGTTGTGGAACCCCACTTGAGGAATGATAAGGGGGAGTTAAGAAAGCCAGATATCGTATTCACAAAAGGAGATACGGCAGTGGTAGTTAATGTCACGGTGCGTTGGGAGGATAATGACGGGAGTTTGGAGCAGGCCCATAGGCAGAAGGTGACCTATTATTTTGAATTAGAGAACAAAATCAAAGAATTGACGGGAGTTAATAATATCCATTTTTTTGGGTTTGTGGTTGGGGTGCGTGGCAAGTGGAGTGATGGGAATGATGAGTTGCTACAAATTTTGGGAATAGATAGGGGGAAAAATTTTAAAGAAAGTGTAAGTAGATTGGTTCTTTACTCTACAATTGATATGTTGGCGGTTTTCAGTGACAGGTAAAGATCCCGGAGTTGTCATTCCGTGTATCTTGCCGAAATTAAATTAACTTAAATTATATTTTAGTTATTTTAGTTTCCATGTCTTGAAAGAAATTTTAATTTTAATTTTATTGTTGCTATTTATAATCTGTCCTTTAGAATAGGGTTTTAAGATTTATATGGGAGTTGATAAACAGATGACTTTTATTTTTGTAAATCATTAAATACATTTTTTTTAATTACTGGATATGGCTGCGGACTGGCCGCAAAGTAACCAGGAAAGGGCAGGTTGTCACGCCTGTACATAAACATGGCTCTCCATGCA
Organism: Mauremys reevesii; assembly: GCF_016161935.1. NCBI lineage: Eukaryota > Metazoa > Chordata > Testudines > Geoemydidae > Mauremys > Mauremys reevesii. The sequence goes on from NC_052634.1 coordinate 41,856,795, forward strand.
TCTCTGGACCCTCTCAGTTCTCGAGCTCGGACTGTTACATTGCCTGAGGGTAGTGAGAGGATGGATTATCGGTGAGGTGAGGATGGGCGTGAGCCTAGCCAATAGGGGCAATCCCTACCAAGATCTGAGCCTTTTCTCAGATGCCTGTTAGAGCTCAAGGTTAAGCTGATTGGGACCCCTCATTTGAGGAAAGCCTCTGGTTTGCAAGTCCAACTGCTACCTCTTCGTGGTGAGAGTCGGTAAGCGGCTTGGATAGCCGGGTGGATTGCGGAGGATGAGCCCACATCCCTTCTGTGGTGTGGGTTGGGGATGGGCAACCCCTTTATGTTTGCCCCCCTGGAAAGGGTAGCCTCCCTCAGGTATGGGTTAGCTTCCCCCTGGTAAGGGTAAATCTTTTAAAAACATGGAAAAAAGTAATGTATATTTATATACCGGATTGGCGCTGGACCGGGTTAAAAACGCCCCCGCTGCCGGCTTTGATGCCCTGGCCGACAGTGTTAAGTATATTAGGGGTGTGATAAAGGTCGCTGGACCAATGACTAAAACTGTGTGGACTGAAATGGATGTCTGAGGAAAATGAGATTGAGAAGCGGTCCCTTCAGTTGAGGAGACAGAGGAGGATGAGGAAGAGGAGACTATTAGTAAATACCAAGGTGAGGAGATTTTATCTATTTTACCAATGTTTTTACTGGGAAGCTTTTAATAATTTATGGACAATATTGATCCAGATTTTAAGTATTTGAGCTAGTTTCATGATCCATATTTTAGAGAACCTGGAGATTTTAATTTTGATTTAGTAAAGGATTTTAATTCATTTAATTTGAATAGGAATTTGAATAAGGGTTTTAAAAATAGTATGGATGACAAAGTTAATGCATCAGAAAGTAGCTCATGGAAGGGGAGGGTTTATTTGGAATATCCAGTAGATAGTTTTAATTGTCCAATTTGTCCCCAGATATTGCATCATTCGGTAAATGGGCCTAACACATTAATGTGGTACACAAAAGTAAGGCCAAAATGTGTGATATGTAAGAAATGTGGGAAATCTTCTCAATTTCATCATATAGCTTGCCATTACCCCAGGTGCAGGCCCAGGAGGTGGATACCCCATTAAAGAGTCATACCTGTTCTGTCTGTGGGCTTATGCTCCACACCAAATCGGGCTTGAGCCAGCATTGTAGACATCGACACCCTGTTATTAGGAATGAACAAAGGAAAATACGGCAGTGGTGGTTGATGTCACAGTGCGATGGGAGGACAATGATGGAAGTCTGGAGCAAGCTCACAGAGAGAAGGTGACCTATTACCTCGAATTAGAGGATAAAATCAAAGAGTTGACGGGAGGTAAAAATATCCACTTCTTTGGGTTTGTAGTGGGGGCGCGTATCAAGTGGAGTGAGGGAAATAATGATTTGTTACAAATTTTAGGAATTGATAGAGGGAAGAATTTTAAAGAGTATATGTAGACTCGTTTTATATTCCACAATTGACATGATGGCTATGTTCAGTGACTGTAAAGATCCCGGAGTTTCCATTCCGTGTATCTTGCCAAAACTAAATTTTAGCTATTTGTTTCATGTTTTAAATTTTGTAATGGAGGCTTTAATGCCTGAATTCCTATTGCTATTTACTATCTGTCCTTTTAGAAAATGGTTTTAAATAGATTAAATGCTTAATAAATGGATTAATTCTATTTTAAATTATTAATTGAATTTTTTTTTATTTTATATTTTTAATTACTGGATATGGATGCGGACTGGCCCCAGAGTAACCAGGAAAGGGCAGGTAGTCACGCCTGTACATAAAATGTCTCTCGATTGAGAATCGAGTCCTCCCAGTGAAAAAGGGAGTGGAGGAAGAGGAGATGATAGGTAAGGATCAAGGTGAGGAGATTTTATCTATTTTACCTACGGATTTTACAAAAAGACACTTAATTTATCTATGGACAATTTTAATCCAGATTTTGAGTATTTGAGTACATTCGACGATCCGTATTTTAAAAACCGTGAGCATTTTAACATTAATTCATCTAATGGTCTTTAATTCATCAATTACTTCTAGTTTGAATAGGGATTTTAGAGATAGTACTGGTAATAATTTAAATACATCAAAAAGGAGCTCATGGAAAGATGTTTTTTTATATTTAGAATATCCCGTTGATCATTTTAATTGTCCTTTTTGCCCCCAGATTTTACCACCATTTGGTAAATGGGCTAAACACATTAATGTGGTTCATAAAAGTAAGGCCATACGCATATTATGTAAAAAATGTGGAAAATCTTCTCAGTATCACAATATAGCACAGATACCCCGGTGAAGAGCCATACCTGTTCTGTCTGTGGGCTTCCGTTCCACACTAAATCTGGATTGAGCCAACACTGTAGACAGACACCCCGCCGTTAGGAATGAACAAAAAGACGATATTGCTGCTAAGAGTAAGAGTAGAGAGGGATCGTCTCGATCTTGAATATGGACTGATGATGAGGTTGAGCAGCTCATACAATTAGAGAAGACATATATAGGTGTAACAGGCCGGTGTGGCTCCCCTAATCCCCAGGGAGGGTTGAGCCCCAGACACCAGAAGGGGTGGGGCGACAGAGCAGTGAGCCCACCCCTCAGAGGGTCAGGCGGCGACCCGGAAGCATAAAAGCCTGCCATCAAAGCTCAGTCAGGCCCCAGCCACCGTCAGGAGCAGACCTGCCTGAGAGGGCTCGGACTGGGCAGCTGCTGGGGCCCAGAGCAGTTGCCCGGATTGGCCGGAGCTTCCTCGCCGCTACTGGGAGGACCCACCGAGCTTCCCGGGCCACCTACGAAGAGGAGCCGGGACCTCCTCTCCTTGTTGTTACCCCGAGGAACTCCCGGGCAGAATTGGCCGGACTTCCCAAGGAACTGCCGGATCTACCCCAGCCCGGGCTGCGAGGAGCCCATGTTGTTGGACTTCCCGAAGCGGACGCCACGGACCAGGTAGGCCCAGAGGGGGAAATTGGAAGTGGCCCGGGGGCAGCCGACCCCAGTCAGGCTGCATCAATCAATGCCCATGTCAGTGTGTTGCGGCCAGGATCCCCACTGACCATCAGCGGTGGTAGCTGCTGCCTAGGGCCCTGGGCTGGGATGCAGTGGAGTGGGTGGGCCTGCGTCCCCCCCGCCACCCCACTCACGGGTGGCAGTTTTCCCCCTCACCCCAGTGCTCAGCCCCTGCACCCAAGGGCCCGGGCCTTCCTGAACTGTTTATATTGTTGCTCAGCCTTGCAGCAGAAGGCCTGAGCCCTAACTGTCTTTTTGTTACTATTGCTCAGCCTTGAAGAAACAGGGCAGGAGCCGAGTAAGAACCACAGGACGGTGTGGCTCCCCTCCTCCCCAGGGAGGGTTGAGCCCCGGACCCACATGCTTACAATAGGGAAAAGGAATATAAATAAATGCATAGTGAGTGAGTTGAGAACTAAAACTAACAAACATCAGACAAAATATGAGAATTACCAAAGAAAAAAATTGGTGCTAGTGGAAGATAAGGATGAAGCGATAGAGGTAGAACAAATTAAAGAAAATACATTAGAAGTCCCTCCCCTGAGAGAAAGGATTTTACCTTTGAAAGGGCATCCAGATGTGGATCAAGTGGTCAAAATTTGTAAGCGGGGGAAACAAAGTAGGGAAGGAAGGGAAATAGTAAATAGCCTGGGGGAAATTGAAGGGTTATTAAAGGAGAATCTAACTAAAGCTCTAGGATGGGCTATGTTAGAAAAACTGTTATTCATTAGTAGAGGGAAAGGATATTAGAAATGAGAAACAAGTAGAGCCGAGGAATAAGGGGAGAGGGAAGAAAAGAAAAGGAGAGAGAAGGAAACAGTCCAATGCAATTAGGAAATATGCTACTAAGAAAGCAAGATACAAGTTTTACCAACTATTATTTGATAAGGATAGAAGAAGATTAGCTCGTATGATAATGGGAGAGCCAGATAAAGCTAAGTGTGATATCCCCATGAATGAACTAGAGGAGTATTATGTAGCTATATTGGGGAGAACTGGACATGGAAATACAGTAGGGTGGCCGTCATCCACAGAGAATGCAGATAATGAGTCCAATTTCTGTGGATGAAATTAGGGAAGTGTTAAGGGAAATTCGAAAAGATAGTGCCCCTGGCCCGGATAGAATAAATGAGCAATCTATGGGATATTTTTAATCTAGACTCCTTAATTCTCACAAATATTTTTAATATATGGTTTTTAATATATGGTCCCTGATGATTTTAAGGAAAACAGAATGATTTTAATTCCAAAGACGCAAGATGAGGAGGAATTGAGGAAGTTAACCTCCTAGAGACCATTAACGATCGGGTCCATATGGATAACAATCTATACTAAGATTTTAGCAAAAAAATTAATGGCGGCAGTTAAAATATGTAGTAGGCAAAAAGGGTTTATATCTGCCCCTGGTTGTCAGGAGAATATTGCCATTTCAGATAATTTGATAAAAGGAGCCAAATGTAATGGGGATTGTAGTGAGGCCATGGGACACCCCACTGCCCCGCTGAGGGACAAACCTTCCCCAACCCCGCTGTGGGCGGAGCCACCGGGTCCTGCACCCGCCCCTCAGAGGTCATGGCGCAGACCCGGAAGTATAAAAGCTGGCCTGCAGAACTCAGTAGGGGCCCAGCCACCACAGGGACCAGACGGCTGCGGCCCGCCGGGGCACATGCCTGCCCAGCCGAGCCTGCCCCGCACTCGCTACCCGGAGGAGGACCGGCCGGGATCACTCCATAACGGCTGCCCCACGGAGGAGCCGAGCCTGCCTCTCGCCCGCTACTCCGAGGACCCGCTGGACCTACCCTCGAACACTTACCCCGAGGAGCTGACGGTGGTTGAGACCTCTGGTGACACCACAATGACACAGGTACTCGATGAGGGGGAGAGTGGAAGTAGCCTGGGGGCAGTCTGGCTGCAGCACTGCCAGAACCAATGTCAGTGTGTTGCAGCCAGGATCCCCACTGACACAGCAGCAGGCTACCTGCTGCTGTTAGGGCCCCGGGCTAGGACGCAGAGGAGTGGGCCTGAGCATATCGACTCCGGGCCTATTGGCCTGCCCTGACCGAGGACCGAGCTTCAGGCTATTTGTAGCAAGGCTGTGGGACACCCCACCGCCCTGCTGAGGGACAAACCGTGGCCAAGCCGCATTACACGTGGTACCAGAAGTGGGGACCCTCTGCCCCGAATGTGGGCACGAGCCCTTGATCCCTGTGAGAAAGGGTCTGGGGGAGAGCGGTCCCCCACCCGAGAAATGGATCTCACCAAGCTCTTCGCCTTTTGGACAGAGAACCAGGAGCGACAGCAGGCGGCCCAGCTGCAGCAGCACCGGGAGCAACAGGCCGCCCAGCTCCAACAAACTACAACAAACAACAACAGCTGGTCAAGCAGCTGGGAGCCCAACAGCAGCAGCTGATTCAGGACCTGACTACGCAGAGCCAAGATTTCCAGCGACAATGTTTACAGCAGTTCACAGCGGTGCTGTCCTGGCCCGTCGACCCCCAGCCAGGAGGCCCAGACGGGACCCCTCGGCTACCACCGGCCGTAAGACTGACCAAGATGGGCCCACTAGACGACCCCAAGGCCTTCTTGGTGACATTTGAAAGGGTGGCCCAGGTTGCTGGGTGGGCCCCTGATCAGTGGGCCACCCTCCTGGCCCCCTGCCTGACGGGGACAGAGCAAACCGCATACCGGGGGTTATCCACAGACGAGGCCAGGGACTACACCCGGGTAAAGGCGGCGATTTTGGCTGCCCTGGATGTCAGTCCCGAAACCTTTCGACAGCGGTTCCGGAGTCTCGCCTACAACGCCGGCGCCAGGCCCCGGTTGGTGGTGCAGGAGCTGAGAGACCTGTGCAAGAGGTGGCTACAGCTGGACAGGCGGAGCCCCGAAGAGCTCCTGGAACAAATTATTTTGGAGCAGTTTCTACATATCCTCCCATCACGGGGAAGGGCTTGGGTCCTCCGCCACCGGCCTCCGATGGTAGCCGCCGCCGTCACCCTCATGGAGAACTTCCTTGCGGCGGAAAGCCTGGTTGGGCCGGGTATGCGGGATCATCCTCCAGGACCCAAGCAGCCCAACCCCGAGAGATGGGTGAGCACCTGCACCGAACCACGGGCACCCCCACGAAGTCAGGAGCCCCGGTCGGGGCGACCCGACGGCCCCCCCCCCCGGCAAACTCCCACGAGTCCCGGGGCCGGGACTGGCCGCGCCCCGCGGAGCCCCGCTATGAGCCCGAAAGGTGGTGTGACCCGAACCGGACAGTCCGAGATTGGGCCCTGTTTTTCCTGCGGGAAGCGGGGGCACCTCCAGCAGGACTGCATGGAGATGGAGTGCAGCTTTGGGCACGTCTGTACCAGAGAAAACCGTGCCTGGTTGCCGCAGGCCAACAAAGTCACCGTACCCGTAATGTCGGGTGCTGCCAGACGCGGGCCCTGGTCGACACGGGCTGCGGGCAAACCCTCATCCACCAAAGCCTCAGCTGCCCAAAAGACCCTCACCTGGGAAGTATCCGCCTCCAGTGTATTCATGGCGAGGTCCGGCCGTACACCAGTGCCCGAGTTTCCTGACCGTGGATGGAGTCACACGAACCCTCGTGGTCGGCCTGGCCCCACGACTCGCCTACCCGTAATCTTGGGGCGGGACTGGCTGGAGTTTCCGGACAGTCTGGGCCCACACACGGAAGCCCCTGAGGTAACCCCTGCCTTAGAGGGTGACTGCCCCAAGGACCTGGCCGAGGAGGCTGGACCTAAAAGCCAGGACGGCGCATCGGAGGACCTCCTGTCCACGTCCACAGACGACCCCCTCCCATCAACACGGATTTCTGCCGGGACCAGAGGGAAGACCCCATCCTGGGCCGGGCATATAAGCAGCTCACAGTGGTCGACAGCGCCCTGATTGATCCAGCCCTGGCTAAGAGCTGGCCCCACTTCGAGCTACGGCACGACCGTCTCTATCGGATGGATTGAGACACCCACTCTGGGGCCCTACAGACAACTGGTGGTGCCTCGGTGCCACCGACGAGCAGTAATGAGGCTTGCCCACGACGTCCCAGTGGCCAGGCACTTAGGCCAGGAGAAGACCCTTGCCCGAATCCTGTCTCGGTTTTTCTGGCTCAGGGTGCACCAGGAGGTGCGGAACTACTGCAACAGAGTGACAGCTGGCTGCGCCTCTCAGACGGTCCCGGCCCCAATTCCCATGCCCATCATGGAGATGCCATTTGAGCAGGTGGCGATCGACCTGGTGGGACCCCTCCCGAGAAGCTGGGCCGGGTTCCTCTACATCCTGGTCATTGTGGACTATGCCACCCGCTTCCCCGAAGCTGTCCTGCTCCGGAGCATTGCAGCGAGGACTATTGCTGATGAACTGGTCAAGGACTTTGCCCGAGTGGGTCTGCCCCGGGAGATCCTTACCGACCAGGGTACCAATTTTACCTCCCGGCTGCTGCGGCAAGTCTGTGAACTCGGTGTGCCACCTGCAGACCGATGGCCTGGTGGAGCGGTTCAACCGCACCCCAAAAGACATGCTGCGCAAATTCTCACCTGAGGACCTGCGCTGATGGGACCAGTTGATCCCACCGCTGCTCCTGGCCGTCCGAGAGGTACCTCAAGCCTCCACCAAATTTTCTGCCTTCGAGTTGTTGTATGGCTGGCGTCCGAGAGGGCTCCTGGACCCCATGAGGGAGACCTGGGAGCAGACCCCCTCACCCACGCAGGGCCTGCTACAATATGTCCTCCAGCTTCAGGGTCGCCTCACCCGAGCCGGAACGCTCGCTCAAGAGAACCTGAAGGCGGCGCACGAAGCTCAGGCCTAGACTTATAACCGGGGGGCCCAGACTTGCCAGTTCCAACTGGGAGACCGCGTGCTGCTTCTCTTGCCCTCCAACGAGTCTAAGCTACTGGCCCGGTGGCAGGGTCCCTATGAGGTGGTTCGGAAGGTCAGGCCAGTCACCTATGAGATCAACCAGCCTTACCGCCGGAGGAAGACCCAGAGGTACCATATTAACCTCTTGAAACCCTGGTGGGAATAAGAAGGCCTCCTAATCAATCCCTGCCCGCCAGAGCCGGAATTAGGACCCTGGGCTGCCCCGCCTGAGGACCCCATGACCTCTCAGCTTGGGGAGTCGCTCACGGACGAGCAACGGAAACAGACCGGATGTCTCCTGCATGCATTCCGTAAGACCTTCACCGCCTAGCCAGGCTACACAACCCTCAAGTCCGAGTCGGGAGTGGTGATCCAGGAGGCAACCAGGCCCTTACCTTATTGGATGAGGCAGGTCATCGAGGATGAAGTTTCGGCCATGCTAGAACTAGGCGTTATCGAACAGTCACAGAGCGAGTGACGTAGCCCCGTAGTCTCGGTTCCCAAACCGGATGGCACCCAGCACTTCTGCATTGACTTCCGCCACAATTCGATGAAGTTCGACGCATACCCGATGCCACGCATAGACGAGCTGCTGGATCATTTGGGCAAGGCCCGCTTCCTTGTGACCCTCAACTTAAGCAAGGGATACCGGCAAATCCCCCTCCAACCTGCGTTGCGGGAGAAGACCGCCTTTGCCACCGCCTCAGGCCTCTACCAGTTCACTCGGATGCCCTTTGGTCTCCATGGGGCCCCTGCAATGTTCCAGCGGCTCATGGATCACCTCCTTCATCCTCATCAAGAGTATGCAGCCGCATACCTGGACAATGTTGTCATTTACAGCGACCGCCGGGAGAACCACCTGGAGCGAGTAGCACCTGTGGTCCCTACGAGCCATAGGGCTGACTACCAATCCGAAGAAGTGCTGTATCGGGTGGCAGGAGATGACCAACCTGGGATACACTATTGGAAACGGACAGGTGAAACTGCTCGTGGGGAAGGTCCAAGCCCTCGCCGCTTGTCCACCCCCCCACTACAAAGCGTCAGGTGCGCCAGTTCCTAGGCCTGGCGGGCTACTACCGGATGTTCATCCCCGACTTCGCCTCCATCGCTGCCTCGTTAACGGGACTCCTGACTAAGGACTGTCCCCGACGCGTGGAGTGGATCTCCGAATGTGACCATGCCTTCCGGGCCCTCAAAGATTGCCTCTGCTGTGAACCCGTCTTATACAGCCCAGACTTTTCTTGAGGGTTCGTCCTCCAAACGGATGCCTCCGAGGTGGCCCTGGGAGCGGTCCTGTCCCAGGAAGTGGATGGGGAGGAACATCCCGTTATATATCTTAGCTGGAAACTCTTTCTGTGAGAACAGCACTAAACCGTGATTGAGAAGGAGGCCTTGGCTGTGAAGTGGGCCTGCGATGCCCTACGATATTACATCCTGGGGGCCCCCTTCCTACTTCTCACCGACCACACCGCACTGCGTGGCTGGCACAAATGAACAACATGTGGCTTACGCGCTGGTACCTGGCGCTACAACCATATGCTTTTACCATCCGCAAGAGGGCTGGTAAGGGCCATGTTAACGCGGACTTCTTGTCCAGCCTGGGGGAAGCGGAGGGGGCTGACCCCGACAGACGGGAGCTAGTCTTGAGGGGGGGGGGGATGTGTGTGTAGCGAGGCCGTGGGACACCCCACCGCCCTGCTGAGGGACAAACCTTCCCCAACCCTGCTGTGGGCAGAGCCACCAGGTCCTGTGCCCGCCCCTCGGAGGTCACGGCGCAGACCCAGAAGTATAAAAGCTGGCCTGCAGAACTCAGTAGGGGCCCAGCCACCGCAGGGACCAGATGTCTGCGGCTGCGGCCCGCCGGGGCGCACGCCTGCCCCGCACTCACTACCCGGAGGAGGACCAGCCGAGCCTACCCTGCACTCACTACCCGGAGGAGGACCGGCCGAGCCTACCCCGTACCAGCTGCCCCGCAGAGGAGCCGAGCCTGCCTCTCGCCTGCTACTCCGAGGACCCACTGGACCTACCCTCGAACAATTACCCCGAGGAGCCGATGGTGGTTGAGACCGCTGGTGACATCACAACGATGCAGGTACTCGCTGAGGGGGAGAGTGGAAGTAGCCTGGGGTAGCCGACCCCAGTCTGGCTGCAGCGCTGCCAGAACCGATGTCAATGTATTGCGGCCAGGATCCCCACTGACACAGCAGCAGGCGGTCTGCTGCTGTTAGGCCCTGGGCTGGGACGCAGAGGAGTGGGCGGGCCTGCGTCCCCCTGCCACCCCACTCATGGGTGGCATCTCCTCGCCCTGACACTCAGGCCCAGGAGCCTGGGCTTCTTGGGCTTCAAACTGTTGCTGCTTGGCCCTGCCTGAGGGCTGGAGCATATCGATTCCAGGCCTGTTGCCCCGCCCTGACTGAGGACCAAGCTTCAGGCTACTAGTAGCGAGGCCGTGGGACACCCTAGCTGGTCTCAAAAGATTATATTGATGAACATTTTATTGGAATTATAAGGGACTTGTATGACAATTGTACCACGAGGGTGTGGGTGGGTGACAAATATACTCAGTCTATTTTAATTAGGAGTGGGGTCAAACAGAGTGACCCCTTGCCTCCTATTTTATTTAACATTGCTATAGATCCCCTTTTAACTAGATTAGAACTAGAAGGGAGTGGTTTTTATGTTCAGGGTAATAGTGTCACATCATTGGCTTTTGCTGATGACATGGCAATTTTAAGTAGCTCATATCAAGGGATGATAAAAAAATCTGGGTATTTTAGAGGGTTTTTGTAATACTAATCTTCATATGAATGTGAAGAAAACAAAAGGTTTTCACATTTTAACTAAATATACAACTTATGTAGTAAATCCTAAAGATAATTGGAAGATAGGGCCTGAAGAAACTGAATACGTCCAACCAGGGGATTTTGAAAAATATTTAGGTGCAAGAATAGATCCCTGGATAGGGGTAGGAGGACTATTACTTAAGGAGAAACTGAAAGACTGGAGCGAGAGTTTGATTAAGGCCCCTTTGAAACCGGCACAGAAACTATTGATTTTACAAACATTCATTTTACTGAGGCTATTTTATAATTTGCTTTTAATAGAACCCCCTTTTAATCTTTTAAATGATTTGAATATTTTAGTTAGAAAAACAGTTAAACAAATTTTACATTTACCTCAGTGTACCACTGATGGACTATTTTATTCAAGAGGGAGGGACAGAGGTCTTGCACTCACAAAGTTTAGCATACAGATTCCAAATGTTAGTTCAAAAATGGAGGAGACATATTGTCTCAAGAGATAATTGGATAGTTTTTTCTTATCTATATGCGGGAGAAAATCTTATTGATAAGATAGTGTTGTTTAGTGCAGCAATACCTCATCCCAGGAAACGGAGAGAGGAGGAATTTTTTAGATGGTCGGAGATGAGGTGTCAGGGAGTAAGGATAAAGTATTTTAAAAACGACATTACTAGAATTTTAAGTACTGAATTACTAATTAAATTAAGTCTTCTGCATATATCACAGCATTATAACTTAAAGCAAATATTTACCCTACTAGGGAGACGCTAGCAAGAGGAAGAGGGGGGAGTAAATGCTTTTTGTAGGTGGTGTGGTAAGGTGCATGAGACATTTCTGGTCAATGCTATAAAACTAAGAATGCAAGGATCAAAAGACATAGAGTAGTATCTGCAGTTATAGATAAGGTATTCAAACTAGGGTGGAAGGCAATAGTAGAACCCCATTTAAGAAACAGTAAGGGAGAGTTGAGAAAACCGGACAGTATATTTACAAAAGGGGATATGATCGATGTCACAGTGCGGTGGGAGGACAATGCTGGAAGTTTGGAGCTAGCCCACAGAGAGAAGGTGACATATTACCTCGAGTTAGAGGAAAAGACCAAAAATTAACAGGAGGTAAAAAATATCCACTTCTTTGGCTTGATACTTGGAGAGCGTGGCAAGTGGAGCAAAGGAAACAATGATTTGCTACAAATCTTGGGAATTGATAGAAGTAAAAATTGTAAAGACAGTATCTGTAGACTTGTTTTCTATTCCACAGTCGACATGATGGCTCTGTTCAGTGACCGGTAAAGATCCCAGCGTTCCCATTCCGTGTATCTTACTAAAACTAAATTTTAGCTATTCTGTTTCCACGTTTTAAACTTTGGATTATAGGTTTTAGTACCTTTATATCCATTGCTATTTACTATCGGTCCTTTTATAGAATGGTTTTAAATGCATAGAATAAATATTTAATACATGGATTAAATTCTATTTTAAATTATTAGTTTATTTTTTTAACTACTGGATGTGGATGCGGACTGGCCGCTTATAGTAACCAGGAAAAGGCAGGTAGTCATGCCTGTACAGAAATAGCCAAATGCCTCAACAGTGAAGGTAAATAGTGGGCGAATTATGACTATGACTCTCAGTGTCTATCCATGCGTCTCTGGACCCTCCCAGATGTTGAGCCCGGACACTTATGAATACCTGAGGGTTGTGGTGGATTGAGTATCCGGAGAAGTGGCCGATGGGGCAATCTCTGCCAAGATCCGAGCCCTCTTCCACACTCCCGTTAGCGCTTAGCATTATGCTGGCTGGGACCCTCAGTGAGGAAAGCCTCTGGATGGTAAGTCCTACCACCACCTCCTCATGGTGAGAGTCGTTAACCATCTTGGCTAGCCAGGCGGATTGCAGAGGGCAAATCCTCATCCTGATTGGGGTGGGCAGGTGTAAATGGAGTACAGGGAAAGAGTCTAATACAGCTGCCTAATGATAATCCAGCATCTCCTTTCTGTGGAGATCATGCTGGGAAATAGAGTGCTCTGAGCATCCACCTTAAGTGTAATCATGGTGGGAAAGATGTGGGATTCTAGTGCTCCTTGTGTAAAAAAAGTGACCTAAAAGGTCAACAGTCTCACATTGTTGGATGTAAAGGGAGAACAGCAGAAGAGCAGCAGGTGACTGGGCTTGTGAAGCATGTGCCAAGCGATTTGACACCAAAATTGGTGTGTCAACATAAGAAAGTAACTCATCCGCCAATATGAAATGAATAGCGATCCAAGCCAGTCAACCTAAACTGAACTCACAGTGCAGAAAATACAAGGATTTGTTGGACAGCTGACGAAGAGCAACTTCTCATTGACTTTTACAACCTTTTGGGGCAAAAGATGCATAACTATTGTGATTGTGGAGCACATTAAAACCAAAACTGCTAAATAAATAAGTGAAAAATGGCAATTACTGGGCCTCCATTAAAAAAATCAAACTGAGGACAGCTGACCCAAGACCTGGAGCAAAAACATACTTTATGGCTGACAAGCCCAATATCATCACTGGGCTCAAGGACACCTACATGCGTAAAATAAATGAAAGCCTAATAAACCAAGGCACAGACCAGAAACTCCAAGGTCAGATAAAGTTTGATATGGAAGTTATAAATGCATGGGGGACTGGAAACTCCAATTTCAGATCCCTTGTTGAATCCACCTCCATGACATCTTCTTTTCCTTCCTAAGGAAAGCACCTGAGCCGAAGAATAGATGGAACAAAATCGCCACAAACAAAAAGAGGAAAGAAAAAGGCTTGGATGCAAAAAAAAAGGCACCACAAAAAGGAACCTACAAAAGATACCAATATCTATTTGAAAATGACAGATGCAAGCTCGCCTCTATCATCCTTGATCCTGCTTGCAGAAGTGCTCCAGGTATATAAGGACAAATGGGAGACCCAAACACCCTTTGAAGGACTAGGCCAGTTCAGATCTCATGCTACTGCCAACAACTCTGCTTTCAACATCTTAATTTCATCTAAAGAAATCATTAAGAACATGAGAGATGAACAGGAACTCAGCTCCAGGTCCTGACAAGGTCAGTTTGAGGGACTTACTCTGAGTAGACCTTGAAGGCCACATGCTGGCTGGACTATTCAACGCATAGCTGATTACAGGTTTAATACCTGATGGTATAAAATAATGCTGTTCCCTATTGATCCTGAAAACAGAAGACTCCGACGTGCTGAAAGATCTGGGAAATTGGAGGCCTCTTACCATCGGATGGGTCTACAGTGCTACAGCTTTTCTCAAGAATACTAATGAACAGATTGACAAAAGCATGCCCATTAAATGCATATCAAAGAGGATTTATCGCTGCACCAGGCTGCTCGGAGAACCTCAGCATTCTCCATACCATAACAAAGCAAGCCAAAAAGAACAAAAAGCCAATAGGAGTTTGTTCATAGACATATCCAAAACATGGGTCTCAGGATCCCACGACCACATCATGTGGGTACTATGGGAAAGGGGTCTGGATCAGCACATTGTTGACATAACATCCATGAGAACATCCATACCCGCATGGAAGTAGGGATGGAGCTCAGCCCAGCCACCGAAATAAAAACTGGCGTACAACAAGGAGACCCTATGTCACCACTGCTATTCAATTTCACGCTAGATCCTCTAATCTCAGCATTAGAGAAGGCTGGTCTGGGATTCTCATATGGGACACAAAAGATTACAACACTTGCCTTTGCAGATGATCTAGTCATGCTAAGTGACACTCGGGAAGCTATGAATGCAAACATCGAAGTACTAGAAGCCTTCTGCAAGCTGTCTGGTTTGGTTTCAAAGTGCAAGCTAAGAAATACTACAGATTCTTCCTGAGCCCAACTGATGACTCATTCACTTGGCTTGAAAGAATGAACAAAGTCCCACTAAAACCTTAACAAAAATTGATTATGCTAAACACATTTTCAGTACCGAGGATCATTTACCTAGCTGAGCACACCAATTGTAAAAAGACCTTACTATCTTCCCTGGATGACAACATTAGGAATGCTGTGAATCAGTAGCTCCATTTACCAACAGACACCTGTAATAACTTCATTTATGTCAGATCCAGAGATGGTGGATTGTGAGTGATGAAACTTGCTTGCTTCATTCCTTCTATTCAGGCAAGGTGGTTACACAGAATTGCATATTTGGAAGATAAAATAATTCAGTGCATTGCATTGGCAAGCAATATAGAAGAATTTCAAAATCTCTGGGTGGCTGCCAGTGAGGAATAAGGAAGAGATAACTATGATAACACACCCAGTCTTTGTTGACCACAGACTACCACATCTTAGAACTTCAATGAGTGGGAGAAACCTAGATAGATAGATACACACACACCCCCACTCACACACAAAACAGGAGAGATGCAGAATTATCCCAGTGGAAAAATCTACCATGCCAAGGCAGTGGAGTTGAACACTTTTATAATAATTCAATCAGCAATGATTGGTTGAAATTTCATTGTGGGTTCTCAGAACAACAATTTCTGACAGCCCTCAACCTCAGATCAAGGATGCATCCCACCACAGAATACCTAGGATGTGGCAAGAATAATCAAACTGAATTGCAGGCACTGCTCTGCCTCTTACGAATCGTTAGCTCACATTTTAGGACAATGTCCTGCAGTTCAGGGTGCCCACATACGAAGACAGACTGTGATACATTGAAGCAGGAAGCCCATGAATTAAATGAGTGATTTATGAAGAACCTCACTTACACACTGCTGAGAATGAGCTAAGGAAATCAGACCTCATCTTTGTTAAAGATGGAACAGTCTTGGTGGTAGATGTCAGTTTGGTTTGACTATAAGGAAAAAGTCTTCGACGATGCTGCAGCAGAGAAAGCGAGGCATTTTAAAACATTGACAAATCAGATTAAAGAACTGACTGGGGCCAATGAAGTCAAATACTATGGTTTCCCTCTAGGAGCAAGAGGGAAATGGCTGAAGATCAATGAAAAAGTCCTTTCAGCCTGGGCATGCCAGAATACCAACAAGGAAGAACTGCCAGGCTTTTTAGTCAAAGGGCTCTATTGTATTCCCTAGATATTAATACCTTTGTTAGCATGGGAGAGAATAAATAAAACCACTGTTCCATGAAGTTCTGTCCCTCATGTGCAGACTTTCCTTTCTCTTGACCTATCTGTTATTCAAACTATATACCCCCCACCTTCTATGGGAATCTTGTAAGGATTATAATAATTCATGACCACTCACACTGGACACAGCACCTGTCAGGCTCGGCTAGGCATGAGTGGCTGGTCCCTGATGGTCGTGCTAGAAATTTTCCTAAAGTCCCCATTCAGCCACCAGGTCAACCCCAGTCCTGCAGTTTTGGGGGTTGTGGGTCCCCCATGGAGGAGGCTGCACATCTGCTATCCAGGCTGGCCAGGCCTCACCAGGGGGGCTGCTAGAGGATTTGGGGTGGCTCTATGGGCCAGCAGCTGGGCACAGAGGGTCTTAGCAATTCCGGGCATGTCTGCCCCAGGGCCAGGGGTGCCTCCTGCAACCTTGGGGGCTGTGGGTCCCTGGTGGAGAAAGCTGGGGGGAGCTGGACACCCACTGCCCAGCCTGCTAGGCCAGGCCTTGCCAGGGTGGCTGCTGGAGGATTTGGGGTGGTTCTATGAGCCAGTGGCTGGGTGCAGGGGGGAGTCAGAGCAACTGATACTGATCAAATCAAGCAGTTCTGCAGTGCTCCAAGCAGGATAGCGTTTGCTGCGTGGAGCCCCAATGGTCAGCTGGGAAGATGGGATGTGAATACTCCATGCTGAGCAAACAGGAAGGGGAATTAAAAAAATTCCTGGGCCTTTAAAGGGGGAGGGGTGGAAGGTGTTTACCTGGCTGCAGGGCAGCAGAGTTGAAACTGCTGACGAGAGGGGTCAGGATAGGCATTGAGAGACGCCTTCCAGAGGCCAATCACAGCACTAAAATAAAGCAGTGTCTACACTAGCACTTTGGTAACAAAAACTTTTGCATAAAAACCCTTACGACTCTCAAAGTGGTTTTATCATGTCGCTGAAACTGAGGAGTTCCATCACCGAAAGTGGCTTTGCACTGCTGTAGACAAGGCTTAGGTGCAGCATGGGAGAATGACATCTGTTATCTGGCCAATAGAAGTCAGTTTTATTGCCTTAAAATTTCAGAAAAAAAATTCAGACCCAAGCCATGTGCGGTGGAGAGACTGGTGGGAGTTTCTTCGGTTTTGTTTTTCTCATTTTAAATGTCCTTGATCATTTTGATGGGGAAAATGTTTGTACAAAGCCAAGAAAAGTTAAAAATGTGCACAGGAGTGGGTGGGTTTCTGAGCGCCAAAGTGGGGTGGAGATTTACATGCAGGCGGTTTAGGGGGTAAATGAGAGGCTTTTGCTGCAGCACAGAGAGAGATTTTGCAGTTTCATTTTTCCCAAGTGACAAGTCCCCCACATTGCCCCCTTGCTGCTGCTGCCCCATCTCCGACCCCATGGTCACCCCTAGCTGTAGGTCAGTAGGAGCTCAAACCTTATTAGACATCAGAGAATCAACACAGAATGCAGAAAAACCTTTGCTCGGCTCTCAACCCTTAGTAATCATCAGAGGATCCACACAAGGGAGAAACCCTATGAATGCTCCGGGTGTGGGAAACAGTTCTGTCAGAGCTCAGCCCTTATCTGTCATCAGAGAAGCTGCAAGGGAGTTAAAGACCATAAAAACCTTGTCTAGATTTTGTTTTCCTTTTGCTAATTCCCACAAACCGAACTTTGAGGCACCATTTGTCACTGTGGTGTCTCAACTCCCTCACCTGAGTTGTTTGCTTTTCACTTTTGCAGCTCACCTTTCCTTGGGATGAGTCCCACACTCTTTTTCATCACCTCCTTTGTGCTATGTCATGGAGGTGTGTGTCCCTCCAACAGGAATGTCCATCAGCTCCAGGGAGGGTGAACCAGGAGTGACTTTAACTAGGTACATGAAGGTTAAATGTACCCGGATCTTGAATGCACCAGGATTTGCCATGGAGTTAGCTAGCTTGAGTTCACTATCCTGATATAAAGGCAGAGATAAAAGTGTGGGGGGAAAGGCAGCCCCCAGCTGCTATGATATTCCAGGCAGGACTGAATCTCCATTAGACAAAGCTTAAAGAACGGAATGACCGGAAGTCATTCCCATTTTTGCCCAGGCGCCCCCGGCCAACCTCAGCGAGGCCAGCCAGGAGCACTCACAGGATGATGATGATGGATACCAGTCATATTGCACTGTGCCATCGGGGAAGGGAAGGGGATGCTGCTGTGTAGCGCTGCAGCACCGCGTCTGCCAGCAGCATCCGGTGACATTGAATAAAGGTGAGAAACGATTTGCCTCTCTTTTCTTTCACGGAAGGGGAGAGGCTGACGACATATACCCTGAACCACGCATGACAAAGTTTTTGACCCTTCAGGCTTCGGGAGCTCAGCCAAGAATGCAAATAGTTTTTGGAGAGTGCGGGAACTGTGGGATAGCTCGAGTCCTCAGTCCCCCCTCCCTCCCTCCATGGGCGGCCATTTGATTCTTTGTCTTTCCGTTACGCTTGTCTCAGTTCCTTAAGTTTCACGCAGCACTGTGTTCAGTCTCTATTGTGGCCTCTGTCTATCATAGATTTGGAGATTTTTTCAAATGCTTTGGCATTTTGTCTTTTGGAACGGAGTTCTGATAGAATAGATTCATCTCCCCATACAGAGATCAGCTTCAGTATCTCCCGTACGGTCCATGCTGGAGCTCTTGTTTGATTCCGGGACTGCATGGTCACTTGTGCTGATCGGCGCTCCATGCTGGGCAACAGGAAATGAAATTCAAAAGTTCGTGGGGCTTTTCCTGCCTACCTGGCCAGTGCATCCGAGTTCAGATTGCTGTCCAGAGCGGTCACAATGGTGCACTGTAGGATAGCGCCCGGAGGCCAATACTGTCGAATTGCAGCCACACTAACCCTAATTCGAAATGGCAATACCGATTTCAGCGCTACTCCCCTCGTCGGGGAGGAGTACAGATATTGATATTAAGAGCCCTTTATATCGATACAAAGGGCTTCGTTGTGTGGACGGGTGCAGGGTTAATGCGATTTAACGCTGCTAAATTCGATATAAACTCGTAGGGTAGACCAGGCCCCACACTCAACACACGTGTTATTTCTCTCTCCCCTGGGGATTCTCTGCTGGGCCGTGGTTTCCTTGAGAAGTCTGTGAGTTCTCCGATAATAAACAGAATAACCAACCTTCTGCATTGCCTGGTTTCCCTGCCACCTCTCTGGAATGTGCTGACTCTCACAGGCTTTTCCCTGATCACAACTCCTGGACACACTCCCTTTGCATCTTTGCAATAGTGTGCCATGTGGTTCCACTTCCTCATCATCTTCCTGTTGAGAATTCTGCTCCATTGTCTCACTCACCAGCCCAGCACCTGCTCGGACACAGAAAGAAAAACCATCACAAACAGGAATAGAAAAGGGGAAAACAAACTGGAAGAACAGCTGGAGATGAAAAAAATCAGGGACTGAAGTTCCCCAAACTCTTCCCCAAAGGGGAGAGAGGAAGAGATGAATTCTTCAGCCAGTTGCCACCCAAATACTCAGGCAGAACGCAGTGCAGGGAGGGAGCTACTGCCAGGAGTTAGTCAGAATGAATAGGAAGTAGGGCTGTCAATTCATTGCAGTTAAACCAACCTGAGAAGGAGCCAGAATTTACCAATGTACATTGCCAAAGAGCCACAGCAATACATCAGCAGCACCCCCATAAGCTTCCTCCCCCAAGCTCCCAGCACCTCCCACCAACGGATCAGTGCCTCCCCCTCCCTCCCCACACCTCCCAATCAGCTTTTTTTGTGGCATGCAGGAGGCTCTGGGGGGGGGAGGGGGAGGAGAAAAGGCATGGCAGGCTCAGGGAAGGGGGCAGGAAGGAGTGGAGTGGGTGCAGGGCCTGTAGCAGAGCCAGGGGTTGAGCAGTGAGCAATCCCCAGCACATTGGAAAGTTGGCACCTGTAGCTCCAGCCCCAGAGTCGATGTCAAGACAAGGAGCCACATAGTAACTTCTGAAGAGCCGCATGTGGCTCCGGAGCCACAGGTTGGCCACCCCTGGTCTAGATAATACTTAGTCCTGCCATGAGTGCAGGGGACTGGACTAGGTGACCTCTCTAGGTCCCTTCCAGTCCTATGATTCTATAAACTACATTAAAGCACAGTTAAGGTTGCCTAGTGCTGCCTCTGCCCTTCCAGTATGTGGAGAGTGGCGAAAGTTAAACATCTGAGAACCAGGAAATGAAGATCTACCCACCACACCTGCAAAAGGAAGCTTACTCCCTAACCTTGGGGCTAGCAAATGTCACTGGGAATAGGTCAGTAAGGGTGGAGCAACGGTTTACCAACCAACCAGGGAAAATTTGGCACTTGCATCTCTTGAAGTCTGCAACTCAGCACTGGATGCCTTCCTGGAAGATATTTTCATCAAAACACAAGCTATTCAGCTCACTACAATGGTAACTGGATGAAAGTGTATGGCTCCTACTATATGGAAGGTCGGACTAGATGACCTAATAGTATCTCCTGACCTTAAAATGTACTGATCAATGATCAATAGAAGGAAGACTAAGAACATGCCATTATTTGTGCTGTGTCAGCTGTAGCTTTACATGAACAGCGGAGGGAACAGTTGGAGCAGCTTGGCAGAGCCGGGACTGTGAGAAGAAGAGAGGTGCGTGTGAATCTCCAAGGAACAGGTATTCCTCACGTCAGTGCTGAGTGTTGTAGGTTGTGTCAATGAAGGTGCACAAGGTGTGTTCTTGTCACAAGGGTTGTCAGCATTCTGGTGGCATGTGTGCTAATGGCCTCCAATGCTCAATGGGGGTAAGTGAAGGAATCCTGAGTGCGAGGGTAAAGGGGTGGTGACATTAGGAAAGTCTGAGATGGATAGTGAGCAGCAGACTCAGTGTTTGAGTGCAGGCCAAGCGTAGGTAGCTTCTGTTCCCTGCACTGGACCTAACCAAGTTTTGCCTTAGCAAAGAGAAGGCGTTGGGCTTTGTGTTATCCTGTTCCTGAGCTCTGCCCCAAAGTGTTGTGTGGCGGGCGGGGCAAAGAGCCAGTATGTGTCATTGGCCTGTTGGAGTGTTGCTGAAACAGGGCAGAGTAGAGGTGGCATTGTGGGGTCTTGTGAACCTCAACTCTTCTTTCCCCTTCTAATAACTGAGGGGATGGGAATCCTTACCCAGCGAGGTCACGTTCTCATAGTTCTCCTGCACGACGTCTCTGTGGAGGGCTCTCTGAGCAGGGTCCAGCAGAGCCCACTCTTCCCTGGTGAAATACATAGCCCCCTCCTCGCAGGCCATTGGCCCCTGAAAGAGCAAGAGCCCCTCACTCAGTACCTGCTGCCTACTGACAACCCCACTGCTCACAGGGGAGGGGCCAATCACTTGGAAGCTGGGGGAGGCAGGCAGGCAGCATAGTTCCACCCACACCCCCATCCCAGGACAGCAGCCAGGAAGCATCAAGGGGAGAGGAGACAAAGAGCACCCCCACTCCTCCCAGCAGAGAGAGGGGGCAGGAGTCTTCCCATTCCTCACTCACCTACTAGCCAGAGGCTGGGACAGGAGATGGAGCCCGCAGCAGGGTCCAGGGACAGCTCCCTGGTGTGAATGGCAACACCCTCCTCATTGCCAGCAGCCGGATGGGAGGGGATGGGGTGTCTCCCCTGGGCCTCACTGGTGGGTGCCCCTTTAGATCTCACCGCTGCCTCTGGCTAGTAGGTTCAGGCTCCAGTACTGAAGTCTGGTAAGTGTCCCTAGCCCCCGGGGGGGGGGGGGGTGTTTCCTGCTTGACTAATTAGGGAATTCCCACCCACAAACCATAGGGGGCTGGTGCTGGGATCTAGGCACCACAGTAAACAAATCTCGGCAGATTTATCACACCCTGTCCCCCTCCCTTTCTCCACCTTGTGGCTTTCCTGCCCCCTCCCGCTTCCAGACCAGCCCCCTCGGACGTGCCCAGTGTGACGTTACTGACATGAACTGTGACCGTATAGATCACCGCTGCAACCAGGGGCCTATGGCTGCACCAGGTCTTGTACAGGGGAGGTCCAGTGGGGTGTCTATGGAAAGGTTGTAGTTTGCTGGTTATGATTATGCTGCTTGTATGTGTGTATCATTTTTGTATTTGAAGTTATGAATATTGGTCATGCACTTGTATCTCAATGTGTTTCATCCTAAGTAGCCTCAGTGAAGCGTTTGGTCAGTTTCTTGAGAACGGGCACTCAGGCCTTGGCTACACTTGCGAGTTATAGTGCAATAAAGCCGCCCACAGCGCTGTAACTCACTTCCCGTCCACACTGGCAAGGCACATGCAGCGCTGCATCTCCGTGGCTACAGCGCTGCAGGTACTCCGCCTCCCCGAGAGGAATAACAGCTGCTGCGGAGTGGCTGAGACGCTGCCACTCCAGTGTAAACAGGGAGTAACCTTATTACGCAGTGATTGACCTCCAGAAACTCCCCATAATCCTTTTAAGTGAAGGTTCCTCTCCTTGTTTTGTTGTGATGCCTCTCTTTGTTTTGTTGTGAACTCCGGGCTCCGGGAGCTGCTTGTCAAAAAACCAAACACAGCTCCTGTTTGCTGTGAATGAGTAGAGGGAGGCAGGGGGGCTCCCTTTGGAAAGCCCACAGCTAATGTTTGCTTGAAGAGAGAGGCAGCGCGGGGGAGGAGGGAAGGGGGTTGGAGGGAAGCTGCTTATCTGGTCTGTGAGGAAAAAAACAAACAGCTGCTGTTTGCTTTCAGTGAGAGAGGGGTGGAGGAGGGAGGAGGTCGGAACTTGCAAGGCAGGGTGCTGACACTCAGCAGTCCAAAACCCCACTCTCTCTCCCGCCACGCTCCCTCTCACACTCCACCCACCCCCCTTTTGAAAAGCACATTGCAGCCACTTGAATGCTGGGATAGCTGCCCATAATGCACCGCTCCCAATGCCGCTGCAAATGTGGCCACACCAGTGTGCTGTCAGCTGTCCGTGTGGACAGACTGCAGCGCTTTCCCTACTCAGCTGTACAAAGGCAGGTTTAACTCCCAGCGCTGTACAGCTGCAAGTGTAGCCATACCCTGAGTGTCTGTGTGAGAAGTAACCCTGGACCAGCAGCCCTGACTCCAGCAGCCTGCCTCTCACACCCCAAGCACATTCTGGTTTGGGGGGAGTAGGCTCAGTGTTTGTAGAGAAGGGCAGGGGTAGGAACCTTCTGTTCATTATGCCGGACCTAACCCCCAGTTTCACTTGAGCAAACACGAGCTATTTGACACTGTGCAATACTGCTCCTGTGCTCTGTTCCCAAAGTGTTCTGCAGTGGGGGGGGAGGGTCCTCTGTGGCATATTGGGGTGATGCTGAAACAGGCCGGAGCAGAGGTAGCATTGCGGGGCTGGCATGAACCTTATCTCTTAATTTCCCTACCAAGGAGGAAGGAGATTGGAATCCTTACCCAGCAAGGTCACGTTCTCATAGTTCTCCTGCATGACGTCTCTGCAGAGGGCTCTCTGAGCAGGGTCCAGCAGAGCCCACTCTTCCCTGGTGAAATAACAGCCACCTCCTCATAAGTCACTGGCCTCTGAAAGAGCAAGAGTCCAACACTCAGTACCTGCTGCCCCACTCACAGCCCCACTATTTGTGGGGCAGAGGAGCCCATCAAAGGGAAGCTCTGGATGGACTGCAGTCAACAGAGTCCAACCCCCACCCTGCTCAGAGCATCCAGGAAACACCAGGGTGAGGGGGATGAAGAAAGAGCCCCTTATCTCTCCCAGCAGATCCATCACACACCTACTAGCCACAGACCGATACAGGAGATGGAGCCCCTAGCCGGGTCCAAGAAGAGTTCCCTGGTAGGAAGCCCAACACCCTCCCCATTGTGAAGAGCTGAATATGACGGGAGGGGAATCTCCCCTAAGCCTGACTGGTGGGTGCCCCCTTCATATCTCACAGCAGCCGCTGGTTAGTCGGGTCAGGCTCCAGCACTGGGAGTCTGGTCAGTTTTCCTAGCTCCGTGTAGGTGGGTTATTTTCTGTTTAACCAATTAGGGCATTTCCACCTCCGAACCTTATGGGTCTGTTCCTAGAATCTAGGCTCCTTATTAAACAACTCCCAGCAGGTTTGCCACACTCTGTCCTCCTCCCTTTCCCACCTTATGCATTTCCTGCCCCGCTCCAACCTCCAAACCAGACTGTGCAAATCTTCCCATCTCCGGTGTATTTGCTGTCCCTCTCCCTCCTGCAGGAACCCACCAGCAACCCCCAGACAATCCCTACCTCAACAGGCTCCTCTGCAGCCATTTCTCTCCCCTGTCCCACGGGAGGATGGGATGAGCTGGAATGAAACATGGACGTCATTCTGCAGCCTGGGAGGGTGAGAAGGGCAGTTGTGGGGGTTACAGAACAGGCTTTAGTTAATTTCACATCACGATTCCCCCAGGCCCTTTCCCTGCAGACGGACATCCTAGATTCTGCCATGCTGGGAAATGCTCAATCTCTTTATTACAGTGTAGACCTGGCTCCTCCTGCCAGGCTAAGCCCACACAGACATTTTTAACCTCCCTTCTCCGTCCCTCCATCCCGTAACAAAGTCTCTGAACACAAGGCTAGAAAAGAGCAGAACCCAAGGAGTCACTGTGGGGGATTCCCTCGGACACTGACCCCACAGCAGCCACACCCCAGCAGGAGGGATATGGAGTCAGGAACTGGCTTTTCCTCTGTCTGATCCTCGTCTTTTCAACAGGAAAGTGACTCTACCCAGGGTGCAGTAATACATCTGTCTGGGCAGATAACAGATCTGGAAAACTCTCTCCAAACTCTCCTCTCCCACGGCCTCTTTCAGGCTCTCTTTTTCCTTCTCTCTCCTTTTCCCTGTTCCCTCTCCTTGCCCATCGGATAGGAAAGTCCCATTCCTGGGTAGTTTGCTCCCCCATGGCTGGATTTGCTCCTGCAATTGCTAACGGGAGAAGAAATGACCTGGGGAAGGGGGGGGGGGGGCTATTTGTGTAGAGTCATTTTAAGGCCAGACCCCAGCATTTTCCCTTCGTTTCCTTCAGTTACTTGGAATGTTTGGCTGAGAACTTAGTACTAACAGGGCTACCCTAGGGGGGCTGGTACTAGCTGGAGAAAGTCATCCCCTGGGCCAGGCAGAGAAGCAGCTTTAATTAAGGTCACATCCCAGCACAGAACCCCGCTGGGGGAGCAGCAGCTGCTAAGCCTGGTCTCCCAGATCACAATGGAGGCTGCAGCGACTGCCCCAGGAAGCTGAACCCCAATATCCTGAGCAGAGAGGGACAGAGCGTTTGAGCAGCTTCCCTCCTTTAGCTCTCTGGGGAGAGCAGCTAATCAGAGCCCCTCCTCACAGGGAGAATTGCTGATCTCATTTGTCCCACTGTCCATCCAGAGTCACTCCTTGTCTTTCCATGCAGTGACTCTGGATTAACAATGGTCTCAATGAAACCAGATTTCAGGAAGAAGGAGTCCAGAACGCTGTGGAAGAGACCATTCTGTGGCATTTGTAGCCCCCTTCCCACCTGCCTCACCCCCCAGATCTAGGACAAGGACTGGGGGCACCAATCAGAAATGAAGTTCCTGCAGTTTTCAAAAGAGGAAAAAAGCAAAATCTGTGATTTCACACTAACAGTGTCTGATAAGTGGACAGAAAGTTATCACAGTGATGGGGCGTGTGACTAGGGAATGCCCGGCAGTGTCTGGAGCCAGGGCTCTGGCACAAGTTGATCAGAGAGAAGGATCATGGTTAGCAGCAGTTCCCAGAGCCCCCAGCCAGGGGCTCCAGCCAGACCCCAAACAGGGCCCCATCTGGGATGCAGCCCCCCTGAGTCCCTGGCCAGGGGCCCCAGATACCCCTCAAAGCCCCACCGGGCAGGGAATCCCCACCAGACCATGGCTGCCAGGTTGGGAATCCCAAAGAGTTTCCCCCACCAAGAGCCCCCAGCAGCCAGGGACACCCCCCGCCCCCAAGGGAACCCTCCACTGGGAACTCAGTCCCTCACTGTCTGCCTAGGAGCAACCCCCCCCCCCCGCCCAGCAGGATCTGCCATGCCATGTGTCTGGGACCCCCTGATGCTTTACAGTGGGACCCCTCACTCTGCTTGCCTGGCATCTCCTGATCTAGTGCCAGGATCCCCAGCCCCAGCTCTGTCCCTGAGCATGGCAACTATCCCAGGAGCCAGCGGGGAAGCCCCCACAGAGCCCTGGCACAGCATCAGGCTCCTCTAACCCCCTGTCCCGCCTCCCCAAGAGCCGCCCACCCCGGCTGTTCTGCAGCCAACAGACCCCCAGCGATACCCACCTCCAGAACCCACCAGCCTGACTAGGGCACCCCCTGCCCAGTCACCCAGAGGCCTCCCCCCACCACAATGCCCCTTCAGCTGCAATCCCCCCACACAGACACCCCACCCCCTACCCCAGTAACAGTGTTACCTCACTGTGTCTGCTAAGTGGATAGAAAGTTATCACTGCCCCCTGCTGGCCAGTCACCCGGGCAGAGGGATCCCTGGGCGGTGCTGCTTTAACAGGAGATGGGAAGGGCAAGAAAGGTCCATGGCCCGTCACTAGCTAATAGTGGCCACAGCTTCGCACTGCGGGAATCGACCCCTCACAGAGACCCTTTGCCAGGGGAGCCGAGAGAGCGGATCGGGGGGGGGGGGGCGAATCTCCCCGGATGTTACAGCCCGAGCGAGACCCCGAGAGAGAAACGGGGCAGAACCGGAGAGACTCTGTGCCGGGGGGGGGCGAGAGGCGCCAACAGGGACAGGAGCCAATTAACCCCCCGCCCCGGGAATTTCCGGGCTGCCCAGAGACAGTTCAACCCCGCCCGCCCCCGCGTCCCTCCGACCTTCCCCCCGCAACTCCGGCTCCTCCCCTCCCAGCGGGGCCGATCCTGCTGCAACTCCCGGCTCCGAGGCTTCTCCCAGGTTCCCCGGGGCAGAGTCACGTGCCCGCCCCCCCCCCGGGGTCTCACTCACCGGCTCACACGGAGGCGGCAGCAGCAGCTTTGTTCTCCCGCCCCCAGCGGGGCTCGCACGGAGCATGCGCAGTTCCAGCTGCTGACCCCTCCCTCACCTGGGCTGGAGAGGCCGGACGCGCCCCCGAGGCAGGCTGGGAGATGTAGTTCCGGACGCTCCGTGGAGCGGAAGTGACGTCGTGGAGGGAGGCGGAGCCGGAGTGCGAACGCGCGCGGGGCGCTGCGGTTCTGCCTGGCTCGCGCGGGGCCGTTGGAGCCTCTCCCGGGCCGGAGAAGGTTTTTGCCGCTGGGGCTCTGGGCATGCGCAGATCGCGGCGGGAGAGACCTTCATTAACCCCCTCGTGCCCGGCCCCGCCCCCGCTGCGGAGCTGCAGCCTCCAGGTCCCGGCGCGAGCCCGGGGGCGGGGCCGGACGGGAGGGGCCGGGGGGGGCTGGGAAGGGGGCGGGGGGGGAAGTGTCGGTGCAGCCCGGACATGGCCGGGGAGCCAGGTGACCCCGGGGAGCGGGGAGAGAAAGGGGGGGCTGAGATCCCCTCGGATTTACCGCTGCCCCCCCGTGGGGACCCCTGCCCCCTTTCTCCCTAGAGCCACGAGCAGCCCCCAGGGTGACCCCCCCTCCCCCAACCCCTGAGAAGTTCCCTGCCCCCCCCCCGATTGTGCCCCATTTTCTCTCCCCTTCCCCAGTGCCCAGCTCCCCCTGTAGCTGGGGGGGCTCTGGGGGTGTCTGGGGCCCTGGCCAGGGGCTCTGGGGACTGGGGGCCAGGGAAGATCTGGCAGGACCCTGGCTGGGGCTGTGGGGGTGTCTGGGGCCCCCGGCTGTGGGGTCTGGGCACTGGGCTCTGGGGGGTGTCTGGGGGCTGCTACTAACCCTGATCCTGCTCCCGGATCAGTTTGTGCCACTATCCTGGCTCCAAGCGCGGCCAGGCAGCCCCCGGCCAGGCCCCCTCACCCTGGTAACTTTCTATCGACTTACCAAACACTGTCAGGTGAAATCACAGATTTTGCTTTTTTCTGCTCTTGAAAACTGCAGGAACTTCTGGTCCCGCAGGGAATATTCAAGCTCCCAGTCCTTGTTCTAGAGCCGGCGTGTGAGGCAGGTGGGAAGGGGGCTAGAAATGCCACACAATGGTCTCTTCCACAGCGTTCTGGACTCATTCATTCTGAAATCTGGTTTCATTGAGGCCATTGTTAATCCAGCGTCACTGCATGGAAAGACAAGGAGTGACTCCGGATGGACAGTGGGGCAAATGAGATCAGCAGTTCTCCCTGTGAGGAGGGGCTCTCATTAGCTGCTCTCCCCAGAGAGCTAAAGGAGGGAAGCTGCTCAAACGCTCTGTCCCTCTCTGCCCGGGATATTGGGGTTCAGCTTCCTGGGTCAGACGCTGCAGCCTCAATTGTGATCTGGGAGACCAGGCTTAGCAGCTCCTGCTCCCCCAGTGGGACTCTGTGCTGGGATGTGACCTTAATTAAAGCTTCTTCCCTGCCCGGCCCAGGGGATGACTTTCTGCAGCTGGTCCTAGCCCCTTGGGGCAGTCCTGGGCCCTGTTAATGCAAATTCTACCACAGACTCCAGGTCACTGAAAGACCTCTGAGAAAGTGCTGGGGACTAGCAAGAAAGTGACTCTACACAAACAGCCTCTCCTCCCAGTAGCAATTGCCAGGAGCAAATCCAGCCATGGGAGAGCAAAGCCCCCAGGAATGGGACTGTCCCAGCCAGAGGGGGAGGGAGAGAGGACAGGGGAAGGAGAGACTGAAAGGGGCAGTGGGAGAAATGAGTGTGGGGAGAGATTTCCAGCTCTCTAGTGCACCCAGACACATGTATTGCAGCATCCCTGGGCAGAACCACTTTCCAGTGATCAAGAAAAGGATCAGACAGAGGAAAAGCTGGTTCTTGACTCCATATTCCCCCTGCTGGGGTGTGACTGCCGGGGGGTCAGTGTCCGAGGGAAATCCCCCACAGTGACTCCTTGGGTTCTGCTCTTTTCTAGCCTTGTGTTCAGATACTTTGTTATGAGATGGAGGGACGGAGAAGGGAGGTTAAAAATCTCTCTGTGGGCTTAGCCTGGCAGGAGGGGCCAGCTCCACACTGTAATAAAGAGATTGAGCATTTTCCCAGGATGGCAGAATCTAGGATGTCTGTCTGCAGGGAAAGGGCCTGTGGGAATCGTCCTGTGACATTAACTAAAGCCTGTTCTGTAACCCCCACAACTGCCCTTCTCACCTTCCCAGGCTCCAGAATGACGTCCGTGTTTCACTCCAGCTCATCCCATCCTGCCATGGGACAGGGGAGAGAAATGGCTGCAGAGGAGGCTGTTCAGGTAGGGATTATCGGGGGGTTGCTGGTGGGTTCCTGCAGGAGGGAGAGGGACAGCAAATACACTGGAGATGGGAAGAGTTGATTGAGGGGGGAGGGATAGCTCAGTGGTTTGAGCATTGGCCTGCTAAACCCCAGATTGTAAATTCAATCCTTGAGGGGGGCCACTTAGGGATCTGGGGCAAAAATTGGTCCTGCTAGTGAAGGCAGGGGGCTGGACTCAATGACCTTTTAAGGTCCCTTCCAGTTCTAGGAGATTGGTACATCTCCAACTATAAAAAAGAAAGAAAAAAATATTTGCACAGTCTGGTTTGGAGCAGGGCAGGAAATGCACAAGGTGGGGAAGGGAGGAGGACAGCTTGTGACATTCCTGCTGGGGGGAGTTTAATAAGTGGCCTAGATTCTAGAAACAGACCCATGAGATTAGGAGGTGGAAATACCCCAATTTGTGAAACAGAAAATAACCCTCCTACATGGGGCTAGGAAAACTGACCAGACTCCCAGTGCTGGAGCCTGACCTGACTGACCAGCGGTTGCTGTGAGATAGGAAAGGGGCACCCATCAGTGAGGGTTAGGGGAGATTCCCCTCCCTTCATACCCAGCTCCTCACAATGAGGAGGGTGTTGGGCTTCCTACCAGGGAGCTCTCCCTGGTCCCTGCTAGGGGCTCCATCTCCTGTATCGGTCTGTGGCTAGTAGGTGTGTGATGGATCTGCTGGGAGAGAAAAGGGGCTCTTGCTTCATCCCCTTAACCTGGTGTTTCCAGGATGCTCTGAGAGGGGTGGAGGTGGGACTCTGACTGTGATCCACCCAGAGCTTGCATTTGATTGGCTCCTCTCCCCCACGAATAGTGGGAGTGGGACATCAGGTACTGAGTATTGGACCCTTGCTCTTTCAGGGGCCAGTGACCTTCGAGGAGGTGGCTGTGTATTTCACCAGGGAAGAGTGGGCTCTGCTGGACTCTGCTCAGAGAGCCCTCTACAGAGATGTCATGCAGGAGAACTATGAGAATGTGACCTTGCTGGGTAAGGATTCCTGTCCCCTCAGTTCTTGCAAGGGGAAATGCAGAGATACGGTTCATGCCAGCCCCACAATGCCACCTCTACACTGTCTTGTCTCTGCATCACCCCAATATGCCAGTGACTCACACACTGCCACAGACCCTCCCCTGCTGCAGAACACAGGAACAGTATTGCACAGTGTCAAATATCTCCTGTTTGCATAAGTAAACTTCTTTGAGATGGGGCAACCACATCTGCATGCAGCGTTATGCTCCTACAAAGCACACGGGATCTTTATAGAGGAAGGTAAATACACAGCATTTATTGAGAATACAACCGTTAGCATATCACTTGCACACACACACACACGCACTTATCAGTTTGTGATCGGTTACTTCTTAACTGGTGTAAACATTCCAGTGCACCTCCGAGAGGGTCAGCCTGTCCTTTGTTCTGATTTAATCAATTGTCCTCAGGGGTGCCAGCCTTGACCTCAGGGTCATCAATCCGCCCTTCATTATGGATGCGCGTTGTTGATTCTTTGATGTC
This sequence comes from Mauremys reevesii, assembly GCF_016161935.1. Classification (NCBI taxonomy): domain Eukaryota; kingdom Metazoa; phylum Chordata; order Testudines; family Geoemydidae; genus Mauremys; species Mauremys reevesii. The sequence goes on from NC_052634.1 coordinate 41,887,348, forward strand.
CTTTAAGTCTCTTGACTCCTTCTTCCTTGACTCTGGCTATAACAATGGCCTTTACACCTTCTCTTTTCCTGATGCATACATCCTCATTCACACAAACCCACTGAGAATACAAACAGTAGTGTTTTATATCGAGCAAAAAGGCATTGCAAATGAAACCTTGCCTTCAATGTTTCTCTAATCTACTTAACATAGACACAATAGTGAATCCTGTCTCTTACTTACTAAACCTTAAAACAAAGACATGTATATTTAACTAGAATGCCTAATTTGTAATACATAGAGGAAACCATAGTAGACAGTGTAACTTATCCTAAAACAAAAGATGACCATAATCAGAAGGATTGTTCTGGTCTGTCATTCCTTTCTGCTATTCAAACAGGGTGGCTGACAGGATGAAATCAAATCATACATTAATTTTCAAAGTACATTATAAAATCCAGCTCCTACAGCCGTATTCGAGATGTGGGCGTACCATAGATTTATCTACAGGCAATATGATATTTTCTGTCTTTTCTATCCCTTGCTTAATGATTCCCAACATTCCGTTCATTTTTTGACTGCTGCTGCTGCACATTGAGTGGATGTTTTCAGAGAACTATCCATGACTCCAAGATCTCTCTCTTGAGTGGAAACAGCTAATTTAGACCTCATCATTTTATATGTCTAGTTGGGATTATGTTTTCCAATGGGCTGCACTATGTGCTATCCTGACATCTAGTACTGCTGAGATCCTGCATTCAGTAATATCCCTGCCCTTCCTGTTCCCTTTCTCCACTGAACCCCACCAGCCCATGGTTACTGTTCCCAGCTTCCCCAGGACTCTCTCATTGTCTCTGGACCTCTCCGTCAGCAAGAAGCAGTGGCAGGGAGACTTGCCCTCTCTCTGGAGTCTTGGATTTCTGGGACATGGATTTACTTTCTCTGTGTTTTAGGAGCCTCTTTGAAATTGAGTGTCTGTGACATTAACCACAGTGCAACCTGGAGTGTTGAACAGCTGTGTCCCCTCGGTTCCCCAGGCTGGGGTGACTTTTACACTGTTTTACTGTGAGAGCAGCCACTCCTGGGCAGGTAACACACAGTCTCCAGCATGTAACTCGCTCCCAGCTACAGTATTGAGTGCTGCTGGTCAGTGACTCAGGAGTTACAGTGCAGCACAGGAAAACCCCAGAAAAGTCTCTGTTCCCAGACTTCCCCCAGAAATGTGCATCTTTCCCTGTCCAGCACACTACTGAACACTGCAAGCTCATATGAAGTCTGTCATTTCATCAGTGGAAAATAACATGCACCAGCCTTGTTATCCCATGTAGATGAGTGGACTCATCCCTGCGGCACCCCCTGCTGGTGACTTCTGGGAATTAGCTCATTCCAGCTCCCGCACACCCTCTGCAGGCCGGTGAGCCACCTGTCCTCTGGCCCCCGTGTCCCTCCCTGGATCTGGTGCCCCTTTTACCTGAGGTGCTGCCATCTGGCAGTAACCCCTCAGTCTTAAGGTCTCCCCTCCCCAGGGAACTCCCACCCTCTATTCCCACCTTGGCTCAGTATAAGGCCAGTCATCGTCTAGCCCCACCCCCTGGGGCAGGCTGCAGTATCAGCCACTCATCACTGGCAAGGAGGGTTTGGACCTGCTGCCTGTGCCTACCGCTGGGCTGCCCTCTGCAGCCCCCCAGTACCTATTGCCTTCTGCTAGGCCACAGCCTGGGGCTTTCCAGGCTGGAGCTCCCCAGCTCCTCTGCCTTTCCCCAGCCCTGCTCCACTCAGGTACCCTGTGTCCAGCTCCCTGCAGCCGGGCCCATCTCCCTCTACAAACAGAGAGAGACTCTATCTGCCCCTGGCTTCTCTGCCTTTATAGGGCAGCTGAGTCCCAGCTGCAGCCACTTCCCCCAATCAGCCCAGCCTAAAAGCTGCTTTCTCCAGCCACAGCCCCCTCCCAGGGCTGTTTTTAACTCTTCAGGGCATGAGCGGGGGTCCACCCCGCTACATCCCAAATGCAGTTTCCAACGCACTTTAATCCAAACACACTAGTTGGATAAAACAATAAAACAAGATTGTTAATTACCAAAAAAAAAAAAAAAGATTTTAAGTGACTACAGGTAACTAGTCATAAAAGTCAGAATTGTTTACAAAAGAAATGCAAGATAAAACACAAATATATTTGTTAGTCTCTAAGGTGCCACAAGTACTCCTGTTCTTTTTACAAACTAACGTGTAAGTCAGGGGTGGGTAAACTACGGCCCGCAGGCCACATCTGGCCCGCGGGCCCAGCCTGCCCGGCCCTTGAGCTCCCAGCCGAGGAGGCTCCCCCCTCCCCTCCCCTGCTGTCCCCTCGCCCCCGCTGTCCCACTGCAGCCTCAACATGCCGCGCCGCCAGCGCTCTGGCCCACCGCTCCTGGGCAATGCTGCAGCGGTGGGGCTGCGAGCTCCTACTGCTCTGAGTGGCATGGTAAGGGGGCTGGTCTGCGCGCTCCTGAGGGACCTTGTGTCTAGCTCCAGCGAGCCGTGTGGCTGTGGTAAGGGGGCCAGGGGGTTGGATAAGGGGCCAAGAGTCCTGGGGGGCAGTCAGGGGACAGGGAGCGGGTGGTCAGGGGATGGGGAACAGGGGGGGTTGGATAAGCTTGGGAGTCCCGGGGTCTGTCAGGGGGTGGGGGTGTGAATATGGGTTGGGGCAGTCAGGGGACAGGGAGCAGGAGGGGTTGAGTGGGGTTCTGGGGGAGGCAAGGTGGGAGGCGGTTAGGGGACAAGGCTCGGGGGGCTTAGATAGGGGGTGGGATCCCAGGAGGGTTCTGGAGGGTGTGGTTAGTGGCGTGGGGTCTCTGGAGGGGGAGGTCAGGAGAAGGGAGCTGGGGGGGGTTGGATGGGTCGGCAGTTCTGAGAGGGGCAGTCAGGGGGCGGGAAGTGGGTGGGGTCAAATGGGGGCGGGACCAGGCTGTTTGGGGAGGCACAGCCTTCCCTACCCGGCCCTCCGTACAATTTTGCAACCCCGATGTGGCCCTCTGGCCAAAAAGTTTGCCAACCCCTGATCTAAGTTAACAAGCTGAAATGGATGGAAAGCAAATGTTCTCTCATCACGTGCTGAGACAGGCTGGTTTTCCTTTCAGCCAGGACTCCCCCTAACCCGCCCCTGCTGCCCATGTTCAGTTCTTCAGAAGTTGTCATGAGCAGAGGGGAAGGGGAGAGAGAAAGTCTCAAGTATTTTCCTCACCTCTTTTTATAATTCAGTCCTTTGTACTAGAAACAACTTCAGTTCTCAGCTGAGTCATGGTGCCAGGCTGTCTGTTGGAGATATGAGCTTGAAGTGTCCCTGTGATGGAATGTAAATGTCTTCACACCTGTTTGACCAGCTGTTTGCCTCGCTGTCTCCGAGGAACTGATCTTCCCGAGCATTGTAACTTTTTCAGTAATATCATACAGTAAAATCTCAAAACTTTACATACAGTGTTGCTACACATTTTAGCAGGATAATATTCAGTAGATTATGTGTTTTCAAAATGCCATTCTGTGTACAAAATTGATCATAATTTTCTAGAAGAGTGAACATAGGGGTACAGACTGACACAGTGTCTGTCTGTGTGTGTTCCCAGCAGATATGTGGGTATTTCAATACGTCATAAGCACAGTGTTCAGCATCTTCAAGGACCGGGGCAGCTGGTCCTGGGAATTCACTGCTTTACCAAGTGTGACAGTGTATGGAATTGAGACATTTTATATTATTTTTTTTATTATCAATACCAATTTGATAACATTGAAATGACTCGTGCTAGATATGCCAGGTAAGGTGTCAGTGAAAATGTTATGCTTTTCCAAGTATGATGATTTTGTTTCTATGTTTGTATCAGCTTTGTATTGTGAGTTATAGATTTGTAGAGTAGATCTGTATTTCCAGACTTGGGCAGTGTTTCTGGGTGAGACATATTGGCATCAGCGCTGCCTAGGCTGTTTGATGGCCCATCAGCTGTACAGTGAGACCATGGAAAGGATCAAGGGCAGGGGTGGGCAAACTTTTTAGCCCGAGGGCCACATTGGGATCTCCAAAGACCCTGGCCTCACCCCCTATCCGCCCCCTCCCACTTGCTGCCCCCTGTCTGCCCCCCTTAGAATCCCCAAGCAATCCAACCCCCCCTGCTCCTTGTCCCGTAAGCGCCCCCTCCAGAGACCCCCCCAACTGCCCTCCCAGGACCCCACCCCCTACCCAACCCCGCTGCTACCTGTCCCCTGACTGCCTGACCTCTATCCACCCCCCTGCCCACTGTCAGACCCCTGGGACTCCCACACCTATCCAGCCCCCGTCCCCCCAGAACCTCCGCCCCATCCAACTGTCCCCTGACTGCCCCCCGGGACTCCCTGCCCCTTATCCAACGCCCCCACCTCCTTACCATGCCGCTCAGAGCAGCGTGTCTGGCAGCCACGTGCACCACGCAGAGCCAGACACACTGCCCTGCAGGAGCGCACAGCCCCGCCCCGCAGGAGCGCTGCCCGCACGGTGGTGTGGCTGCGGGGGAGGGGCTAGTCTCCCCAGCCAGGAGCTCAGGGACCGGGCAGGATGGTCCTGTCGGCTGGATGTGGCCCGTGGGCCGTAGTTTGCCCATCCCTGATCAAGGGCATAAACCTGTTGAGTCAGCAAGACCTGCAGGGGTATGTCTGTGTGCTGAGACCTCCGAGGCTTTTCCATGCCATGTGCTGTGAAGCTTGTGTTTGGGACACAGGAAGTACAAGCCACATGGCAAAGGGAATATAAAGGGCAGCTGCATCATCTCCATTTTGTCTTCAATCCCTCTTCCTACCTCTGGAGCAACTTCTCTACAAACTGAAGCCTTGAACAAAGGACTGAATGACCCATCCAAACTGTGGATGTGTTCCAGACGGACTTTTAAGCCAACAACTCACCAATACTGCTAAGAACTTGATATATAGATTTTGGAATGCATCTCACTGCTTTCCCATTTAACAACTTTTTTCGTGTCCTGTCTTGTCTTTCCATGCTAAAGGATTGGCTGGCAGTGTGGTCTTTTGGGTAAGATCCAAACCTATAGTGATCTTGTAATGTGGCTGATCCTTTGGGGTCAGAAAAACATTTTGTCTATGAGCAGAGTTTTTAAATAACCTCTCACTGTACGGGACCTAGGTGCTGATTGGGAGTCGGAGAACTGGAATGCAATAAAAGGGGCTGTGTAATTTCTTTTTTCAGCTTCTCGATAACCAGCGTGGGGGATCAGAAGCACAGTTTGTGACTGGTCAGTGAGTTTAACTTCAGTGTTAACCACCAGTTTTGGGAGCATCTGCTCTCCCTTTTTCAGCCTGCCCTGACCTTGGCATTTTCAGTGTGGACTGCCCCAGGCACACCCGTCACACTAAGCAGTGAAGTTAAATTAATAGTGTTTTTTTTTTATGACAGTCTTATGAAATCAACTGAACTCCTTTGTTTTCTTTCATCTGAGCAGGGTTTCCAGTTTCCCAGCCTGATGTGATCTCCCAGCTGGAACAACGGGAAGAGCCATTGGTCCCAGACCTCCAGCGTTCAGAAGAAAGAGAGATCCTGAGAGCTCCCTGCACAGGTGAGGAAACATTAAAGCAACTCAGAATCTGTAAGTGCCTGAAGGAATCATCTGGGATGCCCTACAATGCCCTTGGAAGGTCTCTCAGTTCATTATTGTCCCTAGCAGGGGTCGTATCCTTAGAGTAAATATAGCTCATGGCTTCCTGTAGACCCTAGCAGACAATAGACAGTAGCTTCCTCCCTTCCCCCGTGAATTTGGATGGGATGTGAAGGCTGAATTGATCCCCTCCTCTCTCCTGTTTGGGGGAAGAACTTGGGGGAGTTCAGTTCCTGATTTTTATTTGACCTCTCTCCAGTACTTGTATTGGTTTGGCCTTCCCCTTTCCATCCCTGTTTGAGGTTTCTGTCTCTATCACAGCAGGTGACGCAATGGTATGTGAGAAAGAGGAGCAGAATTCTCAGCAGGAAAATGTTGAGCAAGTGGCTAAACACAGAGCATTATCACAAAGATCGAAAAGGAATGTGTCCTGGAGTCATAAGCAGGAAAAATCTCATGACATTCAGCACAGACCAGAAAGAGAGCAGGGAAAGCAGCCAGGGGAGAAAGTGGGTAAATGTATTTCCTGTCAGGAAACTCAGAAGGACCTCAAGGAAACCACAACCCAGCAGGAAATCCTCAGCGGAAAGAGAAAAAATACATGCACTGAGTTTGGGGAAAACATATGTGATTACTCCATCCTTATAAAGCATCACAGAATCCACACAGGGAAGAGGCCCTATGAATGCATTGAGTGCGGGAAAACCTTCAATCGCAGTTCGCACCTTATTGGGCATCAAAGAATCCACACAGGGGAGAGGCCCTATGAATGCAGTGAGTGTGGGAAAAGCTTCCCTAGCAGCTCGGGCCTTTATCAACATCAGAGAATCCACACAGGGAAGAAGCCCTATGAATGCAGTGAGTGCGGGAAAACCTTCAATCGCAGTGCACCTTATTAGGCATCAAAGAATCCACACAGGGCAGAGGCCCTATGAATGCAGTGAGTGTGGGAAAAGTGTCACTAGCAGATCAGGCCTTTCTAAACATCAGAGAATCCACACAGGGGAGAGGCCCTATGAATGCTGTGAGTGTGGGAAAAGCTTCACTAACAGCTCAGCCCTTTCCGAACATCAGAGAATTCACACAGGGGAGAGGCCCTATGAATGCAGTGAGTGTGGGGAAAATTCAGGCGCAGCTCAGTCCTTATTAGTCATCACAGAATCCACACAGGTGAGAGGCCCTATGAATGCAGTGCGTGTGGAAAATGCTTCACTAGCAGCTCAGGCCTTTATCAACATCAGAGAATCCACACAGGGGAGAGGCCCTATGAATGCAGTGTGTGTGGGAAAAGCTTCACTAGCAGTTCAGGCCTTTCTAAACATCAGAGAATCCACACAGGGAAGAGGCCCTATGAATGCAGTGAGTGTGGGAAAACCTTCAATCGCAGCTCAAACCTTCTTACCCATCAGAGAATCCACACAGGGGAGAGGCCTTATGAATGCAGTGCATGTGGAAAATGCTTCGCTAGCAGCTCAGGCCTTTATCAACATCAGAGAATCCACACAGGGGAGAGGCCCTATGAATGCAGTGAGTGTGGGAAAAGTGTCACTAGCAGCTCAGGCCTTACTAAACATCAGAGAATCCACACAGGGGAGAGGCCCTATGAATGCTGTGAGTGTGGGAAAAGCTTCACTAGCAGCTCAGCCCTTTCCGAACATCAGAGAATTCACACAGGGGAGAGGCCCTATGAATGCAGTGAGTGTGGGGAAAAATTCAGGCGCAGCTCAGTCCTTATTAGGCATCGGAGAATCCACACTGGAGAGAGGCCCTATGAATGCAGTGCGTGTGGAAAATGCTTCGCTAGCTGCTCAGGCCTTTATCAACATCAGAGAATCCACACAGGGGAGAGGCCCTATGAATGCAGTGAGTGTAGAAAATGCTTCACTGACAGCTCAGCCCTTTCTCAACATCAGAGAAACCACACAGGGAAGAGGCCCTATGAATGCAGTGTGTGTGGGAAAAACTTCACTAGCAGCTCAGGCCTTTCTAAACATCAGAAAATCCACACGGTGGGAGACCCTATAAATGCCATGAGTGCGGGAAAACCTTCTGTGGGCACTTAGCCCATGTTAGTCATCAGAGAATCTGCAGGGGAGATCTACAACATAAACACCTCTAGGGCTATCAATACTTTTTTTTTCTTTAATAATTTTCCTTATTCCCACATAGTAACTTTTCAAGGTGTTTGATCTGTTTGCAGCATGGTTCTCCCTCAGTTTGACCAGATGAGTGGCCCATTTTTGCCTTTTGCCGTTTGCCCTGTTTTGAGGTGGACCCATTTGTCCTTTCTATCAACTCCATTATCCCATGAGTAATTCTAGTGTGTCCTTCCTATCAGGAACCAGAGAGCATCACATTCATACTATTCCTCCTATTTCAAAGTTATTGTTAGTCACTAGTGATACTGATTGTATCATTGCCACTTGTTCTCACGTTGCTCTGGGTTGTGCTGAAGAGCAGATATAATGGGAATTTTTCAAATTATAGTTAAATGAAGAGGAGCAGGGGCAGGAAAAAAAGTGTAATTTCAGCCTCTGTGACACTGGAAGGAGATGGGGAGACGCAGAGATTCCCTCCTTCCCATCACTGCAGAACTGTTACCTTTTGTCTGAGCCATGCAGAGATTATCATCATCACATTCTATCCATTCACTTCTCAAAGTGTCCTGTGAGGAACAGTTCTCAGCTGTCTGTGCTTGGAGATGATGCTTTGACTTCTTTAATCTTATATCAGAGTCACTCTGACTGGAGATGAAAGTGTCAAAGACCTGGAAGGGGAATTCAAATGGATCCCAAACACAGTGTGATCATTGGGAGTTTAAATCCCAGGTTCCATCTATTGGTAAAGCCACTTCTGGCAAGGTGTGAGTGGTTTTGTCCCAAATTATAGCAATGCTTGGATACTAAAAATTTTGTAAATAAACATAACTGGCTATTGAGACAGTGCTGAGTGAAGTATGTTCGAATGGATCAGAGGAGAATGTGATGGGAGAATCTCTTGTCCTGATTCTGAATAATCAGATGTAACCTGCTCTGGAATTTCACTTCACACTTTCATTGCCATGTATTCTAGCTCTCTGTGATGTGGGTTTCTATCTTTCCTGAAGGCTGTTTGGTCACTCAGTTGGATAGTAGTTCAGTTTGATAGGATGTAGCTCAGATTTATTGGAGAATTTAAGACAAATGACTATTTGCTAAAGTCATCATTTCCCACTTCACCTTTGCTTTTTCCCCATCCCTGCATGATGTCATGGAGAAAGGTTGAAGTGCAGTTCTGTCAGCATTAGAGAACTCTCCAATTTACTGGACAGGCTAACAAAGAAACAGCAGTGATTTAAAATCTCTACTCAGAAATGGTGAACAACAGCAGAACCCCAACTAACTGAAGGGAGTGCATATGATCACAGTGTAGTTCAGTTGTTTAAGTCAATATTGTCCCAGATGTTCTGGGGAGAAAATTCCATGCTAAGTGATTTTTGAACTAGGCACAATGCCCAGGTATTTGGTTCCAAAGCCTTTGTAACCCAGGCCCTACAGAAGTTCTTTCCTAGCTAATCTTATTGTATCAGAGATGCTGCCCTTCATGATGCAGATGTTGAGGAAATAGAAGTGGAGTTTTGTTGAATTTATCCTTTGTAGGTGCTAAAATGTATATCGAATCAAATCAGTTTTGGAAATCTAATAGCTGCAGAAAAATAGCTATTTTTGAATAGAAACTCCAACTCTGGTCACTAATGAAGATTGTGATCCAGCCCTGTATCCAGTCCCTTGCCTGGAACTGTGCCACCAAATTAAAGAAAAGCTGGGCATGTTTTGGTAAGCCTCCATGTTTTGGTAAGCCTCACTAACACTGCTGAGATTTGGAGTGGTTTTGTAAAGGATTCTACTTTGGAGAAGTGTAAATTTACCCTAACCAAGACCAAGGATTTGGAAAGAGCTGGGGCTGAAAGAGTCCACATCCAGTTCTTGGTTTCCACCCCAGTAAAGGAAGCTATGGTGACCAATGACCCAAGGAAAATTGTTTGTACAACTCCATTTCCTAGTTCAGTGTCACTGATTACAGTTCCAAAGGATGCCAGGTTACATTGAGAACAATCATCCTTTACCATTTGGATCCAAAGAGAGAGCGCTTCAAAGGACATTCCTTCCCCGTGGATCCCAAACTGGCTGCCTGATTGGGTAACAAGGACTTCAAGGCTGTAGAAATGATGGTAACCAATGAGGCAATGAATGTATCAGGCTCCAATTTCAGACTTCTGGATACTCGCATGTTGAGTTCTGATTCTATGGTTTTGTGTCTGATGCTATGGCTACACAATAAAGCTGATGTTGGTGCAGCTGCACCAATGTAGCTGCGCTGCTATTACAGACGCTTTCAGCCAATGGGAGAGATTTCTCTCATCGGACTTGATTAGTCCAACCCTCGCAAGCGGCAGTGGCTCTTTTGGCAGGAGAAGTTCTGCTGCTGATGTATCGCTATCTACACAGGGGGTTAGGGCTGTGTAACTACATTGCTCAGTGGTGTGGATTTTTCACACATCGGAGTAATATAGTTAACCGATAAATGTCTTTAGTGTAGACCAGACAGTTCTCTCTTGTGTTTTATGCATTTACATCACTTCTCTATCTTCTCTCACTTTGAAAGATTAAGTGTGTGACACGAGAGGTATTTTTCCTCATGATGCAAAGATTCCCACATAGGAGACCCCTTCCACCAACACATACTGTAGAAGATCCTGAGATATATAAACTCACAGAAGTGGTTGGGACAAACCACATCTTGAGCCAAGGTTCAGTTTTTGGCAATGGGCATTAGAAGAAAACTAACATATATGATAAGAATTTGTGATCTTTGAATATGTTTTTATCATCTATTAAAATGAGATTATTGGTGAAGTTATTGGTTAAAGAAGAAGAGAATAAATGTGTGATAATCTGAAGTATTTTGGAAAACTGAAAGTTGTCTTTTGTTGTTTTGTTTTGTTAGTCGTACAGGAAATGGTGGCTAATCTTGAAAAGTTAATTTGATTTAATTTACCCCCTGTAGTGTAAGGAGTTCTGGTGGAAAACCTCACTCCAAAGGTTGGGGTCGGAGAATGTGTGTGAGAAAGTGTGTATAAGAGAATATTGGCCCAGTATACATTTTAATATTTTGTGTTTTCAAATAGAATTTATTTTGTTTAGTTTCTAAGTCAATTTCTATTCAAAGGAAAGCTACTCGAGGTGACAAGTTGTATACATTTTTACCAACTTAGACTGTAAGGGTCACTGTCTTCCCCACTTCTCTAATTTGCAAAGGAAAGGCCTGACATCTGTCACAGGATGTGTCCAGCAGGTAGGACAGCTGCACTCATCAACCATCAATATAAAGAAAGACTGAAATCCATTGCCTTTCAGGTCAATAAGCCAGCTAAAGGCTGGTCGATGTTGAAAAGCTGTGTTGGCAGAGCACATCTATCAGGGGTGTGAAAAGTCCTCTCCACTGAGAGAAGTAGTTAATGTGACCTGAGCCCCAGTGTAGACAGTGTTAGATTGTCAGAAGAATATTTCCAGTGTTTGAAGTGTAGACACAGCCTTAACATCAATTCCAAATTTGACCCATCTCCCTATGTGTGAGAAAGTTACTCGTATGGAGGGGGAGCCAGCTGTCCGCTCACCTGGTTCCTCAACTGTAGCTACAGCTCTTAGTGCCCATGAATGCAAAGACTGAGAGAAATGGAGAGTTCCAGCCATTTTCATTTTAGTATCTTATTGTTCCTCTCTCTGTTTTTTTGTGCTGGCCTTTCTGTTCTATCAGGATGTGACTATATAGCTCAGTGCATCTGTGACAAAAGCTCATTGGTGCCAATTGGCAAAGGGGGTCACAGTTCTTCACAAGCAACTCCTGTCTCAGACCTGACAAACTCCTCACAGCTAATACACTGCTTTTATGATATTTATCCAGGAAGCATAGCAGTGAGATCTCTACTGAAAGCTTGTAAATTATTGATACTCCTAATCACTGCGAGAGGTGTGTCCGAGTCATAGTTAAGGGGTAATGTAAGTACATGGAAAATTATGCCCATATGGTATTGTTGTGAAAGTGAGTCACCCCAACCATAGGTCTTGGTGGGGACGGCCCATTCCAGTGGGAGGGAATTGGCACCTCTCCCTTGCTAGCCAGTTATGTGATGTATTGCTCCATTGTCAGCCTTTGCACCAACCCAGAAAAGCCAATGGAAAACCATCAAAGACAAATTATAGACATCGAAACCCTGTGGAAGTGACAAGGACAATATGAGAATGAGGAGATTGTCCTTTCTGTGAATATAAAGACAAAAGACTGATTCAGTTCATAACAGGGTGGAGAAAAACACTCTGGGTCTATTCACAAAGGAGATTCCTAATGACCAGTGGTGTGGGAACTTGGCAGATAAGTATGTGAGAGCTGAAGTGTTTAGACTTCAAGGTCGAGGCTAGTTTTTATCTGCTGGTAGGCAGTAAATAGGATGATAAGTCAAACAGGTGTTAGGATGATAATTACCCTATGGGGTTACAGCTGCGGCTGTGTAAATTTTGTTAACCAATTAGCAACTGCTTGCTTGCCTGCTTCAAGAGTATAAAGATGTATGCTGGAGAGAAATAAATGACTTTGCTGCCAATCAAACTGACTGAAGAGCTTTGTTCATATACGCCTGCGATGCAACAAATGGTGACCCCGACGTGATTGAATGAGGACAGTGTTGGTGGCCTGAACTGAAAAGAAGAAAAGGAGGTGCACCTGAGTCTCAGTGTCGAGCGGCTAGGAGCCGCAGGGCGTCCGAAAGAGGGGCGCACCTGAGCTCAGTGTCGGCGGCGGCGCAGGGCGTCCGAAAGAAGGCGCACCTGAGTTCAGTGTTGAGCGGCTAGGAGCCGTAGGGCGTCCGAAAAGAGGCGCACCTGAGCTCAGTGTCGAGTGGCAAGCCGCAGGGCGTCTGAAAAGGAGGCACACCCCAGCCCAGAGGTGAGCAGCTAATATGGGAACCACTGCATCAGCGGAAGAAAGGACGGTGCATGAATGTTTGATGCGCATCGCGGCAGGGAGAGAAGCTCCCCTCTGATACGTTATCCCGTCTGCTGCGGTGGGGACAGAGAAGAGGACTTTCTGTTCAACCAAGTACAATTTTTGATAAAACTGTTTGGGAGCGGCTAGGCTCCGAGCTTTGGAAGTCGGTGGCTCAGGGCGATAAGGAGGCCTTCTCCCTGAGTCCAGTATGGAATAAGGCGAAGGAGATAGTAGAAACTCTCACGGCCGAGGCAGGAGTGCAGACGGCCCTTTCTGAGCTTTGCCGCCCAACGCCCGGAATGCCTTCTGTGTTGCCGGTTGGAGCCAGAGAGTTTTTCGGTGGTGAGGACACGGTGATACCTTTGGCTTCCGACCCCTTCCCCATGGATGATGTTGCCCCTGCTACGGCCCCACTACCCTCCAATGTGGCTATCGGCCCCGACATGATTGATCCTGCTACGGTCCCGTTACCCCCCGATACGCCCGAGCCTATGGAGACAGCCTTGCCGTATGCACCCCCTCCAAAGCCATGCCGTGTCCACGGGGCCTGGGGGTGCCACGATTGCGGGGGGACAGAGGAGGCTCGGGTGGAACGTGCCATCGAACCCATATCCCGATTTGACTACGTTTACTCAGTTTACTCAGTCTGATGCCTTCTATAAGGAGATGGAGCGCCAGGGTCGACAGCTGCAGCATATATGTGACAAGTTGGACCAATTGGAAGGTCTTCCACCTGGATCATCGCGATCGCATCTTCACAAGTGCTTTCATTCGACTCGCCCCCCCGCCCCGCCTGGCCCCGGGGACCCTCCAACTGGGGACCCTCCGGATCCGGTACAGCGCTGGCATGGAGTTTTAAGAGAAGCCATCCTTGAAGGTCTAACACCTGAGGCCTTTCCGGTGATTACGCCAGACCCTCAACACCCTAATCATAGACGGTGGGCCCTTTGGACTGGAAGTTGATCCGTGAGGCACAGAAATCGATCATGGCTTATGGACTAGATAATCCGTATGTACAGTCTATCATTGAACAGGTATTTGCTGGCCAAGCAATGTGTCCGTATGATGCGATTAAGCTAGCTGACATGCTTCTTACACCTACACAGAAATTGTTGTGGAAAGATGATTGGGCTAAGAGAGTTGACTTGGCTCTTGTCCGCAATTTGGATTTACCGGATGATGATCCTCGGTGCGTGGCCACTGCTGATATGTCTTTGGGACCCGGTCGCTTTGTTGACCCGCATGTGCAAGCCCGCCTCGATCCCGGATCCTGCAGCAGTCGCAGGAACTGGCTTTGGCTGCCTTTAAAGCGGTGCCCCAGATGGGAAAGCCGAGCCCTCCCTACGCTAAAATTATGCAAGGCCCATCGGAACCGTATTCCACCTTTTGGATCGCCTTCGAGAGGCTATTGATAGATCTCCTAATCTGACGCCAGAGGCCAGAACTGCAGTTGGACTTGATCTTGCAACCCAGAATGCAAATCCCACTTGCCGCCATATATTAGCCACCTTGCCCAAGACTGCGACCCTGATGGAAATGATTGAGGCATGTGGTAGGGCCGCTATGCTTGAGGAGACGGATAAGGCAGCAATTCATGCTAAGGCACAGGCCTCTGCACTGGCCGTGGCGTTACAACCCCTGCTCGGGCGACAGCGGGGGGCTAGAAAACCGACCCGGCCAGCCGGCCCCTGTTTTGGTTGCGGAAAACCCGGGCATTTCCGGCGGGACTGCCCTATGCAAAATGGGCAGCGGGCCTCTGATGTGTTACCTGAAGCTGCAACTGGCACTTGCACACGATGTGATAAGTTTGGACATCGCGCCACCGACTGTTGGGCGCGTTACAAGAAGGATGGAACACCGCTGCCGGGAAACGGATCATGGAGCGCCCCTCGGAGGAGCGCGACGACACAAGTGCCTCCACCCGCCAACCCGGCTGCCTGGAACACCTCACCAGAGCAACCCGTGGCAGTGCCGGAGTGGATTTGGCCACAGCGACAGATGTAGTTTTAGAGACTGACGAGGTTCAAGTTCTTCCTTCCAACACCGATGGTCCATTAGGATTTGGCCTGAGTGCCCTTTTGATTGGCCGCTCGTCAACATCAAAACAAGGTATTTTTGTTTTGCCTGGCCTTATTGATGCCGATTATACGGGGAATATTGGGATAATGGTACGTGCCCTTTGTCCCCCTGTGACTATAACTGCTGGTACACGTCTTGCTCAGTTAATACCTTTCAAGGGATGTGTGCCCCGATCGACCCCGATTGACCGCGGGTCTCGAGGGTTTGGATCCACTGGCCCTCCCCACACTGCCTTTGCTATGGACATCACTTTGCGCAAGCCCACCCGAACTGCTCGGCTTCAGGGATCCGATGAGCGGCAGATCACTCAGGGAGCTTTTATTGGGGATGCAATGCAGAGTGGGGTAACTGAGGCACCTGTGACGACAGAGGTAGAAGATACTGTGTTTACCTTGGAATCAGAGCCCACTGAAGCGGTTGCAGCTGAGGCCCCCATGCAGAATGATGTAGGAGATGCGCCATCTAACCTAGTATCAGAATGCCCAGGGGCAGTTGTAAATGGGGCCCCTCTACAGAGCGCCATGTGTCCTCAAGAACTGCCTGTGTGTGGAAAGGGAGACGAAGAGGAGCAAGAGAATTTAGCTGTGCAGCTGGCAGATACTGGCTCACCCATTTTTAGTATTGAAAGCTCTGGGGCTCAAAAAACATTTGTGCCTGTTACAGCTGCAGCAATTGAAGAACAAATCATTGCAGAAACTGTAACATCTATGGAAACCTCAGCTGAAACTTTAAAGCCTTTAGAAGCAGTGCCTGGAAAACTATTTCCTGAACTAGTCCAAGATATTACCACTGCTCATTCAGGATTTGAGGCTGCAAACAGTAGGACTGAAGAAACTGCAACAGTGTCAGTATTAGAGATGACTGCTGCAATGGTGGATGGAATGACTGAGAAAGCAACAAGATGTACACACCCTGAGCCCCTGGAGAACAACTGCTTGTTAGCTGTGCCAGGATCCCGTTTGTTTGATCCTCCCTGATTGATTTAATTGATTGAAATAATTTTTGCTTTGCCTGAATGTATAGGATGATATCCTGATAATTTCCCCCGTAGAACTTGAACCACGATGGTGGTGGAACAGAAGAAAAAACACTCACATCATTGATATTGCCAATGTCTAGAAATTCCTGACTAAAAGGGCATTGAGAACTGATCCTGGTAAAGAAGCAAAGAATTGCACACTGGCAGGAAAAAATTTGGGACTCCTGCTAAAAAATGTGGTATTGATTGGATTTTGGGGTTTATTTTACAGGCTGCGCCCTGTGTTGTGGAATTTTTTTTTAGCATGTATTGCCCTCCCTAATTGGATTGTAAATGGTATTACTACCCCCCCATTACTACCCCTGTTTTTTAGAGCCTAATTGTTTTTTGTTTTTAAAGTTTGAGAAAACTCAGCCAAAAGGTTTGTTGAGTATTCTCAAAGGGGGGGGAGTTTATGGTGTTATTTAGGCATAAATTTAGGCAATTTGGGAGAATGGCTTTGAATTTATGTGACCCAAAATACCTTTATGTAAAGTGCTTTGGATCGGGCCCAGGCAGGCACGCAATAGATAGAGAACTTGAAGAGGAAAAAAGGATCGGGGCCAGGCGGCGGGCAACAGACAACAAGCTTGGAATACTGGTTGATAACCTTGAGGGTGTAGTTGATAGAAAAGGTAATTAACTACTAGCGAGTAATGTTAGGCAGAGTACAAAGTTAACTCTGTGGTTGCTGGAGGGAACAGCAGTTGAATTTTGTAAAGATGCTAAAGAGAAAAGTTTTTGGTGTTTTTGAAATGTTTGTAAATAAATTTAAGCAAAGAAATTAGTTTGCAATTGTTTGGTCATAAATAATTTTGTTGCATTAGTTGAAGATTGTATATTGTGTTATGTTATTGTAATTGTATTAGGCTAAGGGTATATAAGTGGTGATTTTTGGGGGGTTAAAGGTAGAAGTTAATAGTAAGAACCCTTAAGCTGTGAATAGCTTTGAATTTAGAAGTAAGCCAAGATGCAATTGTATTACTGTAAATGATTTAATTGATGAAGTGATTCCCCTGTTTTGTCTGAAATTAATAAGGGTATTTGTGTATTTTAAGTAATGATTGATTGCCCAGTAGGGGTATATTTGTTTTTGTATTTTAGATAATTGAGGAATATGGATGTTAGCTGCTTAGTATTTGATATACCATGCATTTGTTTACAGAGTTAAATTTATGTTATGTGTTTTATGTTTGTTTGTTTGTTTTTTTGTTTGTTTCTGGCCAGAATTGTTTTTTGCGTTTTATGTGGTTTATGTTGTGTTTTTCTAGGACCCCCCCCCCTCAGTGTCAGTTTGATCGCCTGACATCTGAGGGATGATTTGGTATTAGAAGTTTGCCACAAGTTGGTGTGCTATAGAGAAGGGGGGAATCCTGTAGAATTTACACCATTTATTTGTTGTGCTTTGTTTTTGTTTGGTGGTGTTGGGGTTATGTTAAGAATTGCATGGTTATATAGGTTGGTTTTATAAAGTTTTAATTTTGGTTTGTGATAGATTGTAGTGTTATGATGTTATGAGTTGGGAATGTTTTGCTTATGCCTTTTTTCTTTTTTTTTCTTTTTTTATTTTGAGAAAAGGCGGGAGATGTGGGAACTTGGCAGATAAGTATGTGAGAGCTGAAGTGTTTAGACTTCAAGGTCGAGGCTAGTTTTTATCTGCTGGTAGGCAGTAAATAGGATGATAAGTCAAACAGGTGTTAGGATGATAATTACCCTATGGGGTTACAGCTGCGGCTGTGTAAATTTTGTTAACCAATTAGCAACTGCTTGCTTGCCTGCTTCAAGAGTATAAAGATGTATGCTGGAGAGAAATAAATGACTTTGCTGCCAATCAAACTGACTGAAGAGCTTTGTTCATATACGCCTGCGATGCAACACAGTGGCACTTCATGAAAGGCAGGGCCGTGGCTCCTAGGGACTAGGAGTCAGTGAAATTGACTGAAGTGTGAGGTGAGAATCTACTTACATAGGAAAGGTAACTATTAATAAGTGTAGGTTGCATTTTCTGATTTTGTTTAGTTGGTAACAGTTGATTTCCATCATTCACGTTTGTTTAAATCTCTATTGGTTGTTAAATAAATTTCTGCTTGTTTGATAACTATACTCAAGTGCTGTGTGAGATACAGTAGCCGTGGTCCAGAGGGGGACACATTGAAGAAACTCAGGGGTTAGGGTGGCTGCTGTAGCTCAGAGGAGGGTCCTTGAGTGCCTGATGGGCTGGGTGAGTTTGGTCACTAACATCCAACTGCCAAATGCAAAACTCCCTCTTCCTAGTGGAAGGTGGCAACAAGGAAACTCGCAGCCCTCAGCTCCCTGAGAAGGGTCACAATGTGTCTCTATGTTGATTCACCTGTCAAATTCACACAGGGAAAGCTCCCTATAGCATAAAACTCTGCCATATGAAATCATGGAACATGTGCTCTTCACTCTGTGAAAGCATGTAAAGAATCCAAGCGCTGGAGGACAGGGTTTGGATCCAGAGTGACTAGACAAATTGGAGGATTGGGCCAAAAGAAATCTGAGGAGGTTCAACAAGGAGAAGTGCAGAGTCCTGCACTTAGGAAGGAAGAATCCAATACAGTGCTACAGCCTGGGGACCGACTGGCTAAGCAGCAGTTCTGCAGAAAAGGACCTGGGGATTACACTGGATGAGAAGCTGGATATGAGTCAACAGTCCCCTTGTTGCCAAGAAGGCTAACAGCAGATTGGGCTGTGTTACTAGAAGCATTGCCAGCAGATTGAGAGAAGTGTGTTCATTTCAAACCTGCAGCTTATTCATTTCATATGGTGACCCCTCCTAGTTCTTGTGTTATGAGAAGGAGTAAATAATACTCCCTTCCTTGGTCCTTTAGAAGATATGTGACCTCCTCCCCCTTGTTGTATCCATGTTGGTCCCAGGACATGAGAGACAACACCGCAAACAACAAGGTTCAAAGTCAATGCACATGGGAGAAGCATCTTGTGTTTCATTCCTTATGTCCTAGTCCCATCGTGTGGCCATTTCCTTTTCTTCCTTTCTGTCAACAGCTTTGGTGTTTTGCACAGAAACATTATTTCCCCAAGAGAGACTCGGGAGTGAGGGCTGCATTCCTGTACCAACCAGTCACTAGAAGGGGGCAGACAAAGG
Organism: Mauremys reevesii; assembly: GCF_016161935.1. Classification (NCBI taxonomy): domain Eukaryota; kingdom Metazoa; phylum Chordata; order Testudines; family Geoemydidae; genus Mauremys; species Mauremys reevesii. Next base: position 41,906,183 of record NC_052634.1, read on the forward strand.
CCTTTAGGACGAGGCGTCCGTCACTGTCAAAAAATCATCTCCCTCCTGTGGTTCCGCGGGCGGCAGGAGCAGCCACAGCTCGGTGGCCCCTGGCAGCAGCACTCCTGGGGTGGTCGGAGCAGCAGCAGGCCCCCTGGGGCTCCCCCCGCCGGGGCAGCAGCTGGAGTGGCCGCAGGTTGGCAGGGCTTCTCCCCTGGTAGCTGGTGCTCAGTATCCATCAAGTAAATCAAAACACTTCCGCCTGCAAGTGGATTTAGCCCAGGACCCTCAGAGTCAGCAGCTCTTACACCCCCCACTGAGCTCTCTGGTCAGGTGCCCTAGCGCCGGAAGCCTCCTGTTTAGATCCTAAAATAGCATTTTTGCACTGGGGGGGCCTGAAATTTTGGACTGGACATTGTAGCTCCACCGTTATTTTATTGAATTGCTTCAAAACAGCAAGTGTAGAAAGTCTCCTAAGTGCCAGACTCTCTGCCATGGAAACAGCTGCCCCTGCTCTCCAGGAGTCTGTGCGTTCCACCCACAAAGTACAAACCTCTGCACTGAAGGGGGGTCAGACAGTGACGGTAACACAAATCTTCCGACTATTAACCCAAGTCCCTTCCTTTCTTTAACCCAGGACGTGCCAGTCAACTGTTAGCCATGGTGTTACCTTCATCTTAAAATACCTCTCAGGACATTGAACAGAGGAAGTGAAACCCCCTCCCCCAAATGGCTCCCTGTTGAGGTGTTGTACTGTACCTGCCCCTGGAGACTCTGGTTTTATATCTTTAAAGCTTTTGCTCTTCAAACCCCTTATCCCAATCTATGGGCCACCGCCTCATTTCAGAGTTTAGAATTTGCTCTCATCACCCTCGTCTGGCACTTTCCATGTGAATTAGACAAAGTGAGTGGGGGAAGCTCCATGGCTACTGAAAACCGATGCTTTGGGTGAGGCCTGACCTCATAACCCCAGCAGTGTGCCTCCCTCCCTAGCCAGGTGTGCCCCTGTAGGTGCTTCATAGACAAGCTTGGGAAGTAGGATAGTTACCTGTGTCTGTGATTAACCACTTTGGTGACCTAATTGAGAGGCTGATGGTTCAAACCCAGGTGGAGATAGAGGTAGGGTTTTTTTAGTGATGAGACTCCAGTACATTTTAACAGGTAGTAAAATGCCTCAATTCTGGTCTAGCCTCATTTGGCAAGCATAAGCAGCACTTTTGCCAGATGCATTGGTGGTATAGTGGTGAGCACAGCTGCCTTCCAAGCAGTTGATCTGGGTTTGATTCCCAGCCAATGCAGGGATGTGATGTTTTCTCTGCTGGGAATGGGTTTAATTTCAGTCACATTGTATCAGTTTAGCAATGGAACGAGAGAATCAATGTGCTGCAGGTCATTCAACACCCAGTGGAGGAAGAAAGGGGCAAGACTATACAATGAGCAGGTGGAGTCATCCTGGTATTACAATGTTTGGTTTATTTTTTTTCCTTTACTTCCCTCTCCCTTTTAGACTCAAAGCCTTTAAGGTCAGACGGGACCAGTGTGATCATCTAGTCCGACCTGCTGCACCTTGCAGGCCAAAAGACCCCACCCACCCACTCCTGTAATAGACCCGGGAGGGGAGGCAGCTCTGTGCACTGCCCCTACCCCAGGCAGCACATGGAGGCACTCTGCTCCCCTCCCCCAATGGGTGTGCAGAGATGTGCCAGCAGCACTGAGGTGGCTCCCTGCCCACTCTGCCTCCATCCCTCCGTGCCGCTCCCAGAAATGGCCGGCATGTCCCAGCATCCCCTGGGGCGGGGGAGTGTCTCCATGCACTGCCCCTGCCCCAAGTACCAACTCTGCAGCTCCCAGTGGCCAGGTACTGCAGCCAATTGGCGCTCTGGGAGCAGCGCCTGCAGCAGTGGCACACGGAGATCCCCTGGCCTCGCCCACCTAGGAGCTGCTGACGCAGGGTTGTGTTTACTGGTCACTTTGGGAACTGCACTGCCCGGGGTAAGCGCCACCCCTCCTGCACCCCAACCCCCTCCCCCAGCACAGAGCCAGCACCGTGCACCCAAATTTCCTCCCAGAGCTTTGCTTGTCTTCCTTTCACCCAGAACCATCCTTCTTCTCCTGGGCTGCAAGGAGCCATCCCTGGGAAGCCAAGAGGCAGGCACAGGATTCTACCTCCCAGCAGCCAACCGCACCTCCCCAGGCTTTGCAGAACGACTGGTGGTGCTCTACTAACCCCACTTAGCCGCACTGAGGCGCTTAGCTTCTGCCCTGCCTTCCTCAGATCGACTTTCCTCTTTTGCCCCATTCCCGCCTCACTTCCTCCTTTGGCAAGTCACACAAAGGAGGCAGCAGGAAGAGCCGGCCGCCATAGGCCAACCTCCAAGGGCAGAGGGGACCAAGCCACAAGGCTTCAAAAGGTGCCTGGCCCAGATCCTCTAGCTTTCCCCTGCTGATGCTAAGGCTTTTTCTCAGCTCATTTCACTACCCTCTGTCATGCAGGGGTTGGGGTTATCGCAGGTGTTACCCGCAATTGGGCCAGCTAGTCAGCGTAGGGAGCACTAATGACCCACCAGAGTTTGGCAGAAAGCAGCACGTTTATTATATTGATAGCTAAGCTCAAACGAAGGGGGGCAGGGTGACACACTCATGCTCCCAGGACAGGCACGGCACTGGAGATGTCAGGATTCTGCAAGGTAAGTTTCCCACAGCGCCGTGATGCATGGTGTGATGAAGGTAAGTCTTCCTGAGGCACAATGAAATGCAACGCAGAGAACCACTGGCCAGGCGGTCTGGGCAACGGGCATTCACTGGAGGTACAAGCTTGTGAGTGCTCTCCTGAGCACAGGGCCCCTTCCCCTTTTAAGGGCCTGCACCTCATGGCCTGCGACTAGAGATGACTTGGCTGCATCTGGTTGGTCACACTCCACCTTGGGCAGTGTCCATGCTCTGGATGTGTGATCGCTGCCTAATTAGCGTCCCAGACACCTTGTCTACCTGGGAGCTCTTCTGCTCTTCAACCAGCCCATTCATCCCACCAGCATTCCAGGAGGGAGCGGGAGGGGGAAAGCCACTTCACAGGCATTCAGAGAGGAGAGGAGACAAAAGTGGAGCAGGGGAAGTATAATAGACCTTTTGAGCATAGAAATCACTGTTGCTCCTACAACCGCAGGGAATAGGCCAGTAGGAGCTGGGAAAATTAAGCCCGCATGTTTCTGCCTGGTTTTGAACCAGGGACCTTGTGCATGTTAGGTAAACATGCTAACCACTACACTACAGAAACTCTGTCCCAGTACCTTGCTCCTCCCTTCATAAGACCATAAGAATGGCCATATTGGGTCAGACCAAAGGTCCATCCAACCCCGCATCCTATCTGCCAACAGTGGCCAATGCCAGGTGCCCCAGAGGGACTGAACCTAACAGGTAATGAGCAAGTGATTTCTCTCCTGACATCCATCTCCACCCTCTAACAAACAGAGGTTAGGGACACCATTCCTTACCCATCCTGGCTAATAGCCATTCATGAACTTAACCTCCATTCATTTATCTGCAAAAAGAACAAGGAGTACTTGTGGCACCTTAGAAACTAACAAATTTATTTGAGCATAAGCTTTCCTGGGCTAAAACCAACTTCATTGGATGCATGCAGCGGAAAATACAGCCGGAAGATATAGATTATCTATCTATCTATATACATACATACATACATACATACACACACACACACACACACACACACACACAGAGAAGATGCAAAATTGGGTGTTGCCATACACACTATAACGAGAGTGATCAGTTAAGGTGAGCTATTATCAGCAGGAGAAAAAAAACCTTTTGTAGTGGCTTTCATGGCCTTTGAGAAAGCAAGACAGAGCCTTGGAAGGCCCCGCAGGATTTGTGGCACAGGAATTGTTCTCAGATTCCACTGAGACTTCAACTCAGAGTGCAGGATTCAAAGTCCTGAGTGCTGGCCCTTACACCATGGGACCAGCAGAGCACCTGTTGATTATTGTAGACTTCCAGCAGGGAGGACTCTGTGGGCAGGGGCGGCTCTAGGCATTTTGCCGCCCCAAGCACGGCAGGCAGGTTGCCTTCGGCAGCTTGCCTGCAGGAGGTCCGCCGAAGTCGCAGGACCAGCGGACCCTTTGCAGGCATGCCGCCGAAGGCAGCCTGCCTGCCGCCCTCGCGGCGACCGGTAGAGCGCCCCCTGTGGCTTGCTGTCCCAAGCACGCGCTTGGTGTGCTGGGGCCTGGAGCCACCCCTGTCTGTGGGGACAATTTTTTCTGGCAGGGAGGACTCAGTGGGAAGATGCCTCTTTGGCCAGCCCTGCATTTGCTCAGAAAGTCAGCACCCAGCACTTTGCTGCAGGCCCAGAGGCCTTTCTTCCTCCAGACTGTGAGGCCAGTGGACAGGTGAGGCAGTAGCACCTTCAGTCCCAGGCAGTAAAGGGCCCTTCCTAGGAAAGGCCATGTCCTGAAAAGGAAAAACTAAAGTCAAGGAGAGTCCTTCTAAAAATCCTTGGGGATGTCACAAGGGGGAAAGTGTTTCTTTGCCTGACTAGGGACTTGAACCCTGGACCCTCAGATTAAAAGTCTGATGCTCTGCCAACTGAGCTAGCCAGGCTCACATTTTAAAGAGGCAAATTTCATGCAGAAGAGAAACTAGTCAAGAAAAATGAGGGCAGGAAACAATACAGAAAACCTGCTACTCTTGTTCTCTTAGCAGTCCTAGCCCCAGCCTGCTCCTCCATCTGGTGCCTTGAGGCCTTATTCTTTTTTTCGTTAAATATCAAATCCAGGAGAAAACACAGTTATACAAAGCAAAACGAAATCACAAACAGAAATGTCATTGGAAATACAGAAATAAAAAAGGAAAATGCAGTTCCCATCACTTTATTGTTTCTGGGCCATTCCTGTATCGAGAGCACCCGCTAAGGTCCTTGTGTGCTTACGAGAAACCTGGAGGAACTCATACCACAACCTGAACATGAAACTCAACTGCTGCCACGTGCTGCAGTAAAACCCTTTCCCTGCTGTGACGTTGCACTCCATAGGATTTTATGAAAATATGCTAATGAGTGTGAATATAAAGTGACTGGACAATGCTTCATGCAAAAGGTCTCTTGTGAGGTATCATTACACAGCTTATAATCTACTGTGTGTGTTCATCCTATTTGTATGAACCGATCATTCTTGGATCTGAAACTAGAAATATGAACTATAACTCTGAGGTCCTGTTGTAATGATGCAAAGTGTGGGCCATTAATAGTGGTTTGGACTCTTGATGGCTCCCATTAACCAGGACAATAGACTGTAGTTGGCTCTGTCCTGCACCATCTGTGAGTCAGGCCAGGAAGAATGAAGGCTTGGGGGGTCTCACGGGATATGTGACCATGTCACCTGGTACAGGAATCCATCTTAAACCTGGGGCTCTTCCCCAGGTGAGAAACAAAAGATTCCTGCCTTGTACCAAAGCTGTATAAGGGGGTGGAACTGAACAAACATGGCTGCAGTCATGAGACATCCCCTAGCTACCACCTGAGCTGGAACAAGGGCTATACCAGGTGAAAAGATTGGGTCCAGACAAGAAATAAGTCTAGTCTTTGCAGACGGGACCTTTCCCTCCAGTGCTGGAGGATTCGCCCTTCTCATCTACCATTGTCCCAAGCAGCACAGCTGGTGGGAATCTTAAATGTACCGAGGTGACTTAGGAGCAGAAACCCCCCCTGACCTTCCATGCAATTGGCACTTGCCCCTCACTGAGCAGGATTAAAATTCCTGCAGGGAGACTGGTGGGCCCCATCCCCTCTGGGGATGAGCAAAGCAGCAGGGTGAAAAGAATTGGAGATGCTGGGGATTGAACCCAGGGCCTCATACATGCAAAGCATGTGCTCTACCACTGAGCTACATCCCCATATGGGCCATGTGTGCTATAGGTTACACTCAGAGCCCTCCTGTTTCCAAAGCACCTAGTGACCTAAAAGCAGCATGAGGGACACATTCCCTGCTCTGAGGCCAAAATAATACACTGATGATAATAAGAAGTATATAGAAAGATTTTGCAGTCACTATGGGCATAACTATGATGATTGTTTCGTGTTTCACTCTTAATATCTGGCACCACCACTGCCTTTCCCTTTAGTCTTGCAGTTAACAAAGGGTAAAACTAAACATCACTTCAGATACAAGGGAGTGTGTGTTCATTCCTGTTAGCTACACAGGGGTTTGATGTAGCTGCTTTCAATCCTCTGGTTCTGCCGGGATAAGTAACATTTCAGGGTGTCACTGAACTGAAGAGAGGAGATCATTTTTTGACAGGTTACGCCTACTCTTAAGGGTGTTTGTCTGGCTGGCAGCCCTGGTTCCCAGGTCTCTCCTGAGGGAAGAAAGTTTCTGTGCAAAATACTAAAACTTTTAACAGAGAGGAGGTAAAGGCCATGGCAACATGATGGGGCCAGTATGTACCACAACATGGTTCTTCTATGTGGGATGACTCTGAACACTGACTGAGCTCCACTCCCTTGGATTTGAAGAGATGTTTAGTTGTGCACCTGGGAACATATAAGGCTGAAGCAATTTTATGGATGGTGACAGTACGATTGAAGGGTTATTTAATGTTGTAAAAATTGTAAAAACACTGAGCTTAAACTGGAACTGCCTGTTAGTAAAGGCTGGTTTCCCCACCTCAGTTCCATAAGCTCTGCTAGAAACACCCTGGCTTCTCTCCTGCCTCGGTGGGAACAGCAGGGAATCGTCCCCTGCTGCCCTTGGCTCCAGGCTGGTTTCTCTGGGGAGGGGACGTGGAATTGATTTGTTTGCTGTTGAGAAGGGAGCCAGGCCAGTTCTCAGGGAACGAGAACTCCCAGCATCTTCCCAGCCCAGCCCAGGCTGCGGCCCTGTCCCAGCCTCTGTTCCCCTGGGGGCCCTGCGTGTTTGACTCTAGAGCAGGCCGGGAGCAGCAGCTGAGGCAGAGGACAGCCTGGGCCAGGCAGATAAGAAGGAGTTTAGCAAGCAAAAAAGGTAAAATGGCAGGGGAGTATTACCTTGGACTCAATGGCATTTCTCCATTGGTCTGTCTGCTCTGGGGCAGGGACAATAACACGTCCTGCTGCATTCGTTATTTCAAAAGGCAGTTTAGGATTTTCATTCTCACACATGGTGCACAAAGCAGGACTCAACCTTTGGCGTAAACTAAACGAGCTGCCCACAGATTCTGGCAGCCACAATGAGCATTTGGGTGAGAGCTCAGACCTGCCCCTGTCCCAGAGGGAGACGGGTCATCTGTGTGGGGACTGGACCACTGACCTACCCGCTCCTAACGCCCAAACGTTCAGTAACTCTGTTATCAGTGCCTGTGAGTGTTATTTAAACCATAAGAAAAACCACACTGGGCTGGACCAAAGGCCCATCTAGCTCTGAACCTTGTTTTCTGACAGTAGCCAATAGCAGGTGCCCCAACAACCAGTCAACAAGGCACCACTGGGAGTTGAACCCAGGATCTCCTGTTTACAAAACAGATGCTTTAGCCAGCTAAGCCATGGTGCCTGTGGGTAATTAAAATACAGTGTCTGCCCACACCTGACTCCCTACCATCGCCTGACAAGCTTTGCTTGTGTTTGGATTCTGCAAAGCAGAGGAGCAGGTGAGGTTTTCCTTGCAAGGTGTGTGTGTGTGTGTGTGTGTGTGTGTGTGTGTGTGTGTGTGTGTGTGTGTGTGTGTGTGTGTGTGTGTGTGTGTGTGTGTGTGTGTGTGTGTGTGTGTGTGTGTGTGTGTCAATCTTTGGCCAGGTCTGCACTACAAAGTTGTTTCATCAGAATTATCTTGCTCAGGTGTGTGAAAAACACACAATGCTCCCTTGGTCGGTAGCTTGTGGCTGGTGCACACACTGCAATGCCACGTCTGGCGACAATACTGCCCTGTTTTGGTGACAAAATAAAACGACTTCGAGGAGAGGGCTAGAGCTTTTTGCAGCAAACTTAAAGTAACACAGTAAATGCTGCTCTTCATTATATCACCATAACTGGCCTTCCCCAGTATCCCACAATGCCCGCCGTGAACTCGCCTGCCCTGCATTCCTGCTACAGAGCCATGGGCCCCTCCCCTTTCATCGCTCTGGGAAGTTCTGACAGCTGAGCCTGCTGCTCTGCTCCGGCAGCCAGGAGCAAATCACTGCCGTGGCTGCTGCTCTCTCCCGCCCTGCGAACAGAGAGCCGGGTGGTGGGAACTTCCTGTAGGGGGGCCACTGGCATCCGAACTGTGACACACCCATGACACCCCTTCCCTTGAGGAGGCTCTTACCTTCTAAACAGGGACTTCTGTTTTCTAGTAAAATCACTAAAAGGGAAGGAGAAAACTCAAAAGAGGTTCCTCCTGGCGCTCACGTACATGAACCCGAATACTCTCTCAGTCCTCAAAGAGAGACCTGGAGAAGAAGACTTGCTGAAGCAAAGCCACAGGGGTCTCTGAGGTTTCCCTGGCCCCTCGCCCCTGTCCTGCCTGGCTGATGTCAGCATCTCTCTGTGAGGTCACCTCCTCCCCTGCACCTTTGACCAATAGTCTGAGGTCCTGTAAAAGGCCTTTGTGATGTCACTGCCACACCCCTCCCTTGCTGGGCTAATGTCCTGCCCCTGGCCAGGCACTTTGCAGGTTTGAGCTACTCCCTGTGGATCACCCCACTCAAGGAGCGTTCGTTCTAGGCAGCAAGCCGGCTAGACAGGAAAACATCAGACGCTGCTCCCAATGCTACACTCAGTTTTTCAGAAATTATTCGACTTGATGGCCAGAAGAGACCATTAGAGCATCTAATCTGACCTCCTGCATATCACAGGCCTCCTGTATGACACAATAGCTACTTTTGAGGCAAACACATTCCAGAAAGGCACCTAGTCTTCATTAAATGACATCAGGAGATGGTGAATCCACCACTTTCCTTGGTAGCTTGTTCCTGCAGTGAGTCATCCTCGCTGTTGAATATTTGTGTCTTATTTGTAATATGAATTTGTCTCTTTTCACCTTCCAGCCACTGGGTCTTGTTATTCCTTTCTCTGCTAGATTAAAGAGTCCTTTAATACACAACCTTTTCTCTCCATTAAGGCCCTTCAACACTTCAATGAAGTCACCTTTCAATCTCTTTTGATAAGCTAAACAGGTTGAACTCGTTCAATAGCTCACTAGAAGGCATTTTTTTCCAGCCCTCAGAACATTTGTCATCAGACTCCTGAACTGCAGCTGGATGTGGTTCTTGCTCTTCTGCACAACATATCTCCTGGAGAAGAGGGATCTGTAAATGTACATTCCTATGATACCTTTGTTTAACTGATGAAAACATAAACTAGACACTTAGAGGATTGGAACTGATTTCAGCTGATGGACAGCTTTGCTAGGTTTTTATGCATTTGGACAGCGAAATGTTGAGTGTTTACATTGATATCAAGCACTCCTGTATAGAGGAGCCCCTGAACAGAATGGAGAATGGAAATGGAAATGTTTTCCTTTTTTTAAAAAAAAGAAAGAGGGTTATAAGAGAACAAGGGGGTTTGAACTAAGGACTACTTGAACTGCAGTTAAGCACTCTACCACTGAGCAATATCCCCATGACAACAGAACTATGGAATAGTGATGTCCAGCACTTTGAAGGACAGACCCTGCTTCATCGAGCTGCTTTGCCATTCCCAGACCACAGGTGGTTTTAAAAATGGGGTTTGATTAAACTTCTTAAATGTGGCAAACACCACAGCTTGCACACCCACCGATATAGCTTCTCCCACTGACATAGCTGCCACCTCTTGGGAAGTGGATTAACTGCACCCACAGGAAAACTCTCTCCCCTCAGCATAGAGCAGTGGTTCTCAAACTGTGAGTCAGGACCCCAAAGTGGTCATAACCCTGTTTTAATGGGGTCGCCAGGGCTGCCATTAGACTTGTTTGGGCCTGGGGCTGAAGCCAAAAGTCTGAGCCCCACCACCCAGGGCTGAATCCGTCAAGCTCTGGTTTTGCCCTCCCATAACTGGGGCAGAGCTCAGACTTTGTCTCCCCTGCCTCTGCCCAGTGTGGAGGGGCCTGGTCCCTCTTTCCAGGGCCATGTAGTAAGGTTTTTTTTTGGCAGAAGGAAGTTGCAGTGAAAGGAAGTTTGAGAAACCCTGGCACAGAGCCTCTGAATATGTCTAGACTTGGCTCCCTGTGGCAGATCAGACACTGAAAGTGCAGCCATGGAGACACCACACACCAGCCTGGCCTAGCAGGCAAGAATCAAACCTCCACAGAAAGATGCCTGTTGCTTTCTAACCCATCTCCCTAAGCCCTCAGCCACCACCACTTAACAAAGGGGCTTTCCTACACTATGGTTCTGGTCTCACTGAAGAGTCATTTCCAATTGTTTGCTCAGACCAGCATTAGGGAAAATGGTGCCCTGGGCAAAGCTTGTACTTTGGCACTTCCCCATTGCCCCTGGAAGATCCCCACTCCCCCTTTACCGCTAGCTCCTGCACTCCCAACCCTTGCACCTCCTTCACCCCTAACTCCTGCCCCCTCCTGTGCCCCCTTTGCCCTTAACTCCCTGTGCCACCAGCCATTGCCCCTCTCCTGCAGCCCCTTCACTTGGTTCCAGTGCTGGGGGCCCCACACTTGTTCTCCCTTTCCCTGGGCTTTGGCATCACTAGCCCCTGATTAGCGAGTAGGGTTCAGTGGTTCCCAAAATGTGGAGCATGACTCCTAGGGGGACACAGAGGAACATTCATGGGGGCACCTCAGGGCCTGAGCCAGCCCCCACGGAGGGAGCAGCACTGAGCCCTACTCTGCCCCAGCTCTTCCCCATCCCCACACTCAGCCTGGGCCTCTGGCTCCCAGCTCAGCCTCAACCCCCTTACCCCTGTCCGCACCCCTCTCCCCAGAAAGCAACAGCCCCACTCCCAGCCCCGGTTCTCGACCGCGGCTTCCGAGGGGCCACAGCCATGGCTAAGAGGGCACAGTGTGAAATGTTTGGGGACCACTGGTTTAGGGTGACGTTCTCAATCACTTCTACAAAGTCCAATAAAAGCTATTCCTCACCCACCCACCCATCAGGATGGACTAGGTATGTTCTGCTGCAGGAAGGATAATAACATTTCATTCCATTCAATCCTAAAGTGATTTGTAACCTGCCACCAGCCAAAACTGGCCATTTTGGGAAAGTGGCCCCATCACGCTGCATAGCTAGGCAGAGTAGGTGTGTCTGTGCAAACACGATCTGTTGCTGAAGTCTTTCCCCCAGCTCCTCACTAGATGTGAGGGGGGAGCTCATTCAGCCCCTGCTTCCGCTTAGTATTTCAAAACTCCTTATTGTCCCTATCTCTGCTGGCCTTAGATTTCTCCACCTGTCCCTTCCTTGACAGTTCAAGTGAGGTGGCCAAGTGGTTAAGGTGGAGGACTGTTAATCTATTGTGCTCTGCATGAATGGGTTCAAATCTCCTCCTCAGATGCATTTAGTTTTCACCCCTCCTTTATAGACAACCATCTCCCCCTTTGGTACAATAACAGAGCCAACAGTGTTGCTTCATGCAAACAAAAACCTCAGAAACTCAGGACCCCCTCTTGCTTTAAATAAAATGTCTAAATCCCAGATTTCTTTTAAAGAAATTCTCTAGTCCCGTATTTCTTAGTTTTTATCTCAAAAGGGAACATCCTCATCATCTCCCCCAAACACCCTGGGACCTGCCCAAATTATTAAAATACCCTCAACCCGAGCAAGTGAACCAGAGCTAGTGTCTAGGACAAGCTGTTCTGAAGGAGGCAACTCCAACATTTTCTCTCTGCTTCCCTTGGCAAGTTCTGACTGAGAAAACAAAATTCCCCAAACTGAAAATTTTCTGCTGAAAAAACAATACTAGTCTGTTTGGGGACTTTGGTTTGAAAGTATTATTGTTATTATTCTCTTCTGTTTCTGAGTCAGTTCAGTTCAGTCTTTGTCCTCCAGGTGTGTTTCCAGCTGCTGAGTTGTGGGGGAGAGAGGCCAAGTCATGATGTCTCTTCCCCTCTTTCATAGCTTCTTCCAACTTGCTAGGAAGCTCCTTTGCTACGATGTGAGTCAAGCAGTGTCCATTGTCGCTGTGCTATCTCGGAGAAGCCTGCATTGTACACGGTTCCTGGGCTAGTCCTTGGGAGTGTGGATCCCTTCAATGGGCCAGCAGCGAGTCTGGCTCCTCCATTGTCACACCTGAAAGGCTGGTGGGGGGCATTTCCCAACCTCATAATGTATCTCAGTAACGCACACAGAGCAAAACTTCATAACTTCCCAACCAATGCGAGCACACACAATCCAACCCGATATTAATGTTCAACAGATCAAGACTTTTTAAATGATACCTCACCAGGCAGACTTTGTACAAACCATGTCATCGTTATATGAGTGGTGAATATGGGGCTTCCAGGTGCTGCTTTTAGCACAGCATGCCACACCTGGGCTTACACTGCAATGGAGACGTACCCTTAGAGTCCATCTCTCCAGGGATAAAGATGGCAGCACAGCTGGCCTGGGTCATCTGACTTGGGCTCATGGACGTAAAGCTGAGGGGCTAAAAACTGGTGCAGATATTTGTGTTCATGCTGAAGCCTGGGTTCAGAAACCCTCACCCCTCATGGGGCCTCAGAGGTTGGGCTCAAGCCCATATGTCTGCACTGTAATTTTATAGAGGTTGGGAGGGAGTTTAGCAAGTGGAACTGGTAAAACCGCATTGAGGGGACTGGACTACTGACCTACCAGCTCTTAACACCCAAACTTTCAGTAATTCTATTATCAGTGCCTGTGAGTGTAATTTAAACCATAGGTCCATCTAGCTCTGAATCTTCTCTTCTGACAATAGCCAATACCAGGTGCCCCAAAAGCCACTCCTTAAGGCACCCCTGGGAGTTGAACCCAGGATCTCTTGTTTACAAAAGAGGTATTTTAACCAGCTAAGCCATGATACCTGCTATTACTTAAAGCATTGTCTTTGCCCACACCTGACTCTCTGCCAATCCCCACTGGGCCCTGACAAGTGTTGCTCGTGTTTGGATTCTGTAAAGCAGAGGAGCAGGTGAAGTTTTGCTCCCACGGTGTGTGTGTGATTCTTTGGACAGGTCTACACTACAAAATTAGGTTGGTGTAATTACATTACTTAGGCTGACAATGCAGTTCTATAAACCTAATCCCGGTGTAGATAGTGGCTCAGCTGTCAGAACTTTCTGGAGCTATGAAAGGGGAGGGACCCAGCCTCTGTAGCAGGAATGCAGGGCAGGCGAGTTCATTGTGGGATACTGGTGGAGGCCAGTTATGGTGATATAATGACCAGCAGCATTTACACTGACAATTTGTCACTTTAAGTTTGCTGCACAAAGCTCTAGGCCTCTCGTCAAGGTGGTTTTATTTTGTCACCAAAACAGGGCAGTTTTGTCACCAGACGTGGCATTGCAGTGTGTGCACCAGCCAAAAGCTGCTGACCGAGGGAGCGTTGTGTGTTCTTCACACACCTGAGCAATATAATGATGCTGAAATAACTTTGTAGTGCAGATCTGGCCAAAGATTCACAGACACAGCTTGCAAGGAAAACCTCACCTGCTCCTCTGCTTTGCAGAATCCAAACACAAGCAAAGCTTGTCAGGCCCTGGTGGGGATGGCAGGAAGTCAGGTGTGAGCAGACAATGTATTTTCACCACAGGCAGGCACCATGGCTTAGCTAGCTAAGAGCTTGTTCTGTAAATAAGAGATCCTGGGTTCAACTCCCAGTGGTACCTTGTTGATGAACTCTTGGGTGTACTTGGTATTGGCTACTCTCAGAGGACCATACACAGAGCTAGATGGGCCTCTGGTCCAGCCCAGTGCAGCTGTTTAAATTACACTCACAGGCACTGATAACAGCGTTACTGAAAGTTTGAGTGTTAAGAGCTGATAGGTCAGTGGTCCAGTCCCCTCAATGCATTTTTACCATTCCAGGGGAGCAACCACGGCAGTTCTGGGGAGAGCTCTGGCTGCCAGGGCATCCAGCTAGGAGAGGGCGTGCTGGGGGCTCTGGAGGCCAGTCCAGTGGGGCTGTCAGAGGTGGCTTTACCAGTGGGGAGGTGCTAGGTCACATGTTGGTGGGATGGGGAAGTAGGGACTACAGGATGTGAGGCTGGCTAAAATGAAACTGTCCAAAAAACCCTCCCCCTTTGCTCCAGCTAAAGGCCCTACTTTGGCCTCTCCCCCTTTCATAAAAATCTCCATATCTACCCCAGCTCTCAGAAACCCCCTTTCTCCCATGGGTATTTTCACAGTTTCTTCCTTTTTTCATGGTCTCGTACAAGTATTTTTGCCATGGAAATGATCAAGTACATTTAACATGAGAAAAACAATCAAACGACACATCTGTATCTCCTTCCTCAAGCATGGTGTGTCTCAATTTATCTATAGAAAAGTCTAGGCAGGCAGAGTCACTCCTATGCTGTTTAGGGGTGGGATAGCTCAGTGGTTTGTGCATTTGCTTACTAAATGCAGGGTTGTGAGTTCAATTATTGAGAGGCCCCTTAGGAATCTGGGGCAAAATCAGTACTTGGTCCTGCTAGTGAAGGCAGGGGGCTGGACTCAATGGTCCCTTCCAGTTCTAGGGGATAAGGTACCTCAATTATCTTTTTTTTCTTACTTCACATCAGACCCAGGACTTGCACCCAGCAGTTCTTGGGGCCGTGGGACAGAACTGAGCTTCACTGGCAGCAGTGAGCAAGGATGGTTGGGACTGAGCTGTCTGGGGAATATTTTAATCCTTATCTAATTTTCAGAGGATTAAATCAATGCGGCTTCCACTTCTCCATCTCTCCCAAGGAAATGATGTTTCTGTGCAAAGTACCCAAACCTTTTAACAATAAGAAGTGAAATGAAATGGCCACATGATGGCAACAGAACCTAAGAAATTTGTTATTCTCTAAGGTGTCACACGTACTCCTGTTCTTTTTGAGGATACAGACTAACATGGCTGCTCCTCTGAAACCAAAGTGATGAGAAGCCATGTTCTTGTTCAATGAGCATTGAAGCTGAAAAGGGAAATGTTTTTTTTTGTTTGATTTCTAGGCCCCCACCTCTAATCTACTAGACACATCTTTCCTCCCACAGCCAGGAATAGAACCCCACAGGCATGACTACTAGCCCCCCAACCCTGCTCCCTAGGAGAACCTCTGAGACCCCTCTGCTGGCCCCTCACCTCCCTGCTTGTACTGCACTTGAAACCCAATGGGGTTTCCTTGGGCAGTTTTGACTCACTCCCAGGAAGGGTGTAATTTTAGGAGCAGGTTCCAAATAGTGCAATTAACCAGCCAGAAGGGGCAGCAGATGTCAGTGTAGGAGCCATTGAAATAACTCTGCACTTACTTAGAGGCAGACATAATGAGCTCTATGGTTGGTAAACGTACAGAGACTCTGCTGCTGCTCATGAACTGAGCAGCACATGACCTGTAAACAGCTGCCATTTGAATGCGTCTGAAAGTTACAAGGAACAACAATCTGTGTTAAAGGAAGGTTGACATTTATTAGCGCCCCAATTGATGCCATGTGCACAAAGAGAGGTTTGAATATGTAACAGGGAGTTTGCTAAATCTTGGTTATTTTATTTTTCTAAGAGATTCCTGTCCATCCCCAGGAGAGTTTTCAGTCCCAATGGCAACTTAGTTACCAAATGTAATACAGACTAGTCCATTCCTCCCAAGTGGATGTGGTTCTTGTTCTTCTGCACATTGTAGCCCATGGAGGCCAAGGACCTGCAAATGTGTCTTCACGTGCCTTTGTTTCATTGATGAAAACAAACCTAGACACTTAGAGGACTGAAAGTGATTTCAGCTGGGGACATGTTTGCTAGGTTTTTAGGAAAACATTGAGTGTGTCCATTCATTTCAGGGATCCCTATTTAGTGGAGCTCCTGAAATAGAAATATTTTTACTGAAAGAATGACTTTGTGAGGGGGCACTTGGATTTGAACCAAGGACCACTTAATCTGCAGTCAAACACTCTACCACTGAGCTATAACCCCATGACATTTACACAGCCAAGTCCATAATCTTAAGGATTTTGAAGGACGGGCTCTGCCTCAGAGAGCTCCTTTTCTATTCCCAGACCACAGGGGTTTTAAAAATGGGGTTTGATTAAACTTTATATATACATGTAGACACAACAGCTTGCACACCCACCAACATAGCTTCCCCCAGTGACATAGCTACCACCTCTCGGGGAGATAGGTTAACTGCACGGACGGGACAGCTCTCTCCCCTCCACTTAGAGCAGCTTCATTATTTATGAATAGGTGGAAAATAACCCCCTGAATGGACAGCAACCAATGTATCAGATATTGCTGTGCCTGCATTCAATATGGGTAACTGGTCATATTGGGCTGGATTAGTAGGAGCGTTGCCAGCAGATCAAGGGAAGTGATTATTCCCCTCTATTCAGCACTGGTGAGGCCACATCTGGAGCATTGCGTCCAGTTTTCACGCCCCCCCACACTACAGAAACAAATTGTAGAGAGTCTAGGGGAGGGCAACAAATCCTGCCAACTACAGAGGAAGTTGTGGTTCTTTAGTTTCAGTGGAGCTGGGTCTTGTCTCACTCTTAAGCTATGTCTACATGAAAGAATAATGTGGCTTTAGTTAAAGTGTTTTAATTGAACAGCTGTTGCATGTCCACCCTGTGTCACCAGAGCACATCCATGCTAGCATCTCTTGGATTGCCACAGAGAGCAGTGCATTGTGGGTAGCTGGCTGCAGGGTGCTTTGGGAAAGGTTTGCAATGCCTCACGGGCTGCATCGCATGATGCAGGTTTCTATCCTATCAGGTTTCTATCAGGTTTCTTCTAGTAGGATGCCCATTGGTCCATGGGCATCCTACTAGATTGCCAGCTGCTTTTCAACTGCAATGTGCGTGGTGGGGAGAGACAGTGTGTGTGTTGTGGAAGAGTAAGTGTGTTGGCACACTGTCTCTAAGTTCAGACAGCTGCTGGAAGCAACCAGTCCTGAGGCAGGGAACAGCCCCGACATCAGCCCCCTTCTCTCACTGGCTCAGCTCAGCACAGCACTCTCTGTCACACACAAACACACACACACACACACTGCTGCCTGCTTAGCTCTGTGTCAGGGGTGCTGGAACAGGGGGTTTAGAGCACCATGGCCCCACCACTCTTTACTGGCTGTTAGGAGAAATGATGGGGGGGGGGAGGGTGCAGTCTTGGGGAAGAGGCGTCTGTGGGTGTGGCCTCAGGGGGAGAGGTGCTGTGAGTGGGGGTCCTTGGGGAAAGGGTGTCATGGGGGTGCCACAGTTTGGACAATGGTGCCCCCCCCCCACTGTAAGGAAGCTTCTGCCACCCCGGCTCTGTGTTGGCAGAGCGGGACAGAGCAGCATCCACGGCAGTGATTTGTTCCCCGGGGCTCCGGCAAGGGGGCTCGGGAGGTGATTTAAAGGGCCCAGGGCTTCGGCCGCAGCGGGGAGCCCTGGACCCTTGAAATCACCAGCCTGGGGAAGCCGGGCCAGTCTGGCACAGCGTACCGGCTCTTGCCGGTAACCCATACCGGAACATACCGGCTTACTTTCACCTCTGGAAGGTCCTCATGTGGATCAATAACTGGTTAAAAGACAGGAAACAAAGGGTAGGAATAAATGGTCAGTTTTCAGGATGGAAACAGGTAACTAGTGGTGTCTGTACTGGGACCAGGACTAGTCAACATATTCATAAATGATCTAATAAACAGTGAGCTGACAAAATTTGCAGATGATCCAAAACTACCGGCTTGCTTCCTAGAACGAACGCTCCTTGAGTGGGGTGATCCACAGGGAGTAGCTCAAACCTCCAAAGTGTGTGGGCAGGGGCAGGACATTAGCACAGCAAGAGAGGGGTGTGGCAGTGACATCACAAAGGCCTTTTGCAGGACCTCAGACTATTGGTCAAAGGTGGTGGGGAGGTGGTGACCTCACAGAGAGATGCTGACATCAGCCAGGCAGGACAGGGGCGAGGGGCCAGGGAAACCTCAGAGACCCCTGTGGCTTTGCTTCAGCAAGTCTCCTTCTCCAGGTCTCTCTTTGAGGACAGAGAGAGTATTTGGGTTCATGGACGTGAGCGCCAGGAGGAACCTCTTTCAAGTTTTCTCCTTCCCTTTTCCTGATTTTACTAGAAAACAGCCGTCCCTGTTTAGAAGGTAAGAGCCTCCTCGAGGTTTGAAACCTGTTCAGTCTGATCCATCTGGTGACAGTTGAATTTTAGGCATGGAAAACAGAAGCTTAAGGAGGCAGAATTTTATTCCGCACCTGGGATTTTGTCCCTTAGAATCACTGTGGTCATTAGGGTTTGTCCTTTTTGTTTCACCTTTTCCTCCATCCATCCCTCCCTCCTTTCTCTTTGTCTCTTGCTCCTTTCACCTGTTCCCCTCCCAACACCAGGAACGAGGTGTGTGTGTGTGTTGCGGGGGGAGTGCTCGGCAGCTCCCACTGTGGGAGGTCCACCCAAATATGTGGGGCTGAAATAGTGCTCGGGCAGTGATCCCCACCGGTGACCTGGGCCATCCTTTGGGCTCTCTGGTGAGAACCCTCAGCCTCCCGTCCTCAGTCTCTACCCTGATTGGCTGAGCAGGGGGTTACTGACAGGGAGGAGACTCCGGTCCTTGTTGTTCTCTTTGAAGACCAAGTAAATAAGTCAGAACCAGTTCTATGTTTGATGAATTTTGCTGCTTCTCTGCATTAATTGTCTCTGAGCAGTTCATGATTCTCTCTAACATTGCAGTTCTCCTCAAATACTTGCTGAATAATTACTGTCACTGTTGTTGGTCTGGAGCTCATCTGAGAGCACTTTATTCAGGTCATTCAATGTCTGAAATTCAAGATCTGATGGTTAGTTTGAAAATCAGGGACTTGGGTCCTATTCCCAACTCTGCCACTGACTGGCCGTGTGACCTAAGACAAGTCAATTCTCCTTTCTCAGCCTTATTTTTCTCCCTCTTTCAAGTAGGGATAATAATGATCCGCTCCTACCTCCCTCAACACACTCACTGTCTCTCCCCACACACAAACAGTCTCCACACTGCAGTTGAAAAGCAGCTGGCAATCTAGTAGGATGCTCATGGAACATTACACCATCGGACCAGCTCATGCTGCTGTCTCTGTGCATCGGTGACCCTCACAGGGCCGGCTTGAGTAAGGGACTGTTGACCCCTTACTAAAACTTAGTGGGGCTTTTGGTTGCCTACTTCCCAGTCCCAATAGAAGGGGGAAGGGCCAATGGGAAATCAGGCCCCTGAGACTGACAGTCCCCAGGGGCAAAGGGGAGAGGCCAAAGCTCCAAGTTAGCCGCACTGACAGGCCAGGCAGTGTAATGAGGGAGTCACCAGGCCAGGGGATCCCATCCTCCGTGGGAGCTGGAACTGCCTGGCCCAGAGTGGGGCAGAGCTAAGGAGAGAGCAGGAGCCCAAGCAGAGCCGGGGAGCAGAGCTGCACAGGTGTAGTGCCAGAAACTGCTCCCTGTAGGACTTTGCTACCTGCAGCAGTTACTGAGCCCTGAGGTTGTTCTTATTTGCTGACTTGTCCTAATTGGCTAAAACTTGACAGTGGTGGGGGATGGAAGCATAAAGGCTTCATCCTCCAAACGACCCTGCCTGGTGTCCATCTGTATCTATTACCTCTTAATACCGGATTGTAAACAATAGAGTGAGGTCATTTCAACATCATTTATTTTGCAGCTTCATTTACTGTGCTAACAATGTAGCATCCTGACACTGATACTTCTGCCCATGTGACCTGTGGGTTGGATTCATTTTAGTGGGATGTGGGACATGTGGAGGATAATTTAAACTCTTAATTTCCTTACGGTTTCCCTGCAATATACATCTCTGCTGGTGCAATTTCTGACCATTGCACGTCTATTGTATTTATTACAATAGCCCAAGTAAGTCACACAAGTGACATAGTCTAGGGGCTTGGCTACACTTGCAAGTTAGAGCGCATTAAAACAGCCCCGGGCACCCTAACTCCTGAGGTGTCCACACTCGCAAGGCACATGGAGCACCTGGGCTCTGTAGGTGGAGCGCTCCTGGTAATCCACCTCCATGAGAAGTATAAAGCTTGCTGAGCCCTGCTGAAATACCCGGGCATCAGTGTGGATGACGTGTTGCATCACTGCACTGTGTTTGCCCTCAGGAAATGTCCCATAATCCCCTGAAGTCAAGTGCCGACTCTGATCATTGTTTTGAAATCGGCTGCAGGCATGCGGATATCCCCTTTCAAAGCTCCGTTTCCGACAGCCGGCTGCTTATCTGCTCTGGGACAAAGCAACCATTAGTGTGGAATGCTGTTGTGAGTGTGTATGAGGGGAGGTGGGGGTCTGCTGCTGTTCGAACACACAAGACAGCATGCTGACACACTCTCAGCCCCCAAACACACTGTCACTCCCCCCACGTACACACAACACACACCCTGTCACACTCCACCCCTGTCCCCCATTTGAAAAGCACGTTGCAGCCACTTGCACACTGGGATAGCTAACACACTGCACTGCTCTCTGTGGCATTGCCAGAGCTGCTAATGTGGCCACTCCAGTGCGCTTGCAGCTGTCAGTGTGAACACACGGCAGCGGTTTCCCTGCTGTGGTTTAACTCCCAGCGCTCTACCTCTGAAAGTGTAGCCAAGCCCTACATTTCCCAAACCAACCGAACTCAGTAACTGCCCTCCACCACCACATGCATGGAGTAGGGGCACCGTGGAGCACACGCTGCACTTACTGGCTCAGCCTTGTGCATGCTGGGGTGGCCACCTCCCCATTGATGAGACCTGGTCCCACCATCTCCGCGGAGCTCCAGTCTGCCCTGCTGCCATCCCTGTCTGTGTTGTCTTCTCTAGCAGTTGACTGGAAGGTGAGCACTGGCCGCATGCCATGTAGCCGTGTTGTCTCGAAGGGCGAAAGCAGGAGGAATGATGCCTTCATTGCCCACCCAATATTCCATAACATAGTTAAGGAAAGTATTTCTCAATGAATTCTCAGTAAAAGATCAGTAGCAGCCAGTGTCCGCATCAGTCTACGAGCATTGGTATTTTCTTGAAATTTGTCAGACCAACCTATCTAACACCTAACACACATTTGAAGTTCTTCTTTTCACACTGTTGCTCATTCTCAGGTTCTGCTTTGTCTCCAGACAGATCCATTCTCTTTCAGGACGGCCTTGTTCTTTCTGTCTGTTTCACTCACTGAGGTGTGGGAGTAAACACTCCCCTTCCTTCTATTCTCAGACAAACACTAGTATTAAGTGTTTGCTACTGATGGGTCTAGAAAGGATTTGTCAAGTGGAAGATGCTGTTTCTGGGGGATTGGTCCCAAGATCCAGTACTTTGGGTTCAAACGTCTCCCAGCTTCCTTGGGGAAAATAACACCAAGGCTTTGTTGCAATATACAAAAAGGAAAGAGTTTTTCACCCCAGATGGGACTTGAACTCACAATCTCTGGTTTTGGAAGCCAATGCCTTATCCATTAGGCCACTGAAAAGCAGTGGAAAAAGGAATGGAAATTCCCTCTCATGATTGCACATTCCTCACATTCACTCAGAAGCCAAATACCCCATTTAATGGCCTTACAGAAATGTCTGCATCCCCTGGCAGTGAGGCAACTGGGCAGGTGGCTGACAGAGCTGAGCACCACCTTTCTGCCAGCCATCGTTAGAGAAGAACCCCACCCTAGAGTCACCCCTCCCTCCTTCAGCACCTCCACGGCTGTGGCTCTGAGTGGCAGTAGGATGATTAGGGGGCGAATCCGGGGCTGGAAGGGGGGTAAGGTCGGCCTGTAAGAAGTAACCAGATGGGGCAGACCCAGGGGGAGGCTGTGGGCTGCTGGTCGGTTGTTGGGATCCGAGCTCTAGATCAAAGCTGCACAGTGACCTGACACCCAGGGTTATAGGGCCGACATAGTGACCCCCTTACTGGCCTCGGTGACCCCCAAACCCTTGTTACTACGGGCATTGAGGAGTCTCTGTCCCTTAATAACTTCTGGGAGCTCCCCAGCAGGCTGCGGGCGTCAGCCGCCTCCTGCCGCACAGGTTAGACTCTTGGTGCTGTGCCAGCCGCCCCCTCGCTTGCAGGCCCAGTGTAAGAAGCAGGAGGCCTGGTGCTGGCAGAAGAGGGTTTTGATTGATCAACCTCTGTGTGATGGGCACAGGACGCTTCCACTCAGTAGCACAGCTGGGGGGGAGCAGGGGAAGCAGCTAAGGGCGCCGGGTTCCTCCAGTGGGGGTGTGGAGCAGCCGTTCGTTTTCCTGTTCGCACTCCTCTGCGGTGTGAAAATCGGGGAGGGGAGGCGGAAGCCCCACTTCCCTCCCGAAATGACGCCCAGTGGGGGAAGCCAGGGCAACAGGGTGGGGCGGCAAGTGGTGGCCAGACTCTCACCGCCAGGGTCTAGCCTAGCTCAGGGTCCAGCTCAACTTCCTCCCCGCGCCACTGGCCCCCAGTCCCCTTCCCCCACCAGGTCAACCCGGGCACTAGGGCAGGAACGGGGTGAGGCAGCAAGTCAAGCCGAGCAAGGCAGGCAAAAGCGAGTCTTGTCTTCATGGGCCGCTCCCAATGACGTCCTTTTTGTGTGCAACTGCTGCAAAAACCTCCAGGACAGAGAAGTAACAGTGTTACCAGATTTGCCCCTTACTTTGGGGTACGCTCATTTATTCTGGTTACTTTTCTGGGGAAGGGGTTCTGTAATTCTGTCAATGTGCTGCTTGTGTCACTTTGTGTGTTCATTTGGAGCTCTACTCCTCCCTTCTACAAGTCCCCCCCCAATGGAGCTATCCTGCAGGACCTAGGTTCCCTAGGGCTGGGTTTCTCCAGCCCAAGAACCGGCTGAACACACACCCACCCACACATAAATTAACAGAGCAAGTTTGAGCGGACCGGGTCAGTCAGCACTGTCAAGCTGACCCCTTATATGTCCCTGGACTCACTGGGCTGGATGAAGCAGCACTTTCAAGCTGACTCTCCTTACATGCCCCTGGGCTCCATGGACTGGGTCAAGCAGCACTTTCATGCTGTTACCCGTATGTGTCCCAGATTCAGCACGTCCCTATCCCCACTCTCACATCACCATTGTACTGGCAGTAACTTACTTGATGAGCAAACCCCACAGTATTCTGGGTGCTGCAAGGATCTTTAGCTTAGGTAAAAGCAGCATTGCTGCAGAGTGAATGGGGGAAGCTAAAAACACAAAAGAGTGAGGTTCAGCAAGAGAGAGAGAAGCAACCAGCTTAACCATACAAATTATTTATTGAATACTGGTGATAACTACACAAGGAGGCTAAATCAGCATAACATACATTATTAAAGGTTAATACCTAAGGTAGACAGGAAAATTGAAAAGAGAGAGAGAGAGAAGGGGATCTCACCACTCCATGAGGCTTGAACTGGTCGGGGTTCCCAGGTGATGGTGGTAGCTGAGGGGCCTGAGGGAGGAGACAGGCAGAGTCCCCAGCACGATCATCCAGGAGAAGATGGAGTTCCAGTGGAACTGATGCCTAGTTTGGATCTAAGCATCAGAACCCTGAGGCTTTGGCTACACTTGCACTTCAAAGCGCTGCCGCGGCTGCGCTTTGAAGTGCTAAGTGTAGTCAAAGTGCCAGCGCTGGGAGAGAGCTCTCCCAGCGCTGTCCGTACTCCACCTCCCTGTGGGGAATAACGTACAGCGCTGGGAGCCGCGCTCCCAGCGCTGGGGCTTTGACCACACTGGCGCTTTGCAGCGCTGCAATTTGCAGCGCTGGAGAGGGTGTGTTTTCACACCCTGCTGCAGCGCTGCAAATTTGCAAGTGTAGCCAAGGCCTGACTGGAAGGTGAGTAGGGATTTTTGTAGAGAAAATACAGTGGCTCAAGGGAGAAGACTAGATTTGTTTATAGGTAAGCTGATGACTCAAAGGTTTTCTTTAGAATAGACAAAAGGAGCTGATCACTCCTGGCTATGGGTGGTGTTTTCTTCCAGGGAGCTCACAATGCCACTAGGCGGCTTCACTATTTGGATATCAGTTAGGGATTCATTACTAGAATTGGTCTGGTAATTGCTGAGCTGGGTGTGTGCAGACATAGGTTCATTTGGATCTGGAGCAGAGATTCCCATGATGCAGTGCTTCCCTGCTTTTTCTGGTCCCAGAATTCAGTGTGGTTCTTGGTTCTCCATTCTGTATGCAAATTGAGATGTCTTCCTGTCCCATCTTTCATGCAGATGAGGCTAGGGGAGTTGTCTCTGCTCTCCATTCTGTATGCTAATGGGGATGTCTTAATCTTGTCACCCTTGTCAGGAGGGGTCTAGGTGTGTCTCCCAATGCCCTTCACTGCTCTCTGCAAGTTTTTTTTTCTCTGATGGGTTTTGGTTTAAGCAGAGGCTGGGGGTTGGGGGGAGCCTTTCATGAGTCAGGCTGGATATTGCACCCTGGTTCCCCAAAAACACAGAGGTGTCTGGTATCAGAGGGGGGTCATCTGTGACAGGCTGGACCACTGACCTATCAGCTCTTAACTCTGAAACTTTCAGTAACTCTGCCCTGGTCTACACTAGGCGTTTAAATCGGTTTTAGGAGCTTAAAACCGATTTAACGCCAAAACCGTCCACACTAGGAGGCACCTTATATCGATTTTAATGGCTCTTTAAACCGGTTTCTGTACTCCTCCCTAACGAGAGGAGTAACGCCAGTATCGGTATTAACATATCGGATTAGGGTTAGTGTGGACGCTGATCGACGGTATTGGCCTCCGGGAGCTATCCCACAGTGCACCACTGACCGCTCTGGACCGCAATCTGAACTCGGATGCAGTGGTCAGGTAAACAGGAAAAGCCCCGCGAACTTTTGAATATTTCCTGTTTGCCCAGCGTGGAGCTCCGATCAGCACGGGTGGCGATGCAGTCCGAAATCAAACTAAAAAAAGAGCTCCCGCATGGACCATGCGGATGTGATCGCTGTAAGGGCAGGCAAATCCGTTCTATCAGCGCTCCGTTACAGAAGATGAAATTCAGAATCCTTTTTTAAAAATCTCCAGACAGACGCCATAGCAGGGACTCAGCGCACTGCAGCGTGACAAGTGTAACGGAAAGCCAAAGAATCAAATGGACGCTCATGGACTGGAGGACTGAAGCTATCCCACAGTTCCTGCAGCCTCTGAAAATTATTTGCATTCTTGGCTGAGCTCCAAATGCTTCTAGGGTCAAACACAGTGCCCGCGGGTCAGGGCATAGCTTGGCAATCTACTCACCCACCCCTCACCCACCCCCAGAAGCGAAAGGTAAAACAATCCTCTGACTCTTTTACATGTCACCCTATCTTTACTGAATGCTGCAGAGAGACGCGATAGTGCAGCAGTCAACACCAACATCCTTGCTTCCCCCCCCCGTCATGGGCGGCTGATGGTACAAAAAGATGGAAATCCATCCTCATCATCAGCATAAGCTGATCGTGCAAAATGATGGAAATCCATCCTCATGATCAGCTTCAGCTGATGGGACAAAAGGACTGGTAACCGTCCTCGTCATCAGCCTATTAGCCCTAATTTTTTCTGGTGGATGGATGGTGCAATATGGTAACCATCCTCATCATAGCAACAGGGGGCTGAGCTCCATCAGCCCCCACCCTTCATGTGTAAAGAAAAGATTCAGTTGCCCCTGGACTAGCAGTGGGATGCTGGGCTTCTCTCCTACACACTGCTTAATGTCCTGTCTGGACTATCATAGCAGCTGGAGGCTGCCTTCCACTCATTTCTCACTAACAAGTCAGTGTGTCTTATTCCTGCATTCTTTATTAATTCATCACACAAGTGGGGGGACAATGCTACGGTAGCCAAGAAAGGCTGGGGGAAGAACGGAATCAACAGGTGGGGTTGTTACAGGAGCACCCCCTGTGAATAGCATACAGATAATTTCTGCGGGCTCTGACACAGAGCAGGTGGTTCTCTAGCACACTTGCCTATATTAGGCAGCACAGATTCTATTTTTAGATACCAAAAAGGAGGGATTGACTCAGGGAGTCATTCCCAATTTTTGCTTTTGCGCCTCTGGCTGATCTGCCAGTGGCTCTTATGACAGCAGCCAATGGTACAAAACGATGGAAGGTGCAATATGGCTAGCAACCACTCTTGGCTTTTGCACCCCTGGCTGATTGACCAGGGGCACTAGCAGCAAATGGTACAAAAGGACTGGTAGCCATGATCATCCTCAGTTCCAATTTATGGAAGGGTTTGGATGGTGCAATATGGCTAGTAACCATCTCTGCTGTCATGCAAAAGCAAAAGCATGCTTCTGTGTAGCGCTGCTGAATCGCCTCTGTGAGCGGCATCTAGTACACATACGGTGAGAGTCACAAACGGCAAAACAAGCTCCATGGTTGCCATGCTATGGCATCTGCCAGGGCAATCCAGGGAAAAAAGGCGTCTGCCGTTGCTTTCCCAGACGAAGGAGTGACTGACGACATTTACCCAGAACCACCAGCGACAATGATTTTTGCCCCATCAGGCACTGGGATCTCAACCCGGAAGTTCCAAGGGGCGGGGGAGGCTGCGGGAACTATGGGATAGCTAGGGAATAGCTACCCACAGTGCAACGCTCCAGAAATCGACGCTAGCCTCGGACCATGGACGCACACCACCGATTTAATGTGTTTAGTGTGGCCGCGCGCACTCGATTTTATAAAATCTGTTTTACAAAACCGGTTTATGCAAATTCGGAATAGTCCCGTAGTGTAGACGTACCCTCTGTTATCAGTGCCTGTGAGTATAATTTAAAAAGCCATACTGGGCTGGACCAAAGGCCCACCTAGCTCTGTGTTTTATCCTCTGACAGTCGCAAATACCAGGTGCCCCAAAAGTTAATCAAGAAGGCACCACTGGGAGTTGAACCCAGAATCTCCTGTTTACAAGACAGGTGCTTTAGCCAGTTAAGCCATGGTGCCTGCCTGGTGCTAAAGCACACTGTCTGCCCACACCTGACTCCCTGCCATCCCCACGGGGGCCTGACAAGCTTTGCATGTGTTTGGATTCTGCAAAGCAGAGGAGCAGGTGACGTTTTCCTTGCAAGCTGTGTGTGTGTGTGTATGAATCTTTGGCCAGGTCTGCACTATACAAAGTTATTTCAGCATCATTATATTGCTCAGGTGTGTGAAAAACACACAACACTCCCTCGGTCGGCAGCTTTTGGCTGGTGCACACACTGCAATGCCACGTCTGGCGACAAAATTGCCCTGTTTTGGTGACAAAATAAAATGATTTCAATGAGAAGGCTAGAGCTTTTTGCAGCAAACTTAAAGTGACAAATTGTCAGTGTAAATGCTGCTGGTCATTATATCACCAAAACTGGTCTCCACCAGTATCCCACCATGAACTCGCCTGCCCTGCATTCCTGCTACAAAGGCTGGGTCCCTCCTGTTTCATAGCTCCAGAAAGTTCTGACAGCTGAGCTGTTATCTACACCGGGATTAGGTTAATAAAACTGCATTGTCAGCCTAAGTAATGTAATTACACCAACCTAATTTCATAGTGTGGACCTGTCCAAAGAATCACACACACACCTTGGGAGCAAAACTTCACCTGCTCCTCTGCTTTACAGAAACCAAACAGGAGCAACACTTGTCAGGGCCCAGTGGGGATTGGCAGAGAGTCAGGTGTGGACAAACAGGATGCTTTAAATAACAGCAGGTACCATGGCTTAGCTGGTTAAAGCACCTGCTTTGTAAACAAGAGATTGTGGGTTCAACTCCCAGTGGTACCTTGAAGAGTGGCTTTTGGGGCACCTGGTATTGGCTACTGTCAGAAAAGAAGATTCAGAGCTAAATGGACCTATGGTTTAAATTACACTCACAGGCACTGATAATAGAGTTACTGAAAGTTTGGGTGTTAAGAGCTGATAGGTCAGTGGTCCAGTCCCCTCAATGTGGTTTTACCGTTTCCACTTGCTAAACTCCCTCCCAACCTCTATAAAATTACAGTGCAGACATATGGGCTTGAGCCCAACCTCTGAGGCCCCACGAGGGGTGAGGGTTTCTGAACCCAGGCTTCAGCGTGAACACAAATATCTGCACCAGTTTTTAGCCCCTCAGCTTTAACTCCAGGAGCCCAAGTCAGATGACCCAGGCCAGCCCTGCTGCCATCTTTATCCCAGGAGAGATGGACTCTAAGGGGACGTCTCCATTGCAGTGTAAGCCCAGGTGTGGCACGCTGTGCTCAGAGCAGCACCTGGACGCTCCATATTCACCACTCTCATATAATGATGACATGGTTTGTACAAAGTCTGCCTGGTGAGGTATCATTTCAAAAGTCTTGATCTGTTGAACATTAATATCGTGTTGGATTGTGTGTGCTCGCATTGGTTGGGAAGTTATGAAGTTTTGCTCTGTGTGCGTTACTGAGATATGTTATGAGGTTGGCAAATGCCCCCCACCAGCCTTTCAGGTGTGACAAGGGAGGAGCCGGACTCACTGCTGGCCCATTGAAGGGATTCACACTCCCAAGGACTAGCCCAGGAACCGTGTACAATGCAGACTTCTCCGAGATAGCACAGCGACAATGGACACTGCTTGACTCACATCATAGCAAAGGAGCTTCCTAGCAAGTTGGAAGAAACTATGAAAGAGGGGAAGAGACATCATGACTTGGCCTCTCTCCCCCACAACTCAGCAGCTGGAAACACACCTGGAGGACAAAGACTGAACTGAACTGAGTCAGAAAGCAGAAGAGAATAATAACAATAATACTTTCAAACCAAAGTCCCCAGACAGACTAGTACTGGTGTGTCAGCAGAAAATTTTCAGTTTGGGGAATTTTGTTTTCTCAGTCAGACCTTGCCAAGGGAAGCAGAGAGAAAATGTTTGAGTTGCCTCCTTCAGAACAGCTTGGCCTAGACACTAGCTCTGGTTCACTGCTCTGGCCTTGCTCGGGTTGAGGGTATTTTAATAATTTGGGCAGGTCCCAGGGTGTTTGGGGGAGATGATGAGGATGTTCCCTTTTGACATAAAAACTAAGAAATACAGCACTAGAGAATTTTTTTAAAGAAATCTGGGATTTAGACGTTTTATTCAAAGCAAGAGAGTTCTGAGTTTCTGAGAAGGTTTTTGTTTGCAAGAAGCAACATTGTTTGATCTGTCATTGTACCAAAGGGGGACGTAGTTGTCTACAAAGGAGGAGTGAAGACTAAATGCATCCAATGAAAAAGGGATTTGAACCCATGCGTGCAGAGCACAATGGATTAGTAGTCTATCACCTTAACCACTCAGCCACCTCATCTGAGCCGTAACAAAAAGACAGGAGGAGAAATCTAAGGGCAGCAGAGATAGGGACAATAAGGCGTTTTTAAATACTGAGCGGAAGCAGGGGCTGAATGAGCTCCCCCCTCACATCTAGTGAGGAGCTGGGGGAAAGACTTCAGGAACAGACCGTGTTTGCATAGACACACCTACTCTGCCTAGCTATGCAGCATGATGGGGCCGCTTTCCCAAAATGACCAGATTTGGCTGGTGGTGGGTTACAAATCACTTTAGGATTGAGTGGAATGAAATATTATTATCCTTCCTGCATGAGTGAAGGGCAGCAGAACATACCTAGTCCGTCCTGATGGAGGGCTGGGTGTGTGGGTGAGGAATTGCTTTTATTGGACTGCATAGAAGTGATTGAGAACGTCACCCTAAACCTGTGGTCCCCAAGCATTTCACATTGTGCCCTCTTAGCCATGGCTGTGGCCCCTCGGAAGCCGCAGTCAAGAACCGGGGCTGGGAGTGGGGCTGTTGCTTGCTGGGGAGAGGGGTGCAGACAGGGGTAAGGGGGTCGAGGCCGAGCTGGGAGCCAGAGCCCCAGGCTGAGGGTGGGGTTGGGGAAGAGCTGGGACAGAGTGGGGCTGAGTGCTGCTCCCTCCATGGGGGCTGGCTCAGGCCCTGAGGTGCCCCCATGAATGTTCCTCTGTGTCCCCCTAGGAGTCATGCCCCACATTTTGGGAACCACTGAACCCTACTCGCTAAGCAGGGGCTAGTGATGCCAAAGCCCAGGGAAAGGGAGAACAAGTGCGGGGCTCCTAGCACTGGAGCCATGTGAAGGGGATGCAGGAGAGAGGCAATGGCTGGTGGCACAGGGAGTTAAGGGCAAAGGGGGCACAGGAGGGGGCAGGAGTTAGGGGTGAAGGAGGTGCAAGGGTTGGGAGTGCAGGAGCTAGCGGTAAAGGGGGAGGGGGGATCGTCCAGGGGCAATGGGGAAGTGCCAAAGTACAAGCTTTGCCCAGGGCACCATTTCCCCTAATGCTGGTCTGAGCAAACAATTGGAAATGACCCTTCAGTGAGACCAGAACCATAGTGTAGAAAAACCCCTTTGTCAAGTGGTGGTGGCTGAGGGCTTAGGGAGATGGGTTAGAAAGCAACGGGTGTCTTTCTGTGGAGGTTTGATTCTTGCTTGCTGGGCCAGGCTGGTGTGTGGTGTCTCCATGGCTGCACTTTCAGTGTCTGATCTGCCCCAGGGAGCCAAGTCTAGACATATTCAGAGGCTCTATGCCAGGGTTTCTCAAACTTCCTTTCACTGCAACCCCTTTCTGCCAAAAAAAACTTACTACATGGCCCTGGAAAGAGGGACCAAGCCCCTCCACACTGAGCAGAGGCAGGCGAGACAAAGCCTGAGCCCTGCCCCAGTGAGGGGACGGCAAAACCAGAGCTTGAGGGATTCAGCCCTGGGTGGTGGGGCTCAGACTTTTGACTTCAGCCCCAGGCCTCAACAAGTCTGAGGCCAGTCCTGGTGACCCCATTAAAAGAGGGTTTTGACCCACTTTGGGGTCCTGACTCACAGTTTGAGAACCACTGCTCTATGCTGATGGGAGAGAGTTTTCCTGTGGGTGCAGTTAATCCTCTTCCCCAAGAGGTGGCAGCTATGTCAGTGGGAGAAGCTATATCGGTGGGTGCGCAAGCTGTGGTGTTTACCACATTTAAGAAGTTTAATCAAACCCCATTTTTAAAACCACCTTTGGTCTGGGAATGGCAAAGGAGCTTGATGAAGCAGGGTCTGTCCTTCAAAGTCCTGGAGATCATGATCCATACTCCTGTTGTCATGGGGGTATAGCTCAGTGGTAAAGTGCTTATCTGCTGCTTAAGTGGTCCTTGATTCAAACCCCTGTGTTCTCTTATAACCTTCTTTCTTTTTTTAAAAAAAAGGAAAACATTTTCATTTCCATTCTCCATTCTGTTCAGGAGCTCCACTATACGGGGGTGCTTGATATGAATGTAAACACTCAACATTTTGCTGTCCAAATGCATAAAAACCTAGCAAAGCTGTCCATCAGCTGAAATCAGTTCCAATCCTCTAAGTGTCTAGTTTATGTTTTCATCAATTAAACAAAGATATCATAGGAATGTACATTTGCAGATCCCTCTTCTCCAGGAGCTGTGCTGTGCAGAAGAACAAGAACCACATCCAGCTGCAGTTCAGGAGTCTGATGACCAAAGAGCCACCAAATGTTCTGAGGGCTGGAGAAAAATGCCTTCTAGTGAGATATTGAAAGAGCTCAACTTGTTTCGCTTATCAAAAGAAGATTGAAAGGTGACTTCATTGAAGTGTTGAAGGGCCTTAATGGAGAGAAAAGATTGGGTATTAAAGGGCTCTTTCATCTAGCAGAGAAAGGCATAACAAGACCCAGTGGCTGAAAGGTGAAAAGAGACAAATTCATATTACAAATGAGACACAAATATTCAACAGCCAGTATAATTCACCACAGGAACAAGCTACCAAGGAAATTGGTGGATTTGCCATCTCCTGATGTCATTTAATGAAGACTAGATGCCTTTCTGGAATGTGTTTGCCCCAAAAGTAGCTCTTGTGTCATACAGGAGGCCTGTGATATGCAGGGGGTCAGATTAGATGCTCTAATGGTCTCTTCTGGCCATAAAGTCGACTAATTTCTGAAAAACTGAGTGTAGCATTGGGAGCAGCATCTGATGTTTTCCTGTCTAGCCGGCTTGCTGCCTAGACCGAACGCTCCTTGAGTGGGGTGATCCACAGGGAATAGCTCAAACCTCCAAAGTGCCTGGCCAGGGGCAGGACATTAGCACAGCAAGGGAGGGGTGTGGCAGTGACATCACAAAGGCCTTTTGCAGGACCTCAGGCTATTGATCAAAGGTGGTGGGGAGGTGGTGACCCCACAAAGACATGCTGACATCAGCCAGGCAGGACAGGGGTGAGGGGCCAGGGAAACCTCAGAGACCCCTGTGGCTTTGCTTCAGCAAGTCTCCTTCTGGAGGTCTCTCTTTGAGGACTGAGAGAGTATTCGGGTTCACATAAGTGAGAGCCAGGTGGAACCTCTTTTGAGTTTTCCCCTTCCCTTTTCCTGATTTTACTAGAAAACAGCCGTCCCTGTTTAGAAGGTAAGAGCCTCCTCGAGGTTTGAAACCTGTTCAGTCTGATCCATCTGGTGACAGTTGAATTCTACGCATGGAAAACACGAGCTTAAGGGGGGCGAATTTTATTCCCTTAGAATCACTGGGGACATTAGGGTTTGTTCTTTTTGTTTCATCTTTTCCTTCATCCCTCCCTCCCTCCTTTCTCTTTGTCTCTTGCTTCTTTTGTCCTTTCTCCTGTTTCCCTCCCAACACCAGGATGTGTGTGTGTGTGTTGCAGGGGAGTGCTCTGCAGCTCCCACTGTGGGTGGTCCACCCAAAAATGTGGGGCTGAAATAGTGCTTGGGCAGTGATCCCCACCGGTGACCTGGGCCATCCTTTGGGCTCTCTGGTGAGAACCCTCAGCCTCCCGTCCTCTGTCTCTACCCTGATTGGCTGAGCAGGTGGTTATTGACAGGGAGGAGACTCAGGTCCTTGTTCTTCTCTTTTAAAACCAAGGAAATAAGTCAGAACCAGTCATATGTTTGATGAATTTTGCTGCTTTCTGCATTAATTGTCTCTGAGCAGTTCATGATTCTCTCTAACATTGCAGTTCTCCTCAAATATTTGCTGAATAATTACTTGCACTGTTGTTGGTCTGGAGCTCATCTGAGAGCACTTTACTCAGGTCATTCAATGTCTGAAATTCATGATCTGATGGTTAGTTTGAAAATCAGGGCTCTTGGGTCCTATTCCCATCTCTGGCACTGGCTGGCTGTGTGACCTAAGACAAGTCAATTCTCCTTTCTCAGCGTTAGCTTCCCCCTCTTTCAAGTAGGGATAATAATGATCTGCTCCTACCTACCTCATGGTGGGTGGAGGATGGGGATCCACTGGAGAGCGTCACTAGGAGTAGTGCATAATATGTGGTGTCCTATCACGTTTACTCAGAGCAGATTAACACATAATAGAATAGCTGAAATAGTCTCTTTCATTTGTATTTTTTTATTTTGAAATTGTTAAGAGCAGCAACTACTTAGCTCAGACTGAAGCATCTTATCTAATTTTCAAGATCTAAGTGTCTCTTCTTTGTGTGCGAGGAGACAATTTAACACACTGTGACAAACGGGAGATGCTTTTGTTTTGCAACAACATATTTTTGCAAAGAACTTTCATCCCACTTGTTATGATTTTGAGAAACAACCTGGTTTAATCTGAATGGGCTTTTCTGACAGAAACGGTTTCAATGAAATTTCCCCACCATCTCGATTCCTGGGCTCTATCCCTGCCTCAGGGCGGTGGGAGGTGGGGGGGTTGTCTGTTAGAACAGGAGTCAGGACTGATGGCTTCTCTTTCTGGCTCTGCCACCACCTTGCTGGGTAGGTCACTTCCCTTCTCTGTACCTCAGGCTCCACCCCATCTGCCCAATGGGAACAGGGACAGTTCTCGAACTCTGGGCAGTTGTGAGCCTGAGTGAGATAAGGGGCGTTAAAACCCTCTGTGAAGGAGAAAGGGGAGTTTCACGGAGTTTAGCACCAAGGAATTCTAAAGTTTGCTAAAATGTCTAGTCTGTGGAAACAAGAAATGGTCAGGGCCAAACTTTTTAACCACTGCCTTTTTAAAAGCCCCTTCAGGGATGTGAGTCCCTGTCACTTTTAGGTACCTGGGGTTCTTTGCCAGCAGGAGAGAAGAGGTTCCTGCCTCCATTTTTGTGGCCTTAACAAACCAGGTGTTGTGCCCCAGTTCTCGTCTGAGATCCCTGGGAAAAAAACATCTTCCCATCCATGAACAAGACAGGACCTATCTTTCAAAGGGGAACAAAGAGACCCCTGGGACTTACAGACTAGCCAGCCTCACTTCCATAGCTGGAGAGATCCTGGAATACATTCTTAAACAATCAGTTTGTCAGCAGCACCTCCAGGACACTTTGGTTCTTAGGACTAGTGAGCATGGATTTGTCAAGAACAAATCATTCCAAACCAATCCTCGTTCCTTCTTTGGCAGGGTTCCGGGCCTAGTGGAGGTGGGTAAACAGTAGATGGGATCGATCTGGGTGTTACTAAGGCTTTTGACACAGTCCCGCAGGACATTCTCACAAGCAAATGAGGGAAATGCCGTCTAGATGCAATCAGTGTCATGTGGGGGCAGAGCTGGTTGAAAGCCCAGACTCCAAGAGCCCTTCTCCATGTCCGGCTGTCCAATGGAGAGGGTGCACCTAGTGGGTCCGGCAGGGATCAGTCCGGGGTCCGGTACTAGTCAATATTTTCATGAATGATTTGGAAAATGGAGTGGAGAGCATGCTTCTAAAATTGGCAAATGACACCAAGCACTTTGGAGCACAGGATTGGAATTCAAAACGCCCTTAACAAACTGGAGAATTGGTCTTCTTGAGCCAAACTCCATGGCTGGGCTCCTCTCTCTAGGCTGGGCTGAAGTGAAACCCCAGAGCCAAACCCTCCTCCTCCTGGGCAGTGCGCTCCGACCTGGAATGGTCAGATGCTGCTTAGCGCTGTCAGAGCAGCTTTGGCTGGGGGATTCTCCCAGCACTTTCCACTAGCGGGAAAGTATTAAATCCCCAGCAATGGAACTCAGGAATCCTGACTCCCCATCCCCTGGCCCGGTCACTCCAGCGGAGCACACTCCCTCTCACAGGCAGGGGGAGCGGCCATGAGGACCTGCTTGTAATTGCCAGCTGTGGGAGGGAGTGTGCAGCAGGGGTTAGTGAAGGGGCCTAGAAAGAAGGACTGCTGGGTCCCATCCATCCTTCTGACACTTGGTGTGACCCTGAGCCAGTCGCTTCCCCTCCCCAGGCCTGTTTCTCATCAGTGGGGTTGGGGGTCACAGTCCCGACTTCCCAGGGGGGTTGGGAGGCTCCAGGAAGGTGTGTAAAGTGCTGGGATGTCAGGATCCTGGAGGCCCCTAGCGGGGTGTAAAGCCTGGCAGCACCACATGATGTAGCAGGCGATAGCTAACCCAGGTGGGGCACATGACCCCACACGCCCTCTGCAAGTCTTGCCTCTGAAATTAGGAAAACTGGTGAGTTGAAGGCACAGCTACACACCCAGGAGAAAGCCCAGCACGACACGCCCAGCGTGAAGGGGGTGCTTAAGCCTGGCATCAAACCAGAAACCTTCAGATCTTCACTCTAATGCACTCCCAGCTGAGCTACTTTGGAAATGACCGGGCCAACCAGGAAGGCTTAATACACGAGCCGCAGCACATGCTGGGAAGATTTAAATCTGGATGTCACAACGCAGGAGACAAGCAGTGGACTTGGCCCAGAGGGGCAGGCTGGGGTTTCCTATATCCCAGTCACTCAAGCCAGCACCTGCCCCCTCAAGCTGTCACTGGCGCCCCCAGGTCTGGGAGACAAGAGCAGCGGTTCTCACTGGAACAACTCCACCCACAGCTCGCAGGCGCCTCCCAAGCCTAAACCGGAAAACCATCTTGCCAGAAAGCCGCCCACGAGGACTCACCACTGCTTCTTTTCCTTCCACCCTGAACCCCACTTCTTCTCCTGGGCTGCAAGTAGCCACCCCTGGGAAGCCAAGAGGCAGGCACAGGATTCTACCTCCCAGCAGCCAACCGCACCTCCCCAGGCTTTGCAGAACAAATGGTGGCTACTACTAACCCCACTTAGCCGCACGTAGGCCAACCTCCCAGGGCAGAGGAGGCCAAGCCACAAGCATTCAAAAGGCGACTGGCCTAATTCCTCGAGTTTCCCCAGGCTGATGCCAAGGTACTTTGTCCACTGATGTCACCACCCTCCATCGTGCGGGGGTTGGGGTTATCCCAGGGACAGGCCAGTGGCAGAAGGAGGAGCACCTTGCTGGACAGCATGGGGAGCTGGGAAAAGGAAGCCACTATGTTTCTGCCTGGTTTTGGGCTGAGGCCCTTTTGCATGTCAGGTTACTGTGAGAACTGCTACACTACAGAAACTCCATCACCGTGCGCTGCCCTGCCCCGCCCCTCAAATTCCATGCACTTTGGTGGTGCTCACCCTGGCACACACCGAGGGGTGAACCTGGAGAACATGGCAACAGCTCTTCAGTGGGTCAGCTGGAAGAGCAGAGGACTGGAGCCGTGGCTCAGGAAGTCGTCCTTACGTCACCCTTGTGACTCCAGCTTGAAGGGGAGCTTCTTTTCCTTCCCTTTGCTGAGAAAGAGCAAGAGAAGAAAGAAAGCTCAGGTGGGCCAAATAGGTGCAGAAGCCAATGCTGCCTTTTCCTGCAGAGAAGCCCAAAATGAGGGACTTGCACTGGGTAAAGGCACTGCTGTGTTTCCAGGAAACAGCCCACCACTGCAGAAAGAGTCTGCTGAAGCCTGGGATTGAACCAACAAACTTTAGATCTTCAGTCTAATGCTCTCCCAGCTGAGCGACTTCAGCACCTGCAGGGGGCCTTTTTGGGCTGCTGCTTCTCACCTTGAAGCTTATTCTCAATAAACATCTCACCAGTCAACAATGGCCAATGCAAGACAGACATCACTTGCTATTTTAGCACTTGGAAATGTCATCAACTAGCCTTTGGATCTCTCCACTGCTTTAGTTCAGGAGAGGAAAGGCGAGAAAAGTGACCTTTGAACTAAAGGCCTGGGGTTAACAGCCTAACGCTGTCTCCTACTGTAACACTATTTAATAGCGGCCCACCCAGTGCTGGTGACAGTTCCATTGCTAGGTGTTAGCACATTTTAGTTACTGTCAAAATTTAAAAGTTTCTATACGCTTAAAGGAAATGATTTTTTTTATTTGCTTATATATGGCATGAATAAATACAGGTTTACACATCCTAGCATGAAAATGTATTTTATATGACAGAGAAAATCATGCATCAAATTGTGCATCAAAATCATGTGATGAGCTACAAATGCAACAAAAATAAGGTATTCAATGGTTTAACATATGGAGCAGGGGTGGGGCTGGGGTGCACCGAAGACACGTCTTGCCTGGGACGCCACTTAGTCTAGGGGAGGCCCTGTCAGGGAGAGCAGGAGTTAGTCTCACATGCCTATTTCCAGGCTGTTATCTGTGGGCACCTGCTCTGGGGGAGGGATCGCGGCAGCCCGGACTCAGGGCTGGAACAGGCCCTGGATTGAGGGGGTGGCTGCAGGGTTTGCAGCGCTCTGATGTCTCAGACAATGTGTCTCCCCAAAGCCTCAGATCTGCATCCCCAGAAGGCTCCTGCGCTGCCTCCGCTCCTCTCACAGTCTATAGCAAGGAGCAGCAGCAAGGGTCAGGGATGAGCCATAGGCACTAGGTGGGGGGCAGAGGCTGCAGGACTAAACCCAGCCCCCAGAGCAGAGGGGGTATGAGGCTTTTTCTCTCTCCTTAGCCACAGGCTATAGCGCCGAGAGCTCTTTGAAATGCCTCCCCGCCCACAGCCTGGGGAAGGGGAAGGAGTCTCAGGTTCTAGCGTGATTTGGATGAGGATCACTGGACCCTAGAACCATTCACTGCCCTTTCCCGGAGAAACCTGTGATGCACAGAACGGGGCTGAGATAAATGCTGACAGGAGTCAGGATTTGCTCCCCTGGAATAGCAGCAGGATTGGGCAGCTGGAAATCTCCCCAAAGGAGCTGAAGCCTTGGTGGGTCAGACACAGATGTCCCAGGTACTGCATGGGGGGTTTAGGTTTGTTCCTGGACAATAGCAGTGAGAGTCTTATTGTCTCAACGTTTCAGTAGAAAAATTCAGACCCAAACTGTCTGTGGCAGGGAGGTCGATAGCGGTTTCTTTGGGTTTGATTTAGTTTGTTTTCTCTTTCTCATTGTAAAAGCCCTGGATCATTTTGATGGGAACAATGTTTGCACAAGGCCAAGGAAAAATAAGAAAAGTTAAACATCTGCATTGGGGTGAGGGGGTCTCTGTGGGCCAGGGCAGGGGTGGAGATTTTCATGGGGAGGGGGTTAAGGGATGAATTAGACACTTTTGCGGGAACACAGGGGGATGTTTTGCAGTTTAATTTTTCCAAAGGGAAACCTCCCCACTCTCCCTGTGCTGCTGCCCAGCTCAGACCCCACTGACACCCCTGTGACGAAGTGGGAATTTTCTGAATGTTTTGCATATTGTGCATGCCTCAGTTTCCCCTAGTTGTTGCATGATTATCTAGGTCAGAGGTCCAAAGCGCAGGGTGCATCCCGCCAGGTGGAATGAAGTAACATTCAGGGGAATGGACCTGGGGCCCAGGCCAGCCCCCAGAGTGTGTGGGGAGGGAGCACCCTCCAGCTCCGCTCCTGGCTGTAGCCCCAGCTGCTGGCCTGGCTCCCAGGGCTCCACTCCCAGCCCTACACCTGTGGCTCTGCTGCCGGTCTCTGCCCCCAACCCCAGCTCTGGCCCCTGCCTCAGCCCCCTTACCCCTGTCTGCATCCCTTCCCCCACAGCTGTGGCCCCATTCCCAGGTGTGGCTCATGGGGGCACGGACAAGGGTAAGGGGGGCCTGACCCTCAAAAAGTTTTGGGACCACTGATCTCGGTGCTGGGACAAGGGTGTTTACTCTGCAGAGACCCCCAAAGGGCAGGTGTGGCTGCTGTCCAGCTGCCTGGGCCCAGACAATGGCCACAAATTCTGTCTCCTAGCAACCGCTGGCCGGGGCGCACCTGCTGCAAGACACCAGCTGGCTGGGATGAGCTGGAGAACAAAGAACGAGGTGGAGGCCAGGTGAGCAGGTTACCGGGGAAACAGAACAAAGGACAGAAGAGGGGAAAGGGCCTGGCTGAGTTGGGCTGTTGGAAGCAAGGAGTCTGCTGGGTTGGGGACTTGATGGGAGAGCCCAGGCTCTGAGTTCGGGGTCCCCCCCAAGATGGACGTTGCTGAATCTTCCTGCTTCCTGTGCTAACACAGAACTTTCCCAGGCTGGATCCCAGACCCCTAATGAACCTTCTGTTTTACAGCGCTGGCTGAGAGACACTGGTGACTGTGGAAGTTGGGGGTGCAGGACTCCTTTGCGGGTGGGGTGGGGGGTGTAAGGCTTTCCCAGGTGTCCTGCTAAGGTGACTCACTACAGGAAGCTCCTGGCATGGAACAGGGGGGCTGAAAGGTCCAAGGTCAGTCCCAAGAGGTGCTGCAGGCAAGGAGGTTTCCCCCAGTGACAGCGTCCCCTGGGCGGTATCACACTGATGAGGGCTCTGCCTGGGTTTGGTTCAGAGCTGTTCCAGAGCACTGAGCCTGGGTCAGCCCCCCCCCCAGCATGTGACCTGCAGGCTCCACTCTGGCAAAGCTCCCTGTCCCTGGGCTTTGGCATCACTAGCCCCTGCTTAGTGACTAGGGGTCAGTTTAGGGGAGTGATTCCCAAAATGTGGGGCATGCCTCCTAGGGGGGCTCAGAGGAATGTTCAGGGTTGAGCCAGCCCCCATGGAGGGCACGGAGGGAGCCCCACTCTGTCCCAGCTCTTCGCCCACCCCACCCTCAGCCTGAGCCCCCGGCCCAGCCACGACCCCCTTACCTGTGTCTGCACCCCTCTCCCCAGCAAGCCACAGCCCCACTCCCAGCCCTGGTTCTCGACCGCGGCTTCCGGGGGGCCTTGGCCATGGCTAAGAGGGCACAGTGTGAAAAGTTTGGGGACCACTGGTTTAGGGTGACGTCCTCAATTGCTTCTATGCAATCCAATAAAAGCTATTCCTCACCCACCTACCCCCTATCAGGACCGACTAGGTATGTTCTGCTGCCCTTCACTCATGCAGGAAGGATAACAACATTTCATTCCACTCAATCCTAAAGTGATTTGTAACCCACCATCAGCCAAAACTGGTCATCTTGGGAAAGTGGCCCCATCATGCTGCATAGCTAGGCTGAGTAGGTGTGTCTATGCAAACACGGTCTGTTCCTGAAGTCTTTCCCCCAACCCCTCACTAGATGTGAGTGGGGAGCTCATTCAGCCCCTGCGTCCACTTAGTGTTTCAAAACTCCTTATTGTCCCTATCTCTGCTGGCCTTAGATTTCTCCTCCTGTCTATCTTTCAGCAGTTCTGATCAGGTGGCCGAGCGGTTAAGGTGATGGACTGCTAATCCGTTGTGCTCTGCACGCATGGGTTCGAATCCCATCCTCATCGGACACATTTAGTCGTCATCCCTCCTTTATAGACAACCATCTCCCCCATTGGTACAATAACAGACACAACAATGTTGCTTCTTGCAAACAAAAACCTTCTCAGGAACTCAGAACTCCCTTGCTTTAAATTAAATGTCTAAATCCCAGATTTCTTAAAAAAAAGAATTCTCTAGTCCTGTATTTCTTAGTTTTTAATCTCAAAAGGTAACATCCTCATCATCTCCCCCAAACTCCCTGGGACCTGCCGAAATAATTAAAATACCCCCATCCTGAGCAAGGCCAGAACAGTGAACCAGAGCTAGTGTCTAGGCCAAGCTGTTCTGAAGGAGGCAACTCAAACATTTTCTCCCTGCTTCCCTTGGCAAGGTCTGACTGAGAAAACAAAATCCCCCAAACTGAAAATTTTCTGCTGAAACACCAGTACTAGTCTGGTTGGGGACTTTGATATGAATGTATTATTATTATTATTATTCTCTTCTGATTTATCTCAGTTCAGTGTTTGTCCTCCAGATGTGTTTACAGATATTGAGTTGTGGGGGAGAGAGAGGCCAATTCATAATGTCTCTACCCCCCTTTCATAGTGTCTTCCAACTTGCTAGGAAGCTCCTTTGCTACGATGTGAGTCAAGCAGTGTCCATTGTCGCTGTGCTATCTCGGAGAAGCCTGCATTGTACACGGTTCCTGGGATAGTCCTTGGGAGTGTGAATCCCTTCAATGGGCCAGCAGCGAGTCCGGCTCCTCCCTTGTCACACCTGAAAGGCTGGTGGGGGGCATTTCTCAACCTCATAACATATCTCAGTAACACACACAGAGCAAACTTCATAACTTCCCAACCAATGCGAGCACACACAATCCAACACGATATTAATGTAAAACAGATCAAGATTTTTGAAATGATACCTCACAAGGCAGACTTTGTACAAACCGTGTCATCATTATATGAGAGTGGTGAATATGGGGCTTCCAAGGCGCTGCTTTGAGTAGAGTGTGCCACACCTGGGCTTCCATTGCAATGGAGACATACCCTTAGAGTCCATCTCTCCTGGGATAAATATGGCAGCAAGGCTGGCCTGGGTCATCTGACTTGGGCTCATGGAGCTAAAGCTGAGGGGCTAAAAACTGTGGTGCAGATATTTGTGTTCACACTGAAGCCTGGGTGATCTCCAGGGCCTGCAGACATCAAACAATGAGGAATTCTGCACACAGAGAGAACCCTGCTAGTGGAAAATGCCTTTGGAAAAGCCCCTTCTGTCACCAGCTGTGGTCGTACAGTGCTCAGTGCTCTGCGTTGTGGCCTCAAGAGCCATGGATGCAAGTTGAGTTACGATGACCTTTTCCTTGTCTCCATGTTTCTTAGGTGCCTCCTTCCGACACTTTCAGAAAAAATGACTGGTTTCTTTTGGAAGCATCTGCACTGCAAGGCAAAGGCATCTTCTCTGCTTCCTCAAAAGATTGACCAAAAGGTGGGAAGAGCAGACACATTTGGCAAGGCACCACTGGGTGCTGCATCCCTAACCTCCACTTTACCTGGCAGGTGCCTGGCCCAGCTTAGCCACAGTGCTGCTCTCTGGGACTTTTCTCCCAGCTGCTCCATTTCTCATCACTGACAATCAAAAGGAAGGTGACATGACCTCTGTGTGTGGACAGCCCCAGCAAATCACAAGGACGTGTGGCACAGGCTCTTGTGTTGCAGCAATTGCAGTCGAAGCAACCGCCATGCCAATGCCAGTCACAGCAGCCTTTTCATCAACTCCAGGCTTGTGATTTGATTCTTTCCAATGCTTCTCTCCAAAGAAGCCTTTTCCTTAGCAAGCAATTACTTGGATACCAAGGGAGGTCTCTTCTGTTTCCTAGAAAGACACAGGAAAATGTGAGCAGAGGAGACAAAAGCCATGCAACAAGGCACCACTGGGAGTTGAACCCAGGATCTCCTGTTTACTAGACAGGTGCTTTAGCCAGCTAAGCCATGGTGCCTGCCTTGCAAAAGGGTTTACAACTGTTCCATTTGATGGTTCAGGATAACACCTGCAAATTCCAAAGTACAGACGTTCCCCATTTCCCTCAAGACTTGCAGACCTTGAGGTGCCTGGCTCTCCGTGCACAGCAAGCTACAGCTGAGTTGACAGAGGGCTTCTAACATGTGCTTCTCCCACCAGCCACTGTGATCATATAGGGGTTAGTGATCTGTGTTTCAGTCGCAGCAACCTCAGCTCAGTTCTGAGTCATGGTAACCTTTCCTTCAGCTCTAGATTTCTCATTTGCTGCTTTCCAAGTGTGGTGGGGTGGCTGCCCCAAACAAGCAGAAGAAAGATTAAGGGAGCCTTGCAGAGGCTGTGCAGAACCCAGCCTATCAGGAAAGGGCTTATTGGGAGAGCCAATCAGGAGAAGGCTTGCTGGAGCAGCCCATATATAAAGGGCTGCTCAGCACAGCAAGAGTCAGTCACTCCTTGGAAATTGAGGAAGGAGGATTGGCTGCCCTGAAGGAAGGGCACCATGATCAGAGTAGTGCTGGGTGGGTAAGGGGAGCATGAGTGACCTCCTGGCCGACTACTGCCAGACTGAGGCCCTGATACAAAGGCGGAGGAAGGTGCTAGGTCTGTGGGGAAGTGGTCCAGAGAAACAGATGGCGGGGGTTGGAGGTGCACCCCTTTTGCCTCAGTCGCTGCTGACACAGGTGGCTACACCCTGGACTGCAGCTGGCCACTGAGGCAAGTGTCTGGGCAGAGGACAGCTGCCCCCTGGAGGGAGGGAGACAACTGAGTGGGGCACAGCCAGAGGGCTGGGTCCATAAGAGGACTTTGAAGTCCTGAGAGCGACATGGGTCCTAATGATAGAACAGATGGCAGCCAGACGCCACTAGATGAAGGCGCACCAGGGGACCAGAGCTAATTGCCAGGACGGCCAACAGAAGGCACTGCAGTGAGGCATGCCCCATGGCACCAA
Source organism: Mauremys reevesii (assembly GCF_016161935.1). Taxonomy (NCBI): domain Eukaryota; kingdom Metazoa; phylum Chordata; order Testudines; family Geoemydidae; genus Mauremys; species Mauremys reevesii. The sequence continues at coordinate 41,949,425 of NC_052634.1, forward strand.
GACTTAGCCGCAAGGAAGGCTTTCTCTGTCTTGAACTACTACTTAGAAGGATTCTGCTGACAGGTCTTTTCTTTTTATGAAAAGAGATACAAAAAAGGAGCCAACAGAGACATTAGGTTCAGCAAGGAAGAACTGGCAGGCCAAGCCAGGATTTCCTGGTTACTAGGAAGGCTCTTCAGCCAGCTCTTCCCAAAGACCACTATCCAGAGGCCTTTTAACAGCCACTGCAGATGTTCATCGACAAAGAGATGCTAAAACAGAGTTCTCCACTGCCTGCAGCCATCACACTACCAGGAGTTATGTGCACAGAGAGGCCCCTGCTGGTGGAAAAAGGCTTTGGTAGAGACTCTTCTGACACCAGCCATGGTCATATAGCATTTAGCACTCTGTGTTGTGGCTTCAGCATCCACAGATGCAAGTTCAGTTAGGGGATGTTTTCTTGTCTCCACATTTGTCTAATGGCTCCTTTCAACACTTGTCACCAAAAAGACCTGTTTCTTTTGCAAGCAATGTACAGCTAGGCAGAGGCAGTCTTCTTCATTTCCTCAAAAGATCACCAAGCTGCGGGGAGAGGAGACGCATTCAGCCAGGCACCACTGGGTGCTGCATGCTGAATCTCCTCTTTATTCAGCAGATGTCTGTGAAGGACATAATCTACACAGTGTAGAGGTCAAGAATAGGAGTTTATTACACACAGCGCTGGCGGAGTGTCACCTTGCGTATTAGGCTCAGAGACACTGTCAGTCAATTGATTACAATAGAATATATAGATTTTCCATGGGCAGGGTAAAGTGACGGGGTAGGCAGTTCAACACCCCAGGATAGGTTCTGCACCAAGACAAGATAGCACAGTAGCCAATGGCTAACAGGTTACATAATGTCTCCACCCATGGTCTCAAGTTAGCAAGTTAACATTTAATGAATAATTTGATAAAATGTGAGTAGTATAAAATATCTATGTTGAATTCTGATTTGAGGTCCATAGGAAAGGAGCAAATCTTTTGATTGTCCAACAGGTACATTCCTAGGGGTTAAAGCAAAGAACCAGTGAAAGCATATGGCAATAAAGATTGTTTTCTGTGTGTCTAAAGGCAAGGCATTGGTCTCTTGGGAGGGAAGTGGAAAGATGCCATATCTTATACTGACATGTGCCTACTTCTCAAACTTAAGATTGGATCTGTGGGAAGAACGTCTCTCTACAGAAGAGATTAACAGAAAAGGAAAAGGGATTCTTTGCTCAATTTGCAACTCTGAATAAGACACAATTATTTACTTAGCTCCAACACCTGGCAATTTGCTGACCAGGCCTATCTTAGCAAGCAAGGCTTTCTGTTTACCCTAGCTTTCTCTTAGCTGATCACTATTTGCTAGGCCTCTGGTCCCTTGACCATACTCTGGACTTTGGCTCTGGAAAACAGCTGGCACAATCCATAGATCAGGTTGTTATATAAACTGCACATGGATTTGAAGCCTTCACATCCAGTAATGGCAAAGTCCTTGGTTCCGGCTTGTAGCAGTGATGGAATAAACTGCAGGTTGAAATCAAGTCTCTGGAGTACATCCACACCTGGGATGGGTCATTCAGTCCTTTGTACAGAGCTTCAGTTTGTAGCAAAGTCCCTTCAGAGATATGAAGCAGGATTGAAGACAAGATGGAGATGAGGCATCAGCCTTTTATAGTCTCTTGCCATGTGGTTTTTGCTTTCTTTGTCCCAAGGACACTCTATCCAGCACGTGGCATAGAAAAACTTTAAAGTTCTGTCCATAGGGCAGATCCCTGCATACCTTGCTGAGTCACAAGGCATATCTGACTTCTCTCAGTGGGCCAGTTGTATAGCTGATGGTCCTTAATGAGCCATCAAGCAGGCTAGGCAGAATTGACACCAATTTGTCTGGCTGGAGTATTCCCCGGAAGCAGAGCACAAGTTTGAAATATGGGCAGCATAGAGCCAATATTCATAACGTCAACTACAAAAATGATACACATCCAGAGATAGCATAATTCTAATCAGCCAATCATAACCTCTCCATAGACCCATTACACGACAACCTTTCTATAATATTGGCTGCAAATATAGAACAGTGGTCGCAACGGTGAGCTATACAGTTACAGATTATGTCAATAACGTCACAGGAGATGACACGGCATCAGTGAGACTGATACTGGAATACTACCTCCAGTTTTGGTGTCCTCATTTGAAAAAGATGTTGTGAAATTGGAGCTGGGTCAGCAAAGAGCCACCAAATGTTGTGAGGGCTGGAGAAAAATGCCTTCTAGGGAGCTATTGAACAAGCTCAACCTGTTTAGCTTATCAAAAGAAGATTGAAAGGTGACTTCATTGAAGTGTTGAAGGGCCTTACTGGAGAGAAAAGATTGGCTATTAAAGGGCTCTTTAATGTAGCAGAGAAAAGCATAACAAGCCCCAATGGCTGGACGGTGAAAAGAGACAAATTCATATTACAACTAAGGCACAAATATTCAACAGCAAAGATGATTCACCACAGGAACAAGCTACCAAGGAAAGTGGTGGATTCACAATCTTCTGATGTCATTTAATGAAGACTAGATGCCTTTCTGGAATGTGTTTACCCAAAAAGTAGCTATTGTGTCATACAGGAGGCCTGTGATATGCAGGGGGTCAGATTAGATGCTCTAATGGTCTCTTCTGGCCATAAAGTCGACAAATTTCTGAAAAACTGAGTGTAGTATTGGGAGCAGCGGCTGATGTTTTACTGTCTAGCCGGCTTGCTTCCTAGAACGAATGCTCCTTGAGTGGGGTGAGCCACAGGGAGTAGCTCAACCTCCAAAGTGCCTGGGCAGGGGCAGGACATTAGCACAGCAAGGGAGGGGTGTGGCAGTGACATCACAAAGGCTTTTTGCAGGACCTCAGACTATTGGTCAAAGGTGGTGGGGAGGTGGTGACCTCACAGAGAGATGCTGACATCAGCATGGCAGGACAGGGGCGAGGGGCCAGGGAAACCTCAGAGACCCCTGTGGCTTTGCTTCAGCAAGTCTCCTTCTCCAGGTCTCTCTTTGAGGACTGAGAGAGTATTTGGGTTCACGGACGTGAGTGCCAGGAGGAACCTCTTTTGAGTTTTCTCCTTCCCTTTTCCTGATTTTACTAGAAAACAGCCATCCCTGTTTAGAAGGTTGAAGCCTCCTCGAGGTTTGAAACCTGTTCAGTCTGATCCATCTGGTGACAGTTGAATTCTAGGCATGGAAAACACGAACTTAAGGAGGCAGAATTTTATTCTGCACCTGGGATTTTGTCCCTTAGAATCACTGGGGACATTTGAGTTTGTCCTTTTTGTTTCACTTTTTCCTCCATCCCTCCCTCCTTTCTCTTCCTCTCTTGCTTCTTTTGTCCATCCTCCTGTTCCCCTCCCAACACCAGGAGAGAGGTGTGTGTGTGTGTATGTGTGTGTGTGTTGCGGGGGAGTGCTCGGCAGCTCCCACTCTGGGAGGTCCACCCAAAAATGTGGGGCTGAAATAGTGCTCGGGCAGTGATTCTCACCGGTGACCTGGGCCATCCTTTGGGCTCTCTGGTGAGAACCCTCAGCTTCTCGTCCTCAGTCTCTACCCTGATTGGCTGAGCAGGGGGTTATTGACAGGGAGGAGACTCAGGTCCTTGTTGTTCTCTTTGAAGACCAAGGAAATAAGTCAGAACCAGTTCTATGTTTGATGAATTTTGCTGCTTCTCTGAATTAATGGTCTCTGAGCAGTTCATGATTCTCTCTAACATTGCAGTTCTCAAATACTTGCTGAATAATTACTGTGCACTGTTGTTGGTCTGGAGCTCATCTGAGAGCACTTTACTCAGGTCATTCAATGTAGGAAATTCAAGATCCGATGGTTAGTTTGAAAATCAGGGCTCTTGGGTCCTATTCCCAACTCTGCCACTGCCTGCCTGTGTGACCTAAAACAAGTGAATTCTCCTTTCTCAGCCTTAGCTTCTCCCTCTTTCAAATAGGGATAATAATGATCCGCTCCTACCTACCTCAACACACTCACTCTTCCCCAACATACACGTTATCTCTCCCCCCCACACACACACAGTCTCCACACTGCAGTTGAAAGGCAACTGGCAATCTAGTAGGATGCCCATTGAGCAATGGGGTAGGGAAACCGGCTGGTGTTAGACTTGTTGGGGCCTGAGGCTGAAGTCAAAAGTCTGAGCCCCACCACCCAGGGCTGAATCCCTCAAGCTCTGGTTTTGCCCTTCCCCCACTTGGGCGGAGCTCAGGCTTTGGCTCCCCCCTGCCCTGTGTGGGAGGGGCTTGGTCCCTCTTTCCAGGGCCATGCAGTAAGTTTTTTTGGCAGAAGGTGGTTGCAGTGAAAAGAAGTTTGAGAAAACCTGGCATAGAGCATCTCCATTACTGAGCTGCAGCAGCAATGTTGCGGGGGAGTTTGAAATGTTGACTTGTCTTTAGCCTCTGAACACGTCTAGACTTGGCTCCCTGTGGCACCCTGGGTGATCAGACACTGAAAGTACAGCCATGGAGACACCACACAGCCTAGCTGGCAAGAATCAAACTGCCACAGAAAGACACCTCTGGTTTCCTAGCCCAGCTCCCTAAGCCCTCAGCCACAACCACTTAACACAGGGGCTTTTCTACACTCTGGTTCTGTTCTCACTGAAGGGTCATTTCCAATAGTTTGCTCAGACCAGCTTCCCCAGCACACTCACTGCTGTGCAGCTCTGTACGTGTGGCCATGGCTGAGCAGCAAGAATTCCTGCCCATTTCCCCAGTGGCTGGAGCATGGCTAGAGTGTGTCTGTGGTTAATGATGTTGCTGTAGATTGTTCATTTCCTGCCTTGGCAATTCAGACAGTCCCTTTTCCCAACATATCTCCAGCACATCAGTAATTCCAATAACGGGCAGGTTTTCTCTGGGGCACTGAGATTTTTCAGGGAGTTGGTGGCTCCTTTCTTTCCTCACCCTGGAGTAAACTCAGCTTTTTATTCTGTGGTTCATGTTTTATGGAATAACAGCAGCAGCTTGAAGAAAGAGAAGAGTGAATATCTCACTGTCAGGGCTGAAGGTGGTCACGTCCTCTCTGTCTGACCATCGCCATTGCAGGAGAGAAGGTTTCAATGGAATCGAATGCCCTGGCTCAGACAAGAGATACAGGGAGGTTTTGCTGTTCATGGATCTGTGCAAAGGAAATTGTGTCTCTGTGTGAAACTGAGGAGGGAAATGAAATGCCCACCGGGTGGCGCAATGTCCTAAGCTAAGGCAGGAGGGGGAAGGACTAGAGCTGAGGAATGACTGAAGTGGACTCACGTGGGATTGAAATGACATTTGTTTCGGTCAGGTAGTGAGAAATGTGACATTAATTCAGATGCGGGGTTGAGGCTTCCTTAGCTCCTTGTAAAAACTTGAACTTGATTTCCCAGAAGGGAGAAAGGGAAAGTCTGGGGCTGCCTTTAGTCCCTGGCTGGGGTCTCCTCGCCAGTGGAAAACATCCCTTGTTTGGTGCTGCCAAGGGGATCGTGCAGAGCTGAGACGTCCCTCGGCTTGGATCAAAGGGGGAGTTGGATGGAATTTATCACACAACCCTCCCTGCTCCCCAGAGCCCCACGGGGAGAAGCTAGAGAAGGGGGAGTCATTCCTCCCCTGCGCTCCCAGAAGAGCTGCTAGGGCTCCTTCCTGCCAGCTACTCACCCCTGGATTCACCCTCAGCTCCTGGGATCTTTCTGCTCCAAAGGCACCAGAGTCCTGGCATGTGGAGGGCGTCACTGCACAGTCTGAAACACAAGGGAGGTTTCTGGAATTGAAGGAAGGAGCAGAAAATGGAGAGGAAAGAAACAGAGAGAAAACGCCTCTTCTCTCTCCCCTCCCTCTCCCAGCAAGAAATGTTACCAAGGACCAGCGTTAGGGGAACTGGTGCCCTGGGCAAAACTTGTACTTTGGCACTTCCCCATCACCGCTGGGCAATCCCCCTCCCCCTTTAGTGCTAGCTCCTGCACTCCCAACCCTTGTGCCTCCTTCACCCCTAACTCCTGCCCCCTCCTGTGCCCTAACCGCTACACTGTGTCCCCTTTGCCCTTAACTCCCGCACTCCCCTCCTGTGCCACCAGCCACTGCCCTGCTCCTGCACCCCCTTCACCCCTAACCCCTGCACCCCCTCCTGCACCCACGTGGGGACACTGACCTGTGTGCATGGAGCAGCTGGCATTGCTGCCTGCTCCTCCCTGGGATGCTGCTCCTCCGGGCACCCCAAGGGGCTGCAGGGGCAGGGCGAGAAGTGACATCGTCTGCGCTCCCTGCATCCAGGTCACTTTCCTCAGCTGGGCTGTATCAGGGGAGGGCAGAGAGCAGCAGCTTCTGATGCTCCCCTCCCAGCACAGCCCAGGTGGGGACAGTGACCAGGACGCATGGGGCACATAGTGTTGCTCCTCACTCCCCCCAGCCCTCTATGGGGCCACGGAGGAGCATTGGGGCAGGGAGAGCAGTGAGCATCTTTGCACTGGCACACAGTGCCCTTTGACCCCCTGGAGCCCTGGGCGGCTGCCGGGGCCCCCACCCCTAAGGCCGGCCAGGCTCCCCAGCATGAACAGCAGAGACACAGGGAGACTGGCCCCACACTGAGCAGTGGTAGCCTGGGCGGCTCATAATGGAGGCTCGGGGTGGGAGGGGTTGCTCAGCCTCCCCAAACCTTGCATCGCCAAGGAGACAGTGGGGCCAATAACTAGGTGCCCTGGCCAAATTGGGCCCCCCTGGAAAAGTCTCCCCCATGTCGGCCCCAGGGCTGGAGGAGCTCCCACTCCCTGCTACGGCCCGGGGGCTGCAGCAGGGGCACAGAGCTTCTCTGGTCTCGGGGCCACAGCGGGGCAGGGGTAAAGGAGTGACAGGGTGGGGCCAGTGGTGGAACAGAGGTGACAGTGGATGGGGCCGTGGGTAGAAGGGGGCGGAGCCACAGACAGAAGTGGGGGGTTATGGTTCCAGTTCTGGGGCTCCCGCACTTGTTCTCCCTTCCCTGGGCTTTAGCATCACTAGCCCCTGCTTAGCGAGTAGGGTTCAGTGGTCCCCAAAATGTGGGGCATGACTCCTAAGGGGACACAGAGGCAAATTCATGGGGGCAGCAGCACTCAGCCCCCATGGAGGGAGCAGCGCTCAGCCCCACTCTGCCCCAGCTCTTCCCCAACCCCACCCTCAGCCTGGGCCCCTGACTCCCAGCCCAGCCTCGACCCCCTCAACCCTGTCCGCACCCCTCTTTCCCCAGCAAGCAACAGCTCCACTCCCAGCCCCGGTTGTCAACCGTGGTTTTCAAGGGTGCCACAGCCATGGATACGAGGGCACAGTGTGAAATGTTTGGGGACCACTGGTTTAGGATGATGTTCTCAATGGCTTCTATGCAGTCCAATAAAAGCTATTCCTCACCCACCCCTCCATCAGGACGGACTAAGTATGTTCTGCTGCCCTTCACTCATGCAGGAAGGATAATAACATTTCATTCCACTCAATCCTAAAGTGATTTGTAACCCACCACCAGCCAAAACTGGTCATTTTGGGAAAGCGGCCCCATCATGCTGCATAGCTAGGCAGAGTAGGTGTGTCTGTGCAAACACGGTCTGTTCCTGAAGTCTTTCCCCCAGCTCCTCACTAGATGTGAGGGGGGAGCTCATTCAGCCTCTGCTTCCGCTTAGTATTTAAAAACTCCTTATTGTCCCTAGCTCTGCTGGCCTAAGATTTCTCCTCCTGTCTCTTTTTCGCTAGCTCAGATGAGGTGGCCGAGTGGTTAAGGTGATGGACTGCTAATCCATTGTGTTCTGCATGCATGGGTTCAAATCCCATCCTCATCGGATGCATTTAGTCATCACCCCTCCTTTGTAGACAATCATCTCCCCTTTGGTACAATGACAGATCAAACAATGTTGCTTCTTGCAAACAAAAACCTTCTCAGAAACTCAGAACTCCCCCCCCCCCGCTTTAAAAAAAATGTCTAAATCCCAGATTTCTTAAAAAAAAATTCTCTAGTGTTGTATTTGTTAGTTTTTATCTCAAAAGGGAACATCCTCATCTTCTCCCCCAAACACCCTGGGACCTGCCCAAATTATTAAAATACCCTCAACCCGAGCAAGACCAGAGCAGTGAACCAGAGCTAGTGTCTAGGCCGAGCTGTTCTGAAGGAGGCAACTCCAACATTTTCTCCCTGCTTCCCTTGGCAAGGTCTGACTGAGAAAACAAAATTCCCTAAACTGAAAATTTTCTGCTGAAAAACCAATACTAGTCTGGTTGGGGACTTTGGTTTGAAAGTATTATTGTTATTATTCTCTTCTGCTTTCTGAGTCAGTTCAGTTCAGTCTTTGTCCTCCAGGTGTGTTTCCAGCTGCTGAGTTGTGGGGGAGAGAGGCCAAGTCATGATGTCTCTTCCCCTCTTTCATAGTTTCCTCCAACTTGCTAGGAAGCTCCTTTGCTACGATGTGAGTCAAGCAGTGTCCATTGTCTCTGTGCTATCTCGGAGAAGCCTGCATTGTACACGGTTCCTGGGATAGTCCTTGGGAGTCTCCAGTGCAATGAAACACCCTCGGCTGGCCCGTGTCGGATTAGTCAGGGCCATGCAGCTTGGTCTGGAGTAAAGTTGCAGTGTCGTGTCTGGGCTCAGGCTCAGTCCCCTGCTCTAGGAGCCCAGAAGGGTGGAAGGGAGTTTAGCGAGTGGAAATGGTGAAACCGCATTGAGGGAACTGGACCACTGACCTACCAGCTCTTAACACCCAAACTTTCAGTAACCCTATTATCAGTGCCTGTGAGTGTAATTTAAACCATAAGAAAAAACACTCTGGGCTAGACCAAAGATCCATCTAGCTCTGAATCTTGTCTTCTGACAGTAGCCAACACCAGGTACCCCAAAAGCCACTCATCAAAGCATCACTCGGAGTTGAACCCAGAATCTCCTGTTCACAAAACAGGGGCTTTAACCAGCTAAGCCATGGTGCCTGCTGTTACTTAAAGCATCCTGTCTGCCCACACCTGACTCTATGCCAATCCCCACTGGGCCCTGAAAAGCTTTGCTCGTGTTTGGATTCTGTAAAGCAGAGGAGCAGGGGAAGGTTTACGCCCAAGGTGTGTGAGTGATTATTTAGACAGGTCTCCGCTACAAAATTAGGTCGGTGTAACTCCATTACTTAGAGGTGTAAAAAATGTACACCCCCCCCCCCAAGCAATGCAGTTCTATCAACCTAATCCCGGTGTAGATAGCGGCTCAGCTGTCAGAACTTTCTGGAGCTATGAAAGGGGAGGGGCCCATGGCTCTGTAGCAGGAATGCAGGACAGGCGAGTTCACGGCAGGCATGGTGGGATACTGGAGGTGGCCACTTATGGTGATATAATGAACAGCAGCATTTACACTGACAATTTGTCGCTTGAAGTTTGCTGCAAAAAGCTCTAGACCTCTCGTCGAGGTTGGGATTGAGGGGCACTGGGAATAGGAGGGGCTGTGGGTTGGGACAGAGAAGAAGCTGCCGACCGAGGGAGCATTGTGTGTTTTTCACACAACTGAGCAATATAATTCTGCTGAAATAACTTTGTAGTGCAGACCTGGCCAAAGATATATATATATATATATATATACACACACACACACACCCCTTGCAAGGAAAACCTCACCTGCTTCTCTGCTTTGCAGAATCCAAACACTTGGAAAGCTTGTCAGTCCCCGCTGGGGATGGCAGGGAGTCATGTGTGGGCAGAGAGTGTCCCTTATCCACAGGCAGGCACCATGGCTTAGCTGGCTAAAGCACCTGTTTTGTAAACAGGAGATCCTGGGTTCAACTCCCAGTAGTGCCCTGTTGTTTAACTCTAGGAGCACCTGGTATTGGCTACTGTCAGAGGACACAACAGAGAGCTAGATGGACCTTTGGTCCAGTCCAGTATGGTTTAAATTACGCTCACAGGCACTGATAATAGAGTTGATGAAAGTTTGGGAGTTAAGAGCTGATAGGTCAGTGTTCCAGCCTGTCACAGATGACCCCCTCCCTCTGGGACAGGGGCAGGTCTGGGCTCTCACACCAAACGGCTCATTCTGGCTGCCAGAATCCATGGGCAGCTGGTTTAGTTTGCACCCAGGATTGAGTCCTGCTTTGTGCACCGTGTGTGAGAATGAAAATCCTAAACCACCCTATGAAATAACAAAAGCAGCAGGATGGGTTATTGTTCCTGACTCAGAGCAGACAGACCAATGGAGAAATGCCATTGAGTCCAGGGTAATTCACTGTGGTTTCACCACTTCCATTTACTAAACTCCCTCCCAACTTTCTGGGCTCCTAGAGCAGGGGACTGAGCCTGAGCCCAGACACGGACACTGCAACTTTACAGCCCAAGCTGCATGACCCTGATTAATGTGACATAGGCCAGCTGTGAGTGTTTCATTGCACTGTAGATGTAGCCTAAGCTTATGTCTACAGTGTGATTAAAACACCCAGGGCACCTGTCTCACACCCAGGGTCAGCTGACCCAGGCTTATGGGGCTTGGGCTGCACGACTAAAATTGCAGTGCAGACATATAGGCACTAGATTTGCCTTTTTCCAATCATCCGAGACCTCCCCCACTCGCCACGAGTTTTCAAAGATAATGATCAATGGCTCTGCAGTCACGTCTGCCAACTCCCTCCGGCCCCTCAGATGCATTAAATCCAGAACCAAGGACTTGGTCATGTCCAGCTTTTCTAAAGAGCCCTTAATTTGTTCTTTCACCACTGAGGGCTGCTCCCCTCCTCCCCATACTATGCTGCCCGTGTCTGTGAAGACCGAGGCGCAAAAAAAAAAAAAAAGCATTGAGTACTTCAGCTTTATCCACATCATCTGTCACTAGGTTGCCTGCCCCATTCAATAAGGGTCCCACACTTTCCCTGACCCCCTTCTTTTTGCTAACACACCTACGTAGAAATTGACTTTGAAGCTAATCAAAAGAAGTTCCATTTGAAATACAAATCATTCAAATCGATACTGGGTCAGTTTTCTCCTCTACTCTATTTCTCACACACATTCCCTCACCCCAACCTTTGGAGTGAGGTTTTACATCCGGACATTTTAGGCCAAGGGGGGTAAATTACATCAAAGAAGTTTTTCAGGATTAGCCCCCATTTCCTACATTACTAACAAAAAGAAAAACAAGACACGTTTTATTTCTCCAGTATAATTCAGTTGATCACACAATTAAGTCTCTTCTCCGTTAAAGAGTAACTTCGTGTTTAATTTCATTGGTAAGAATAAATCCTCAACAATTAAAGAACTTTCTCATATATGACAGTTTTCCTTTAATCCCCCTTTCCACCAGTGAACCCTTGAGTACAGTTGTGGTTAGGGATTAGATCGGGGTGGGCAAATTTTTTGGCCCAAGGGCCACATCTGGGTATGGAAATTGTATGGGGCCACGAATGCTCACCAAATTAGGGGTTGGGGTATGGGAGGGGATGAGGGCTCTGCCTGGGGTAGTGAGCTCTGGGGTGGAGCCGGAAATGAGTTCAGGGAGTGGGAGAGGGCTCCGGACTTGGACAGGGGATTGAGGTGGGGCGAGGGATGAGAGATTGGGGGAGGGGATGAGGGTGCTCCAGGCTGGGACTGAGGGGTTAGGAGAGTGGGAGGCTGGGGCAAGGGAGGGGGTCAGTCTCCGGTTGTCGCTTACCTCAAACAGCTCCTGGAAGCAGCAGTATGTCCCCGCTCTGGCTCCTACACGGAGGCATGGCCAGGCAGCTCCCATTGGATGCAGTTCCCGGACAATGGGAACTGTGGAGGTGGTGCTTGGGGTGGGGGCAGTGTGTGGAGCCCCCTGGCTGCCCTTATGTGTAGGAGCTGGAGAGGGGACATGTCAGTGCTCCCAGGAGCCGCACGGAGCCACAGCACATGCGGAGCGGGGCAAGCCCCCGACCCGCTCCCTGGCTGAAGTGTCGGAACGTGGCAAGCCCTAGCGCCTGCTCCCCAGTGGCTGGATTAAATGTCTGAAGGGCCGGATGCGGCCCCCTGGCCGTAGTTTGCCCACCCCTGGATCAGATACAGTCCTGGATCAGAATCTCTGTAAAATAACAGAGATGAGGTTCCTATTAAAAATGCAGCCATCTCACATACAACACTGATTTCGTCCTACACACAGTTCCATCACCCACAAATGGTGAGTTCAACAAAAACACCACTTCTGTTTCCTCCACATCTACATCATTATGGACAGTGTCGTGGGGTTGATACATCCTGTCACAGGGTGTGTGGCCATGTACGGAAGAAGGCAGGGATTTGGGGGCGGCGTGGAAAAATCTGTCCCCTGGGTCAAGACAGCTTGTCTTCAGGTGGTGACTCCATCCAGTGGTGGGTGCAGTGTGGGGTAGAGGGACCTGGGACCACCCTACTCCACCAGGTCCTGACCCAGGGCCTTGAGGAACCAATACTCCTGTGTCCAGGGTTGATCTCTCACTGCAACAGTCCCGTTCCCTGAGTCACTTGCCCCCTTACGTCCAGAGTCGGTAATGTCCCGGCATCCAGCGTCGCATCCTTGGCAGTCAACTGGGTGTCTGCAGGGGCCTCAGGGTGGCTGGATGGTGCAGCCTGGGGGTCCAGCAGCTTCCTGGCAGGAGCCCACAACATAGGTTTGTTCTCCTCCTCAGTCCACCCAGGCTGAGCTGAGCTGCTCCCTTTTATACTCCGCCTCCAGTCGGCGCATGCCCAGAGAGGGTGAGGGGGTGTGGCCTCTTCAGCCCACATGGCGCAGTTAACCCTAGCAGTGCCAGTTCAAGGTTGATACACCTCATCACAGACAGCATTTCCCAAATGTTGGGATTAGCTAGGAGATCTCTTCAGGAGTAACCTCCTGTAGGGACTGGGTCACAAATACCTTGGGAACCAAATACCTGGGCATTTTGCCTAGTTCCAAGTCACTTACTGTGGAATTCTATCCCTGGATCATCTGAGACAATATTGACTCAAACAATTGAACCACCCTGTGACCATGTGTACTTACTTCCATCAGTTGCACCATTTGGGGTCTCCTGCTGTTCACCTTTTCAGAGTGGAGATTTAAATACACAACTGTTTCTCTGATAATATGTCCAGCAGCTTGGAGTATTCTGTCCTGTTGACTGAACTGCATTTGAATTTTCTCCATGTCACCATGCAGGGTTAGGGGAAAAAACAAACCTAAAGTAAAGAATGATGGTCATTTGTCTGAAATTTCCCAATAAATCTGAGCTACAATCTGTCAAACACAACTAACATGCAGTTATATGACCAAGGACCCTTCATGAAAGATGGAAAACCCATAGCACAGAGAGGTAGAAGACACTTTCATTTTAATTTAAAGTGAAATTCCAGACTAGGTTACATCTGATGTCTCAGAATCAGGATGAGAAATTCTCCCATGAGCCACTGAAACCTGCTTCACCCAGCGCTGTCTCATTAGTGTTTTTTTACAGACGTTTTAGCACCTTCATAACAGGTGGAAAAAACAGCCGACCTTCCCAGAAGTGGCTTTGCCGTTGAGGGAAAAGGGGATTTGAACAGTGCTTGGGATCCATTTGAAATCCCCTTCCGAGTCTGTGACACTTTCCCCTCCTGCCAGACTGACTGATTTAGGATCAAAGACATACAAGCACCATTCCCAAGTGACAGCCAAAAACATGACCTCACCGGACACGTTGGGAAGTGAAGGAATATGAAGGGGTGAACTCTGCATGGCTCAGGCACAAGGTAACAGTTCTGGGGTGATGGGGTGACTCAGAGATTCCATCCTTCTCCATCTCCTTCCAGTGTCACAGAGCCTAAAATGACACTTATTTCCCTGACACTGCTCCAGCTCTTCATCATATTTAAATATATTTAAACGAGAAAAAAAGTCAAAATAACTGCTGTTCTGCACAATCCAGGGTAATGTGACAACAACTGGGAATGAGAAAATCTGTCCTCAAAGAGGAATGTGGCAACTCGAACAATAACTTTGCACTGGGAGGAGGATACAAATGTGAAACTCCAGGTTTGTTTAGACAAGGAAATGTGACGGTGGTTAGGTCAGATCAGGAGGAAATGTGCAAGATAACTCCACCCACTTTCCATGGCCCATGTCTTTAGTGCAAGAATAGTTATCAGAAAAGTGAACTCAAGCTAGCTAACTCCATGGCAACCATAGTGATGAGGCCCAGGTAGATTTTATCTCAACGTAACTGGTTGAAGACACCCCCTATCTCCCTCACCTGGGGTGACGGACATTCCTGGTAGAAAGGACACCCACTCCCATGACTCGCAGGACAATGGAGTTGATAGAAAGGACCACGGGATCCACCCCAAAGATGGGCAAGGTTCAAAACTGGGCAACTCATGTGTGGGAGCTGAGGGACCACAATGTGCAAAAGATGCAAATACCTTAATAGTCACTATCTGGGAACTATCAGAAGAATTAAAGAAAAAAATCTTCTGACAGCTCTAGAGAAGGTTTTTATGAAGTTTATCTCCTTTACGGATTCTCTGATTAGAAAGGCCTGAGCTATGAGTGAAGCTTTCCCCACACTCGCAGCATTCATAGGGTCTCTGCCCGGTGTGGATTCTGTAATGTGTAATAAGGGTTGAGCCCTGAGAGAAGCTTTTCCCGCACTCACGGCATTCATAGGGTGTCTCTCCTGTGTGGATCCTCTGATGCATAGTAAGGTTTGAGCTCCGAGAGAAGCTTTTCCCACACTCACAACATTCGTAGGGTCGCTTTCCCGTATGCGTTGTCTGATGGGAGATAAGGGAGGAGAGGTGAGTGAAACTTTTCCCGCACTCACGGCATTCATAGGGTCTCTCTCCTGTGTGGATCCGCTGATGCATAGTAAGGTTTGAGCTCCGAGAGAAGCTTATCCCGCACTTACAACATTTGTAGGGTCGCTCTCCCGTGTGGATTCTCTGATGAGAGATAAGGGCTGATCTCTGAGTGAAACTTTTCCCACACTCACAGCATTCATAGGGTTTGTCTCCTCTGTGTATTCGCTGATGCCTACTAAGGGCTGAGGTACGATTGAAGCTTCTCCCACACTCACAGCATTCGTAGGGTCTCTCTTTCGTGTGGATTATCTCATGTCGAATAAGGGCTGAGCGGTAATTGAAGTTTTTCCCACACTCACTGCATGTCGTCTCTCTCTTTTCCCTGAGGATTTTCTCCTGGGATGTAGTTTCCTTGAGGTCCCTGTGAGTTCCCTGACAATCCATGGGTTCATCCACTCTCTCCTCTGAGTGGTTTCCCTGCTCTCTCTCTGGTCTGGGGTAACTTTCACCAGCTTTTCCCTGCTCACGGGGGCGGGACACGCTCCCTTTGGCTCTTTGCAGTAATTCCCCATGTGCTTCGGCGAGCTCAGCATCTTCCTGGGGAGGATTCTGCTCCTCGCTCTCCCTCACCAGCCCATCACCTGCTAGAAGGGAGGAGAAATCTCAGAATTGGGGATGGAAAGGCAGAGAACAAACCCAAGTAAGTGCTGGAGAGACAGAAAAGAAAAATCGGGGACTGAATTCCCCCAAACTCCTCCCCATAGAGGGCAGTGGAGGGGATCAATTCTGCTCCCCACCCAGGACTGGCCTTTAGGGTGGGCCGTACGGGTGCCCCACCCAAGGGGGTGCCGGGCGCAGGGTTTGGATTCCCGCCTGACCTGCTGCCGAGAGGCTCGCTGGGCTGATGAAAGCGGCACGGGAGGCAGATAAGCAGCAGCGTGGGGGAGTGGGAGGGAGCCGAGCTGCAGGGGGCAGTTGGATGACCAGCCGTCAGAGCCAGGTGAGTGCTCCGGAGCAGAGGGGCCCCTCCTCCGCCCTGCTCCACGTGTGCAGCTGCTGCTGTTCCTGTCCCCCCACCCCCCGTTCACCCCCAGAGTCACCCCTGTCCACCCCCGACTGGGAGCATCCTCCTGACTGCTCTGCGGGGAGGAGGTGCTGATTGATGGGGTGTCCCCCTCCCTCTCCCCCCCACCCGGGTACCCGATTTCCACTGAGCTGGGGTGACGGGATGGGGGGAATCTGCGTGTGCTGCTGCCTCTCTAGGGCCGGAGCTGCCGGCAGCTGCTTGTGTCTGAACAAGCCTAGTTCAGGGTCCTGACCCAGAGAACTTTCTTAAAGAGACAGCGCGCTCACTCACTCAGGGGCGGACGGACGGACGGACACACACACTCTCTCTCTCTCTCTGCATCCAGGTCACTTCCCCAGCTGGGCTGAGCTGAGACATCAGGAGCAGCTGCTCTCCTGCCCTCCCCTTACACAGCCTGCAGGGAAAGTGACCTGGGTGCAGGAAGCCCTGACATCGCTCCTTGCTCCCCTCTCCCAGCCCCCCAGGGCTGCGTGGGGCGGGGGAGCAGCAGTCCAGTGGGGGAGCGAGCAGCAATGCCAGCTGCTTTGTGCATCCAGCTCAGGTTCCCCACTTGGGTGCAGGAGGATGCAGGGGCTAGGGGCAAATGGGGCACAGTGCAGGGGCTGGGGGCTCAGGAAGGGGCAGGGATTGGGGTGCAGGGGGCAGGGGTTGGGGTGAAGGGGGTATGCACCATGCAGGGGTTCAGGGTGCAGGCGGGAGGTGCAGGGGGTATGAGTGAAGGGGGCAGAGTCCTGGGATATGGGGCACATGAGGGTGGGGAAGGGGTTGGGGTGAAAGGGCACAGTGCAGGGCTTAGGGGCACAGGAGGGGGCAGGGGTTGGGAGGGGCTGGAGGGGGCAGAAGTTAGGAGCGAAGGGGGAGCAGGTATTTGGAGTGAAGGGGGCACAGTGCAGGGGCTGGGGGGAGGGAGGGGGAGGAGCCTGGGGAGCCCATGGGGGACAGAGGGAAGGGGGGGTGCCATGCCCATGGGAGCCAGGGGCACCCAAATGCAAGTTTGCCCAGGGTGCCATGTCCCCACGGCCGGCCCTGCCCACATCCCATCCAAACACTCAGCAGGAAGGGAGGGAGCTCCAGCCAAGCTGTCAGTCATCATCTGTAGGAAGCCAGGAGTGAGATCTGCTGGGGACTGTCCTGAGCTCACAGAGTCTGTGTGGGGAATCCCAGCTGGTTCTCTCAGGCACTGACAGTTTCTGGGTTGATTTGATGTTTCCTCACCTGTCCAGGGACTTCTCAGGATCTCGCTTTCCCTGAACCCTGGAGATCCAGGACCCACGGCTTTTCCCCTCCTTCCAGCTGGGAGATCACGTAGGGTTTGGAAACTGGAAACCCTGCTCAAGGGAAAGAAAACAAGGGAGGCAGGAGGGTACTTTGCCCACCTCTGGTATAGATGGTGACTAAACGTAAACCTCTGCGAACCAGGAAATGAGAAGTTAATATAAACGCCCCCCCTCCAATGCAACCTTAACTTTGCCCCCAACCCTTAACCCTGCAGCTGGCAAAAACCACTGAGGATGGTTCTGTGTGGGCCGTGCAAAGGTTAACAAACTGCCACAGGGACTCAGGTATTCAGCTCAATGCAGCAGTAACGGGATGAATTCTATGGTCTGTGGTATAAAGGACGTCAGAGTAGATGACCTAATAGTCATATCTGGCCTTCAAAGCTAGGAACCTATAATCGATCTGAGGAAAGACTAAGAGAACGTGCCACTGTCTGTGCTGTGTTCACAGGTGGGAATCCCAGCATCTATCCGCATGCCTCCAGCTGTGTGCACGGGGCCAGCTGGAGCTGTGACTGGCTGACGGAGGGATGGGTTGGAGCAGCTGGGCAGAGCTGGGCCTGTGCTATGCAGAGAGGTGCATGTGAAACTTGGGGGGCCAATTCTGGCTCAGTTCTGTGCTGGGTGTTGCAGGCTTTGTCAGCAAAGGTGGCCAAGGGCGTGTTCTTGCCATGGGGGTTGTCAGCACCCTGGCGGCGTATGTTCCAGTGATCTGTGGGGCTTAGTGAGGGGTAAGTGAAGCAGTGACTCACAAGGAAAACTCAGGCTGAGGGCAAAGAGGTGGTAACACTGCGAGTCTCAGCTGGTCTGTGTGCAGGAGGTTCAGTACTGGAGAGCAGGCCAGGGGGAGGAAGCTTCTATTTGCTATGACGGAGACGAACCCGAATATTATCTTAGCACAGAGAAGTCGTGAGACTTTCTGCTGCACTGCTCTGTTCCCAGAGCGCTCTGTAACCGGGGAGGGGAGAGGGCCAGTGTGTGTCTCTCTGGCATGTTGGGGTGATGCTGAAACAGGGCAGAGCAGAGGTGGCATCGTGGGGGTGCCATGAACCTTAACTCTTCATTTCCCCTTCTAAGAACGGAGGGGACGGGAATCCTTACCCAGCGAGGTCACATTCTCATAGTTCTCCTGCATGACGTCTCTGTAGAGGGCTCTGAGTGGGGTCCAGCAGAGTCCTCTCTACCCTGGTGAAATACACAGCCACCTCCTGGAAGGTCACCGGCCCCTGAAAGAGCAAGAGTCCAACACCTGCTGCCCCACTAGTCATGGAGGAAAGGACCCAATCAAATGGAAGCTCTGAGACAGAGACAGTCAGCACAGTCCTATCCCCACACTGCTGAGAGCAGCCGGGGGGCACCATGGTGAGAGAACAAAGAGAGACCCCTTGTCTCTGCCAGCAGATCCATCACACGGCTACGAGCCAGAGGCTGATCCAGCCCCATGGCAGGAACCCAACACCCTCCCCACTGCCAGCAGCTGGATGTGAGGGGCCAGGACATCTTCCCTACACCTCCCTGGTGGGTGCCCCCTTCCCATGTCACACCAGCCCCTGGCTCGCAGGCTGAGGGTTCGGCACTGGGAGTCTGGTCAGTTTTCCCAGCCCCACCCAGGGGGTTGCTTTGTCTGTTTCCTGTTTCACAAATTAGGGAATTTTCTCCCCCAACACCCAAGTGTTTGTTCTGAGGATCTAGGCCCCGTTAAACAAGTCCCAGCAGGTTTGTCACACTCTGTCCCCTCCCTCTCCTCACCCAGCGGATTCCCTGCCCCCTCCAGACCTAACTCCCCAGAAGTTGCCACCTCGTCAGTGTTTACTGCCCCTCCCCCTCCAGCAGGAACCCACCAGCCGCCCCCCAATAACCCGACCTGAGCTGGCTCCACTGCAGCCAGAGCAGCCCCCGCCCGGGCCCGGAGGGGTTAATGTCGGGCTGGGGAAGTAGCAGCTGCTCAGCTCCCAGCTCCGGATGGAGGCAGCAGCGTCTGGTCTCTCCGGAGCTGCCGGGGGCTGATGCTCCCGGTTCTGTGCGCTCCCGGCTCCTTCCTCCCGCCCCGCCGCCCCAGCTGCCCCAGCCCCTTCCCGGGCCCTGCAACCCCCCCCGCCCCCGGGCTGCAGCGATCGCCGGGATCCAGCTGACCCCTCTGCTGAGCCGGGCACCGCGGAGGGGGTGTGTGGAGCTGCTACACCAGCCCCGCCCCCGCTTTTCCCCGGGGGCAGCGCGTGGGGCGGGGACACGCGTGGGGCGGACACGCTCCTGCCGGGCGGGGTCGGGGCCGGGGTCGGGGCCTGTTCGGGGCCGGTTATTACGGGGGGGGTCACAAGCCCCCCCCGGCACTGCCGCTCCCCGGGAACAGGCGGGGGGGGCGGGGCCGGGGAGGGGGCCCGGTGGGGAGGGTCAGGTTGGCCCCGGGAACCTCCTTTACCTGGGCTGGAGAGGGCGGAAGCGCCCCAGGGGCAGGCTGGGAAATGTAGTTTATCGCGCTCCCTGGACAGGAAGTGACGTCGGCGAGGGAGGCGGAGCCGGACTGCGAACTCGCGCGGGGCCGTTGGCGCCTCTCCCGGAGCCAGAGAAGAGGTTTGTGTCTCCCGGCTCTGGGCATGCGCAGATCGGGGGCGGGGCGGAGTGTGATCAGCTGCTGGGTGAGCGCCGCGCGCTGCTCCACTGTGAGCCGGGAGCCCGGGCGGGGCAGCGGGGGGGGGTCCCGGGGCCCATTAACCCCCCCGGGGGGGCTGGGAAAGGGGCGGGGGGGGAAGTGTCGGTGCAGCCCGGACATGGCCGGGGGGGGGGAGCCGGTGACCCCCGGGGAGCGGGGAGAGAAAGGGGGGGGCTGAGACCCCCTCGGATTTACTGCCCCCGTGGGGACCCCTGCCCCGCCCTGCCCCCTTTCTCCCTAGAGAGCCACGAGCAGCCCCAGGGTGACCCCTCCCCACCCCTGAGAAGTTCCCTGCCCCCCCCCCGGCTGTGCCCCATTTTCTCTCCCCTTCGCCAGTGCCCAGCTCCCCCTGGGGCTGGGGGGGCTCTGGGGGTGTCTGGGCCCTGGCCAGGGGCTCTGGGGACTGGGGGCCAGGGAAGATCTGGCAGGACCCTGGCTGGGGCTGTGGGGGTGTCTGGGGCCCCGGCTGTGGGGTCTGGGCACTGGGCTCTGGGGGGTGTCTGGAGGCTGCTACTAACCCTGATCCTGCTCCCGGATCAGTTTGTGCCACAATCCTGGCTCCAAGCGCGGCCAGGCAGCCCCCAGCCAGGCCCACTCACCCTGGTAACTTTCTATCCACTTACCAAACACTGTCAGGTGAAATCACAGATTTTTCATTTCTCCTCTCTTGAAAACTGCAGGAACTTCTGGTCCCGCAGGGCATATTCAGCCCCCCCCCAGCCCCCGCCAAGTCCTTGTCCTAGATCTGGGGGTTGCGGCAGGTGGGAAGGGGGCTAGAAATGCCACACAATGGTCTCTTCCACAGCGTTCTGGACTCCTCCTTCCTGAAATCTGGTTTCATTGAGACCATTGTTAATCCAGAGTCACTGCATGGAAAGACAGGGAGTGACTCCAGATGGACAGTGGGGCAAATGAGATCAGCAATTCTCCCTGTGAGGAGGGGCTCTCATTAGCTGCTCTCCCCAGAGAGCTAAAGGAGGGAAGCTGCTCAAACGCTCTGTCCCTCTCTGCTCAGGATATTGGGGTTCAGCTTCCTGGGTCAGATGCTGCAGCCTCCATTGTGATCTGGGAGACCAGGCTTAGCAGCTGCTGCTCCCCCAGCGGGGTTCTGTGCTGGGAAGTGACGTTAATTAAAACTTCTTCTCTGCCCGGCACAGGTGATGACTTTCTCCAGCTGGTACTAGCCCCCTAGGGCAGCCTTGGGCCCTGTTAATACAAATTATACCAGACTCCAGGTAACTGAAAGACCTCAGGGAAAGTGCTGGGGACTGGCAAGAAAGTGACTCTGCACAAACAGCCTCTCCTCCTATTAGCAATTGCCAGGAGCAAATCCAGCCGTGGGAGAGCAAAGCCCCCAGGAATGGGACTGTCCCAGCCAGAGGGGCAGGGAGAGAGGACAGGGGAAGGAGAGACTGAAAGGGGCAGTGGGAGAAATGAGTGTGTGTGTTGTTGGGGGGGGGGGCGGTTTCCAGCTCTCTAGTCCACCCAGACACATGTATTGCAGCATCCCTGGGCAGAACCACTTTCCAGTGAACAAGAAAAGGCTCAGACAGAGGAAAAGCTGGTTCTTGACTCCATATTCCCCCCTGCTGGGGTGTGGCTGCCATGGGGTCAGTGTCCGAGGGAATCCCCCACAGTGACTCCTTGGGTTCTGCTCTTTTCTAGCCTTGTGTTCAGAGACTTTGTTACAGGATCAGGGGAGGCGGAAGGGAGGTTAAAAATGTCTCTCTGGGCTTAGCCTGGCAGGAGGGGCCAGGTCTACACTGTAATAAAGAGATCAAGCATGTACCCAGCATGGCAGAGTCTAGGATGTCTGTCTGGAGGGAAAGGGCCTGGGGGACTCGTGATGTGAAATTAACTAAAGCCTGTTCTGAAACCTCCACGACTGCCCTTCTCACCCTGCCAGGCTGCAGAATGACGTCCATGTTTTTCTTCAGCTCATCCCATCCTCCCATGACACAGGGAAGAGAAATGGCTGCAGTGGAGCCAGCTCAGGTAGGGATTATTTTTTTGAGGGGTGGGGGGTGGGTTGGTGGGTTCCTACAGGAGGGAGAGGCACAGCAAATACACTGGAGATGGGCAGGTTTGCACGGTCTGGTTTGGAGGTTGGCGCGGGGCAGGAAATGCACAGGGTGGAGAAAGGGAGGACAGGGTGTGACAAACCTGCTGGGAGTTGTTTAATAAGTGGCCTAGATTCTAGGAACAGACCCATGAGGTTCGGAGGTGGAAATGCTCTAGTTTGTGAAGCAGAAAATAACCCACGTGAATGGGGCTGGGAAAACTGACCAGACTCATAGTGCTGGAGCCTGACCCGACTAACCAGTGGCTGCTGTGAAATATGAAGGGGGCACCCACCAGTGAGGGTTAGGGGAGATTCCCCTCCCTTCATATCCAGCTCCTCACAATGAGGAGGGTGTTGGGCTTCCTACCAGGGATCTCTCCCTGGTCCCTGCTAGGGGCTCCCTCTCCTCTATCAGTCTGTGGCTAGTAGGTGTGTGATGGATCTGCTGGGAGAGATAAGGGGCTCTCTTTGTCCCCTCACTCTGATGTTTCCGGGATGCTCTGAGCAGGGTGGGGGTGGGACTTTGTTGACTGCAATCCACCCAGGGCTGCCATTTGATGGGCTCCTCGCCCCACAAATAGTGGGGCTGTGAATGGGGCTGCAGGTACTGAGTGTTGGACTCTTGCTCTTTCAGGGGCCGGTGACCTTCGAGGAGGTGGCTGTGTATTTCACCAGTGAAGAGTGGGCTCTGCTGGACCCCACTCAGAGAGCCCTCTACTGGGATGTCATGCAGGAGAACTATGAGAATGTGACCTCACTGGGTAAGGGTTACTGTCCCCTCGGTTCTTGGAAGGGGAAATGGAGAGAGAAGGTTTACGCCAGCCCCACAATGCCGCCTCTACTCTGCCCTGTTTCAGCATCACCCCAATATGCCAGTGACACACACACTACCAGAGACCCTCCCCTGCTGCAGAACACTTTGGGAACAGAGCACAGGAGCCATATTGCACAATGTCAAATATCTCCTGTTTGCTCAAGTAAAACTCAGGTTTAAGTGCAGCATAATCAACAGAAGCTTCCTAGAGGTCACCAGATGAAATTAATAGGCAGCAGGTTTAAAGAAAATAAAAGGAAGTTCTTCTTCACGCAGCGCACAGTCAACTTGTGGAACTCCTTACCTGAGGAGGTTGTGAAGGCTAGGACTACAACAGCGTTTAAAAGAGAACTGGATAAATTCATGGTGGTTAAGTCCATCAATGGCTATTAGGATGGGTAAGAAATGGTGTCCCTAGCCTCTGTCTGTCAGAGGATGGAGATGGATGGCAGGAGAGAGATCACTTGATCATTGCCTGTTAGGTTCACTCCCTCTGGGGCATCTGGCATTGGCCACTGTCGGTAGACAGGATACTGGGCTAGATGGACTTTTGGATCTGACCCGGTACGGCCGTTCTTATGTTATGTATGTATGTGTGCATTTGGTGCAAGGAGCTCCTGGCCCTCAGAGACCATGTGGAGGCTTTGGAGGCCAGGGTGTTGGAACTAGAGGAGCTAAGGGAGGCAGAGAAGTATGTTGATGAGGCTTTCCGGGACACTATAGAATTGTCCCAACTCCGGTCAGACAGCCCCCTGCACTGTTGAGGAGGATGAAAGGCCCAGGGAATGAGAGCAGTCAACGGGAGCAGAGGGAAAGCTTCTCATAGTTGGGACCCTCACCCCAACACTATCTGGAAGAACCTCTTGCACTGAGGTTTCCTCACCGGGGGAGGGAACTCCACTCATTAAGAAAAGGCAGCTGTTAGTAATGGGAGATTCGATCATTAGAAACAAGGATATCTGGGTTTGTGATGACCGGGAGAACCGTATGGTGACTTGCCTGCCTGGTGGGTAGGTTGCGGATTTCTCAAGGCATCTAGATAGAATTATATGTAGTGCTGGGGAGGAGCCAGTGGTCATGGTACATGTAGATACCAATGACATAGGGAAGGGTAGGTGAGACGTCCTGGAGGCCAAATTTAATCTGCTAGGAAAGAGACTGAAATCCAGGACCTCTATGGTGGCATTCTCAGAAATGCTCCCAGTTCCACGCGCAGGGTCAGGTAGGCAGGCAGAGCTTCGGAGTCTCAATGCGTGGATGAGATGATGGTGTAGAGAGATGGGGTTTAGATTTATTAGGAACTGGGGAAACTTTGGGGATGGGGGAGCCTATACAGGAAGGATGGGCTCCACCTAAACCAAAGTGGATCCAGACTGCTGGCACTTAACATTAAAAAGGTTGCAGAGCAGTTTTTAAACTAAGAGATGGGGGAAAGCCGACTGCTGCAGAGGAGCACGTGGATCGGACAGAGACTTCTCTTAGAGGAGAGTGTAGTGATAGAGATTTTTCTAGTTTTAGTCAGGAAGAGAGGCTGGAAGAGGATAAAGTAGGAGCCAGATCAGACGAGAAGCATTCACACACAAAAGAATCTAACACATCAGAAAAGGGCAGACAAATAAACAGTGACAAGTTTTTAAAGTGCGTGTACACAAATGCTAGAAGTGTAAATAATAAGATGGGTGAATTAGAGTGCCTCGTGTTAAAAGGGGATATTGACATAATAGGCATCACAGAGACCTGGTGGAGTGAGGACAATCAATGGGACACAATCATTCCAGGGTACAAAATATATCGGAAGGACGGAGCAAGTCATACTCGGGGGGTGGGGAGGGGAGTGGCACTGTATGTTAAAGAAAATGTAGACTCAGATGAAGTAAAATCTTAAATGGAACCTCATGTTCCATAGAATCTCTATGGATAGTAATTCCATGCTCTAATAAGAATATAACAGTAGGGATCTATTATCGACCTCCTGTGAAAGACAATGATAGTGAGGATGAAATGCGAAGGGAGATTAGAGAGGCTATCAAAATAAAGAACTCTATAATAGTGGGAGATTTCAATTATCCCCATATTTACTGGATACGTCACCTCAGGACAAAATGCAGAGACAAAATTTCTCAATACTTTAAATGACTGTTTCTTGGAGCAGCTGGTACAAGAACCCGCAATGGGAGAAGCAACTCTCCATTTAGTCCTGAGTGGAGAGCAGGATCTTGTCCAAGAGGTAACTATAACAGGACCGCTTAGAAATAGTGATCATAATATAACAAAATTTAACATTCATGTGGTGGGAAGAACAGCTCAACACTGTGGCATTTAATTTCAGAAAGGAGAACTATACAAAAATGAGGGGCTAGTTAAACAGAAATTAAAAGGTACAGTGACTAGAGTGAAATCCCTGCAAGCTGCATGGATGCTTTTCAAAGACACAATATTAGAGGCCCAACTTAAATGTATACCCCAAATTAAAAAAAAAACAGCAAAAGAACTAAAAAGAGCCACTGTGGCTTGGTTTAATCATGTAAAAGAAGCAGTGAGAGATAAAAAGGCATCTTTTAAAAAGTGGAAGTCAAATCCTAGTGAGGTGTATATAGAAGGGAGCATAAGTACTGCCAAATTAAGTGTAAAAATGGAACAGAAAAGCCAAAAAGGAGTTTGAGGAACAGCTAGCCAAAAACTCAGAAGGTAATAACAAAATGTTTAAGTACATCAAAAGCAGGAAGCTGTTAAACAACCAGTGGGGCCCCTGGACGATTGAGTTACAAAAGGAGCCCTTAAAGATGATAAAGTCATTGCAGAGAAACTAAATGCATTCTTTGCTTCAGTCTTCATGGCTGAGGATGTTAGGGAGATTCCCAAACCTTTTGTGGGTGACAAATCTGAGAAATTGCCACAGATTGAAGTGTCACTAGAGGAGGTTTTGGAACTAATTGATAAATTTAACATAACAAGTCACCGGAACCAGATGGTATTTACCCAAGAGTTCTGAAGGAACTCAAATGTGAAATTGGGGAACTATTAGCTATGGTTTGTAACCTGTCCTTTAAATCAGCTTCTGTACCCAATGACTGGAAGATTGCTAATGTAACGCCAATATTTAAAAAGGGCTCTAGAGGTAATCCTGGCAATTACAGACTGGTAAGTCTAATGTCTCTGCCAGGCAAATTAGTTGAAACAATAGTAAAGAATAAAATTGTCAGGCACATAGAAGAACAAAAATTGTTGGGCAAAAGTCAACATAGTTTCTGTAAAGGGAAATCATGTCTCACTAGTCTATTAGAGTTCTTTGAAGGTGTCAACAAACATGTGGACAAGGGGGATCCAGTGGACATAGTGTACTTAGATTTCCAGAAAGCCTTTGACAAGGTCTCTCACCAAAGGCTCTTACATAAATGAAGCTATCATGGGATAAGAGGGAAGATCTTTTCATGGATTGAGAACTAGTTAAAAGACAGGGAACAAAGGGTAGGAATAAATGGTAAATTTTCAGAATGAAGAGGAGTAACTAGTGGTGTTCCCCAAGGGTCAGTCCTAGGACCAATCCTATTCAACTTATTCATAAATGATCTGGAGAAAGGGGTAAACAGTGAGGTGGCAGAGTTTGCAGATGTTACTAAACTGCTCAAGATAATTAAGACCAAAGCAGACTGTGAAGAACTTCAAAAAGATCTCACAAAACTAAGTGATTGGGCAACAAAATGGCAAATGAAATTTAATGTGGATAAATGTAAAGTAATGCACATTGGAAAAAACGACCCCAACTATACATACAATATGATGGGGGCAAATTTAGCTACAGCTGATCAGGAAAAAGATCTTTTTGTCATTGTGGATAGTTCTCTGAAGACATCCAGCAGTGTGCAGCGGAAGTCAAAAAAGCAAACAGGATGTTAGAAATTATTTAAAAAGGGATAGACAATAATACATGGAATATCTTATTGCCCTTATATAAATCAATGGAAATAACTAATTTAGACCCCATCATTTTATATGTATATTTGGGATTATGTTTTCCAGTGGGCTGCACTATGTGTTATCCTGACATTTAGTAGTGCTGAGATGCTGCATTCAGTAATATCCCTGCCCTTCCTGTCCCGTTTCTCCACTGAGCCCCACGCTTATGTTTCCAGCTTCCCAGGACTCTCTCTTTGTCTCTGGACCTGTCTGTCAGCAAGAAGCAGAGCCAGGAGACTTGCCCTCTCTGGAGACTTCGATTTCTGGGACATGGATTTACTTTCTATGTGTTTTAAGAGACTTTGAAATTGAGTGTCTGTGACATTAAGCACAGTACAGTCTGGAGTGTTGAACAGCTGTGTCCCTCAGTTCCCAGGCTGGGGTGCCTTTTACACTGCTCTACTGTGAGAGCAGCCACTCCTGGGCAGGTAACACGCAGTCTCCAGAATGTAACTCGCTCCCAGCTACACAGTTTTGAGTGCTGCTAGTCAGCAACTCCCGAATTACAGTACCCCACCGGAGAACCCCAGAAAATTCTCTGCTCCCAGACATCCCCCAGAAATGTGCATCTTGTCCTGTCCAGCACACTACTGAACAGTGGGAGCCTATATGAAATCTGTTATTTCATCAATGGAAAATGACATGCACCAGCCTTGTTATTCCAAATGGAGTTTCCAACACACTTTAATCCAACCACACTGGTTAGAGAAAACAATAAACCAAGATTAACTACTGGGGAAAAAAAAAAAAAGATTTTCAGTGACTACAAGTAATGAGCAGGGGCGGCTCCAGACCCCAGCACGCCAAACACGTGCTTGGGGTGGCATGCCGCGGGGGGCGCTCTGCGGGTGCCGGGAGGGCAGCAGACGGCCCGTGGACCTCCCGCAGACCTGCCTGCGGAGGGTGCGCGGGGCCTGCGGGGGGGGGGGAGGCTCGGCAGGCACGTATGCCGGAGGTGCACCAGAGCAGGGGGACAGGCGACCGGCAGAGCGCCCCGCGGCGTGCCACCGTGCTTGGGGCGCGAATGGCTAGAGCCGCCCCTGGTACTGAGGCATAAAAGTAAGAATTGTTTACAAAAGAAATGCAAGATAAAGCACAAACTAATGTTTAACTTAACAAGCTAAAACAGATTTAAAACTAATGATTCTCTCACCATCTGCTGAGACAGGCTGGTTTTCCTTTCAGCCGGGAATCCCTCTAACCTACCCCTGCTGCCCACATTCAGTTCTTCAGGAGTTGTCATGAGCAGAGGGAAAGGGGGGGGAGAGAGAGAGAGTCTCATGCATTTTCCTCACCTCTCTTTATAATTCAGTCCTTTGTACTAGAAACAAATCCAGTTCTCAGCTGAGTCATGGTGACAGGCTCTCGTAGATATGACCTTCAAGTGGTCCCTGCGATGGAATGTAAATGTCTTCTTCACACCTTCCCTCTCCTGGAGAATGGCTATTTGATCAGCTGTTTGCCTTTCTGTCTCTGAGGAACTTAGGGTTAGGGTTGCAACTTTTTCAGTAACATCATGCCGTAAAATCTCATAACTTTACATACAGTGTTGCTACACATTTTAAGGAGGATTTTCAGTAGATTGTCTTTTCGAATGGTACCGAACAAGCCATACAGTGATAAATCAAGGGGGAGGGGAGGGATCTCCCTTTTATAAACACCCAGCCAGCCAGATTGCTGTAAAATCCTTGTTGGTGTGACTTCTCTGCTTGCTTTACCTGTAAAGGGTTAACAAGGCCATAGGTAAAAGAAAAGGAGTGGGCACCTGACCAAAAGAGACAATGGAAAGACTAGAACTTTTTAAAATGGGACAGTAACTTTCCCTTTGTCTGTTGTTCTCCGGAGAAGGCGACACGGAGTAGCAATGCTGTGTATGGCTTGAAGCAGGTTTGAAAATTCATCTTCCATCCCTAGAAGAAATGATTTGGACAGGGAATGTTTAGACAAACACAATCAGGTTTATATTTTTTATTTTGGCTTTTGGAGCTCCTCCGTGCTATCCCAGATACTTTTGTTTGCTTCTAAGCTTTAAGCTGAACCCCCAGGAAAGCTATTTTGGGTGCTTACAACAATTGTTTCTTTTAAGATCTAGCAAAAGCCTAAGTTCCAGATTTATTGTTTTTCTTTTCAATTTTAATAAAATTTCTCTCTTAAGAACAGGGTTAGATTTTTGGTGTCCTTTGTTTTCTTTCTCAGCTCTTTCCCGGAGGGGAGGTGAAAGGGCTTGAGGGTGCCCCACAGGGAAGAATTCTCAAATGCTCCTTCCTGGATCCAAGGGTTTGGGGTTTTTTTGCATTTGGGTGGTGGCAGCATTTACCAAGCCAAGGTCAGAGAAAAGCTGTAACTTTGGGGGTTTAATACAAGCCTAGAGTTGCACAAATTAATTTTTAGAATCCTGGCGGGCCCCCACTTTCTGCACTCGGAGTGACAGAGTGGAGATTCAGCCCTGACACATACTATGAACAAAATTGATCATAATTTTCTAGAAGAGTGAACATAGGGGCACAGACTTGCACAGTGTCTGTCTGTGTGTTCCCAACATATATGTGGGTATTTCAGTCCCTCACAAGCAAGGTGTTCGGCATCTTCAAACACCTGGGGAACCGGTCCTGGGAATTCACTGCTTTATTAAGTGACACTCTATGGAATTGAGAGACACTTTATATTATTATTATTTTATTATAAATACCAGTATGATGAAATTGCAATGAATCGTGCTAGATATGCCTTGTAAGGTATCAATGAAAATGTTATGATTTTCCAAGTTTGATAATCTTGTTTCTATCTTTATATTGTGAGTTATAGATATGTAGGGTATATCTGTATTCCAGACTTGTGTAGTGTTTCTGAGTGACACCCCCAGACATATTGGCATCAGCGCTGCCCAGCCTGTTTGATGGCCCATCCGGGGTCATCAGCTGTACAATGAACCCATTGAAAGGATCAAGGGGAGACACCTCTTGAGTCAGCAAGACATGCAGGGATATGCCTGTGTACTGAGACCTCCAAGGCTTTTCCATGCCATGTGCTGTGAAGCTTGTGTTTGGGACACAGGAAGTAGAAGCCACTTGGCAAAAGGAATATAAAGGGCAGCTGCATCATCTCCATTTTGTCTTCAGTCCCTCTTCCTACCTCTGGAGCAACTTCTCTACAAACTGAACCTTGGAACAAAGGACTGAATGATGTGGGGGGAGGGATAGCTCAGTGGTTTGAGCATTGACCTGCTAAACCCAGTATTGTGAGTTCAATCCTTGAGGGGGCCACTTAGGGATCTGGGGCAAAAAATCATTACCAGAGAGCCTTTCAAGCCAGAAACTCACCAATACTGCTAAGAACCAGATATATAGATTTCTGAATGTATCTGACTGTTTTCCCATTTTAACAACTTCCTTTTTCTTTCCTTCTTTTATAATAAACCTTTAGTTGAGATGCTTTCTTGCTTATAAACCTTTAGTTTAGATGCTAAGGATTGGCTGGCATCATAGTATTCTGGGTAAGATCCAAACCTATACAGACCTGGTAATGTGGCTGACTCTGGGGTCAGAAGAACACTTCGTTTATGTGATCAGAGTTTTTAAATAACTTCTCACTGTGCCGGACCTAGGTGCTGATTGGGAGTCAGAGAACTGGAATGCAGTAAAGGGGGCCGCGTGTGATGTCTTTTTTCAGTTTCTCAATAACCAGTGTGGGGGATCAGAAGCACAGTTGGTGACTGATCGGTGAATTTAACTTCCATGTTAACCACCACTTTTGGGAGCATCTGCTCTCCCTTTTTCAGTCTGCCCTGATCTTGGCATTTTCAGTGTGGACTGCCCCAGGCACACTGGGTCACAGTAAGCACTGAAGTTAAATTAATAGTGTTTTTTATGACAGAGTCATATGAAATCAGCTGAACTCCTTTGTTTTCTTTTATCTGAGCAGCGTTTCCAGTTTCCAAACCTCATATAATCTCCCAGCTGGAACAAGGGGAAGAGCCATGGGTCCCAGACCTCCAGGGTTCAGAGGAAAGAGAGATCCTGAGAGTTTCCTGCACAGGTGAGGAAAGATTAAACCAACTCAGAATCTGGAAGTGCCTGAAGGAAACATCTGGGATGCCCTACAAAGCCCTTCGAAGGTTTCTCAGTTCATTATTGTCCCTAGCAGGGGTCGTATCCTCAGGGTAAATATAGCTCATGGCTTCCTGTAAGCTGAACCCCCAGGAAAGCTATTTTGGGTGCTTACAACAATTGTTTCTTTTAAGATCTAGCAAAAGCCTAAGTTCCAGATTTATTGTTTTTCTTTTCAATTTTAGACCCTAGCAGACACCAGGCAGTAGCTTCCTCCCTTTCCCCTGTGAGTTTGGATGGGATGTGAGGGCGGAATTGATCCCCTCCTTTCTCCTGTTTGGGGAAGAGTTTGGGGGAGTTCAGTTCCTGATTTTTATTTGACGTCTCTCCAGCACTTGTTTTGGTTTGGCCTTCCCCTTTCCATCCCTGTCTGAGGTTTCTGTCTCTATCACAGCAGGTGACGCAATGGTATGTGAGAAAGAGGAGGAGAATTCTCAGCAGGAAAATGTTGAGAAAGTGGCTAAACACAGAGAATTATCGCAAAGATCGAAAAGGAATGTGTCCTGGAGTCATGAGCAGGGAAAATCCTGTGAGATTCAGCACAGACCAGAAAGAGAGCAAGGAAACCAGCCAGAGGAGAAAATGGGTAAATTTATTTCCTGTCGGGGAACTCAGAAAAGCGTCAAGGAAACCACAACACAGCAGGAAGTCCTCATGGGAAAGAGGAAAAATACATGCACTGAGTGTGGAAAAACCTTCACTTGCAGCTCAGCCCTTTCTGTTCATCAGAGAATCCACACAGGGGAGAGGCCCTATGAATGCAGTGAGTGTGGGAAAACCTTCACTTACAGATCAGCCCTTTCTCAACATCAGAGAATCCACACAGGGGAGAGGCCCTATGAATGCTGTGAGTGTGGGAAAACCTTCAATTACAGATCAGCCCTTTCTCAACATCGGAGAATCCACACAGGGAGAGGCCCTTTTATTGCAGTGAGTGTGGAAAAACCTTCCCTTGCAGCTCATCCTTTTCTGTTCATCAGAGAATCCACACAGGGGAGAGGCCCTTTGATTGCAGTGAGTGTGGGAAAAGCTTTATTACCAGCTCAGACCTTTCTAAACATCAGAGAATCCACACAGGGAAGAGGCCCTATGAATGTCATGAGTGTGGGAAAAGCTTCTCTAGCAGCTCAGCCCTTTCTCAACATCAGAGAATCCACACAGGGGAGAGGCCCTATGAATGCCGTGAGTGTGGGAAAAGCTTCAATAGCAGCTCAGGCCTTTCTAAACATCAGAGAATCCACACAGGGGAGAGGCCCTTTTATTGCAGTGAGTGTGGAAAAACCTTCACTTGCAGCTCAGCCCTTTCTATTCATCAGAGAATCCACACAGGGGAGAGGCCCTATGAATGCCATGAGTGTGGGAAAAGCTTCACTAGGAGCTCAGCCCTTTGTCAGCATCAGAGAATCCACACAGGGGAGAGGCCCTATGAATGCCGTGAGTGTGGGAAAACCTTCAGTCGGAGTTCAGGCCTTTCTAAACATCAGAGAATCCACACAGGGGAGAGGCTCTTTGATTGCAGTGAGTGTGGGAAAACCTTCACTTGCAGCTCAGCCATTTCTGTTCATCAGAGAATCCACACAGGAGAGGCTCTTTGATTGCAGTGAGTGTGGGAAAACCTTCACTTACAGATCAGTCCTTTCTCAACATCAGAGAATCCACACAGGGGAGAGGCCCTATGAATGCCGTGAGTGTGGGAAAAGCTTCATTAGCAGTTCAGGACTTTCTAAACATCAGAGAATCCACACAGGGGAGAGGCCCTTTTATTGCAGTGAGTGTGGTAAAACCTTCACTTGCAGCTCAGCCTTTTCTGTTCATCAGAGAATCCACACAGGGGAGAGGCCCTATGAATGCCGTGAGTGTGGGAAAAGCTTCACTAGCAGCTCAGCCTTTTCTGTTCATCAGAGAATCCACAGGGGAGAGGCCCTATGAATGTCATGAGTGTGGGAAAAGCTTTATTACCAGCTCAGACCTTTCTAAACATCAGATAATCCACACAGGGGAGAGGCCCTATGAATGTCATGAGTGTGGGAAAAGCTTTATTACCAGCTCAGACCTTTCTAAACATCAGATAATCCACACAGGGAAGAGGCCCTATGAATGTCATGAGTGTGGGAAAAGCTTCTCTAGCAGCTCAGGCCTTTCTAAACATCACAAAATCCACACCGGTGAGAGACCTTATAAATGCAGTGAGTGTGGGAAAACCTTCAATCACAGCTCACACCTTCTTACCCATCTCAGAATCCACACAGGTATGCGACCCAATGGAAGCAGTGAGTGTGGGAAAACCTTGTCTTGCCACTGAGACCATGTGAGCCATCAGAGAATCTGCAAGGGGGATCAACACCATAAAAACCTCTAGGGCTATCAATACTTTAATACTTTCCTGATTCCCACTTTTAAAAGCTGTTTGAAGCACCGATATCCCTCAGCTTGTCCAGATGAGTGAGTGGCCTATTTTTGCATTTTGCAGTTTGACCTCTTTGAGGTGGACTCATTTATCCTTTCTATCAACTCCATTCTCCCATAAGTAATTCTAGTGTGCCCTTCCTATCAGGAACCAGGGAGCGTCACATTTATACCATTCCTCCTATTGCAAAGTTATTGTTAGAGTCACCGGTGTTACAGATTGTATCATTGCCAGTTGTTCTCATGTTGTGCTGAAGAGCAGTTATCATGGGAACTTTTCATATTACATTTAAATGAAGAGCAGGGGCAGGAAAAAATTGTCATTTCAGCCTCTGTGATACTGGAAGGAGATGTAAAAAGCGACAGAGTCCTGTGGCACCTTATAGACTAAAATATGTACTGGAGCATAAGCAATATACAAAAACCTGTAGGAGAACACTTCAACCTCCCTGGACACACAATAGCAGACTTAAAAGTGCCATCCTACAGCAAAAATACTTCAGGGCCAGACTTCAAAGAGAAACTGCTGAGCTTCAGTTCATCTGCAAATTTGACACCATCAGCTCAGGACTAAACAAAGACTGTGCCTGGCTAGCCAACTACAGAACCAGTTTCTCCTCCCTTGGTGTTCACACCTCAGCTGCTAGAAGAGGGGCCCATCCTCCCTGATTTAACTAACCTTGTTATCTCTAGCCTGATTGTTGCCTGCATATTTATACCTGCCCCTGGAAATTTGCACTACATGCATCTGACGAAGTGGGGATTCACCCACAAAAGCTTATGCACCCATATGTCTGTTAGTCTACAAGGTGCCACAGGACTCTTTGTCACGTTTTACAGATCCAGACTAACACGGCTACCCCTCTGATACTTGGAAGGAGATGGGGTGACTCAGAGATTCCCTCCTTCCCCATCATGGCAGAATTGTTACCTGTCGTCTGAACCAGGCAGAGTTTATCGTCATCACATTCTACCCCTCCACTTCTCAAAGTGTCATGTGATGAAGAGTTCTCAGTTGTCTATGCTTGGAGATGATGCTTTGACTTATTTAATCCTATACCAGAGTTGCTATGACTGGAGATGAAAGTATCAAAGACTGGGAAGGGGAATTCAAATGGATCCTAATCGCAGTGTGATCATTTCCAGTTTAAATCCCAGGTTCCATCTATTGGTAAAGCCAATTCTGGCAAGGTGGTTGTTTTTTCCCCCATTATGGGGATGCTAGGATACTAAACGTTGTAAATAACATAACTGACTATTGAGACAGTGCTCAATGAAATATGTTTGACTGGATCAGAGGAGAATGTGATGGGAGAATCTCTTGTCCTGATTCTAAATAATTAGATGTAACCTGCTCTGGAATTTCAGTTTACACGTTCATTGTCATGTATTCTATCTCTCTGTGATCTGGGTTTCTATTTTTCTTGATGGCTGTGTGGTCACACAATTAGATATTAGTTCAGCTCAGATTTATTGGAGAGTTTAAGAGAAATGACCATTTGCTAAAGTCATCATTTCTCACTTCAGCTTTGCTTTTTCCCCATCCTTCCATGATGATATGGAGAAAGTTCAAGTTCAGTTCTGTCAATAGAAGAGAACTCTCCAATTTACTGGCCATGCTAACAAAGACACCGCAGTGATTTAAAATCTCCACTTGGAAATGGTGAACAGCAGCAGACCCCCGACTAACTGAAGGAAGTGCATATGATCACAGTGTAGTTCAGTTGTTTAAATCAATATGGTCTCAGATGGCTATGTTGGCAGGAGAAGGCCTTCTGCTGATGTAGCGCTGTCTACGCAGGGGATTAGAGATGTGTAACTACGTTGCTCAGCTGTGTCGGTTTTTCACACCCCTGAGCAATAATTATACCGATAAATGTCTTTAGTGTAGCCCAGACAGTTTTCTCCTGTGTTTTCTGCATTTGTATCACTTCTCCCCTACTTCCTACTACTTTGAAAGATTTAAAGTGTGACACGAGAGGTATTTTTCCTCATGATGCAAAGATTCCCGCATAGGAGACCCCTTCCACCAACACGCCTGGCAGAGGAACCAGAGAGATCTGAACTCACAGAAGTGTTGGGACAAACCACAGCTTGAGCCAAGGCTCAGTTGTTGGCAATGGGGATTAAAAGAAAACTAACATATGTGACCAGAATTTGTGATCTTTGAATATATCAGTGTTACTAGTGAAAATGAAATCATAGGTGATGTTATTGGTTAGAGTAAGAGATTAATTGTTTCATAATCTGAATAATTTTGGAAAACTGAAAATTGTCTTGTTTTTTTTTTATTTTAGTTCAGGAAATGATGGTTAATCTTCAAAAGTTAATTTGATTTAATTTACCCCCTGTAGTGTAAGGAGTTCTGGTAGAAAACCTCACTCCAAAGGTTGGGATGGGAGAATAGGTGTTAGAAAGAGTGTATAAGAGAATATTGGGTCTGTATAGGTTTTATTTTTTTGTATTTCAGATAGAGCATACTTTGCTTAGCTTCAAAGTCAATTTCTATTAAAAGGAAAACTACTCAAGGAGACAAGTTGTGTAAGTTTTTACCCACTTACACTGTAAGCGTCACTGACTTCCCCACTTCTCTAATTTGCAAAAGAAAGGCCTGACATCTGTCATAGGATGTGTCCAGCAAGTAGGAAAGCTGCAGTTGTCAACCATCAATACCAAGGAAAAGGCTGAAGTCCACTGCCTTTCATATCTAAAAGCCATCCAGAGGCTGGTCTACACTGAAAAGCTATGTTGACATGGCCACATCTCTCAGGGGTGTGAAAGATCCACTCCACTGAGAGAAGTAGTTAATGTGAGCAAAGCCCCAGTGTAGACAGTGTTATGTTGTCAGAAGAATATTTCCAGTGTTTGAAGGGTAAACACAGCCTTAGACAGATTGATCCCCTCTGGGAAGCGAGTCATGACATCAATTCCAATTTTGACCCATCTCTCTATGTGAGAAATCTGCTAGTATGGAGGGCTGAGCCAGCTGTCCGATCACCTGGTTCAGCTGAGGGAAAAGCTCTTAGTACCCATCAGTCCAAAGACTGAGAGAAATGTTGAGTTCCAACCATTGTCATTTTAGTATTTGATTGTTCCTTTCTCTATTTTTTGTGTTGGCCTTTCTGTTCTATCAGAGTGTGACTGTGTAGCTCAGTGCATGTGTGATAAATGCTCTTTGGTGCCAATTGGCAGAGAGGTCAAAGTAATTCACAAGAAACTCCTGCCTCAGACCTGACAGACTCATCACACCTAATGCACTGATTTTTATGATATTTATCCAGGAAGCATAGCAGTGAGCTCTCTACTGAAAGCTTGTAAATTATTGTTACTCCTGATCACTGCAAGAGGTGTGTATGAGTCCTATTGAAGGAGTCATGTTAGTATATGGAAAATTATGCCCATATGGTATTGTCATGAAAGTGAGTCACCCCAATCAAAGGTCTTGTTGGGAATGGCCCATTCAAGTGGGAGGGAATTGTCACCCGTCCCTTGCTAGCCAGTTACGTGGTGTGTTACATAAGAACATAAGAACATAAGAAAGGCCGTACCGGGTAAGACCAAAGGTCCATCTAGCCCAGTATCTGTCTACCGACAGTGGCCAATGCCAGGTGCCCCTGAGGGAGTGAACCTAACAGGCAATGATCAAGTGATCTCTCTCCTGCCATCCATCTCCATCCTCTGACGAACAGAGGCTAGGGACACCATTCTTACCCATCCTGGCTAATAGCCATTTATGGACTTAGCCACCATGAATTTATCCAGTCCCCTTTTAAACATTGTTATAGTCCTAGCCTTCACAACCTCCTCAGGTAAGGAGTTCCACAAGTTGACTGTGCGCTGCGTGAAGAAGAACTTCCTTTTATTTGTTTTAAACCTGCTGCCTATTAATTTCATTTGGTGACCCCTAGTTCTTGTATTATGGGAATAAGTAAATAACTTTTCCTTATCCACTTTCTCAACATCACTCATGATTTTATATACCTCTATCATGTCTCCCCTTAGTCTCCTCTTTTCCAAACTGAAGAGTCCTAGCCTCTTTAATCTTTCCTCATATGGGACCCTCTCTAAACCCCTAATCATTTTAGTTGCTCTTTTCTGAACCTTTTCTAGTGCTAGAATATCTTTTTTGAGGTGAGGAGACCACATCTGTACACAGTATTCAAGATGTGGGCGTACCATGGATTTATATAAGGGCAATAATATATTCTCAGTCTTATTCTCTATCCCTTTTAATTATTCCTAACATCCTGTTTGCTTTTTTGACCGCCTCTGCACACTGCGTGGACATCTTGAGAGAACTATCCACGATAACTCCAAGATCTTTTCCTGACTCGTTGTAGCTAAATTAGCCCCCATCATGTTGTATGTATAGTTGGGGTTATTTTTTCCAATGTGCATTACTTTACATTTATCCACATTAAATTTCATTTGCCATTTTGTTGCCCAATCACTTAGTTTTGTGAGATCTTTTGAAGTTCTTCACAATCTGCTTTGGTCTTAACTATCTTGAGTAATTTAGTGTCATCTGCAAACTTTGCCACCTCACTGTTTACCCCTTTCTCCAGATCATTTATGAATAAATTGAATAGGATTGGTCCTAGGACTGACCCTTGGGGAACACCACTAGTTACCCCTCTCCATTCTGAGAATTTACCATTAATTCCTACCCTTTGTTCCCTGTCCTTTAACCAGTTCTCAATCCATGAAAGTACTTCCCTTTTATCCCATGACAGCTTAATTTACGTAAGAGCCTTTGGTGAGGGACCTTGTCAAAGGCTTTCTGGAAATCTAAGTACACTATGTCTACCGGACCCCCTTGTCCACATGTTTGTTGACCTCTTCAAAGAACTCTAATAGATTAGTAAGACACGATTTCCCTTTACAGAAACCATGTTGACTATTGCTCAAGAGTTTATGTTTTTCTATGTGTCTGACAATTTTATTCTTTACTATTGTTTCAACTAATTTGCCCGGTACCGACGTTAGACTTACCGGTCTGTAATTGCCAGGATCACCCCTAGAGCCCTTTTTAAATATTGGCGTTACATTAGCTAACTTCCAGTCATTGGGTACCGAAGCCGATTTACAGGACAGGTTACAAACCTTGGTTAATAGTTCCGCAACTTCACATTTGAGTTCTTTCAGAACTCTTGGGTGAATGCCATCTGGTCCCGGTGACTTGTTAATGTTGAGTTTATCAATTAATTCCAAAACCTCCTCTAGTGACACTTCAATCTGTGACAGTTCCTCAGATTTGTCACCTACAAAAGCCAGCTCAGGTTTGGGTATCTCCTAACATCCTCAGCCGTGAAGACTGAAGCAAAGAATCCATTTAGTTTCTCCGCAATGACTTTATCATCTTTAAGCGCTCCTTTTGTATTTTCATCGTCAAGGGGCCCCACTGGTTGTTTAGCAGGCTTCCTGCTTCTGATGTACTTAAAAAACATTTTGTTATTACCTTTGGAGTTTTTGGCTAGCCGTTCTTCAAACTCCTCTTTGGCTTTTCTTATTACACTCTTGCACTTAAGTTGGCAGTGTTTGTGCTCCTTTCTATTTGCCTCACTGGGATTTGACTTCCACTTTTAAAGGAAGTCTTTTATCTCTCACTGCTTCTTTTACATGGTTGTTAAGCCACGGTGGCTCTTTTTTAGTTCTTTTACTGTTTTTCTTAATTTGGGGTATACATTGAAGTTGGGCCTCTATTATGGTGTCTTTAAAAAGGGCCCATGCAACTTGCAGGATTTCACTTTAGTCACTGTACCTTTTAACTTTTGTCTAACTAACCCCTCATTTCTGTATAGTTCCCCTTTGAAATTAAAGGCCACAGTGTTGGGCAGTTGAGATGTTCTTCCCACCACAGGGATGTTGAATGCTATTGTATTATGGTCACTATTTCCAAGTGGTCCTGCTATAGTTACCTCTTGGACCAGCTCCTGCGCTCCACTCAGGATTAAATCTAGAGTCGCCTCTCCCCTTGTGGGTTCCCGTACCAGCTGCTCCATGAAGCAGTCATTTAAAGTATCGAGAAATTTTATCTCTGCATTTCGTCCTGAAGTGAAATGTTCCCAGTCAATATGGGGATAATTGAAATCCCCCACTATTATTGGGTTCTTAATTTTGATAGCCTCTCTAATTTCCCTTAGCATTTCATCATCACTATTACTGTCCTGGTCAGGTGGTCGATAATAGATCCCTACTGTTATATTTTTACTAGAGCATGAAATTTCTATCCATAGAGACTCTATGGAACCTGTGGATTCGCCTAAGATTTTTACTTCATTTGAATCTACACTTTCTTTAACATATAGTGCCACTCCTCCCCCTGCACGGCCTGTTCTGTCCTTCCGATATATTTTGTACCCCGGAATGATTGTGTCCCATTGATTGGTCTCAGTCCACCAGGTTTCTGTGATGCCTATTATATCTATATCCTCCTTTATCACAAGGCACTCTAGTTCACCCATCTTATTATTTAGACTTCTGGCATTTGTGTACAAGCACTTTAAAAACTTGTCCCTGTTTATTAGCCTGCCTTTCTCTGATGTGCCAGATTCTTTTTATGTGATTGTTTATCATCTGATCCGGCCCTTACATTATACTTCTCATTCCTCTGCTCCTGACTATAACCTGGAGATTCTCTATCATCAGACTCTCCCCTAAGAGAAGTCTGTGTCCGATCCACACGCTCCTCTGCAGCAGTCGGCTTTCCCCCATCTCCTAGTTTAAAAACTGCTCTACAACCTTTTTAATGTTTAGTGCCAGCAGTCTGGTTCCACTTTGGTTTAGGTGGAGCCCATCTCTCCTGTATAGGCTCCTCCCATCCCAGAAGTTTCCCCAGTTCCTAATGAACGTGAACCCCTCCTCTCTACACCATCGTCTCATCCACGCATTGAGACTCTGCAGCTCTGCCTGCCTACCTGGCCCTGCGCGTGGAACTGGGAGCATTTCTGAAAATGCCACCATAGAGGTCCTGGATTTCAGTCTCCTCCATAGAGGTCCTGGATTCCAGAGTCTCTTCAGTGTTGTTGCATTGTCAACCTTTGCACCAGCCCAGAAAAGCCAATGGAAAACTATCAAAGACAAATTATAGACATCGAAACCCTGTGGAAGTGTAAACGACAATATGACAATGAGGAAATGGTCCTTTCTGTGAATATACACAAAAAACTGATTCATTTTATAACAGGGTGGAGAGAAACACTCTGGTTCCATTCACCAAGGAGATCACTAATGACCAATGGTGCTTCAAGAAAGGCAGGGCCCTGGCTCCTAGGGACTAGCAGTCACTGCAATAGACTGTCACCTCAGACTTCAATCTACTTAGGTAGGAAAGGTAACTATTAAAAAGTGTAGGTTGCATTTTGTGATTTTGTTTTGTTGGTAACAGTTGGTTTCCACCATTCACATTTGTTTGTTTAAATCTCTGTCCCTTGTTAAAGAAATTTCCCTTTGTTCAATAACTGTGCTTAAGTGCTGTGTGTGATCCAGTAGCAGTGGGCTACAGTAAAACTGGTAACCTGGGATGTACCATTGCTTCGGGCAGAGAGGATCTGGGATTTTTCTGAGCCCTGGTCTACTCTAGGGGAGGGAATCAATCTAAGTTTCGCAACTTCAGCTACATGAATATCGTAGCTGAAGTCGATGTACTTATGTCATAAACAGTTAGTTAAGGGTTAAGGTTTTTGTCTACCTGTAAAGGGTTAACAAGCAGTACCTGTGGACACCTGACCAGAGGACCAATGAGGGACAAGATAATTTCAAATCCCTATGGAGGGAAGTTTTTTTTCCTGTTCTTTGTTTTAGAGAGTCTCTCTTGGGAATTAAGAGAGTCCAGACATCTTAATCAAGTCCTCCCAGGTTTCTGCAATAAATTCTTCTATTCAAGCTAGTGAGTATTAGCAAGGAACTAGTATTCTTATACTTTTATTTCTGTATTTGCAATTCTGTGTTTTGCTATATAATTTCTTTAATTCTGTACTGATTGCTTTTACTGAGGAAAGAAAGGAGGGGGAATTCTCTCCAGAGATTGATAAGTTTAGACCCTGTATATTGTTCCATCTTGGTTACAGAGACAATGACTTTCTTTTATTTTTTAATAAATCTTTTCTGTAAAGGACTTGGTTAATCTTTCTTTGGGTGGATTCTCAGAGAAAGGGGAGGGGGGAGGAAGCAGGGGGGAATGGTTTATTTCTCCCGGGTGTAAGAACTCCATGGATTTGGGGCTCTTGGGATCCCCAAGGATTTGGGGGAAGGACTGTGTCCCAATCCACGTACCTGATTGGGTGGTGGCAGCTTTTACCAGATCTAAACTAGGATTTTTAGTTTAGAGGGAAAACAGTGCAGGTCCCCATTTTGGAACCCAACAGCTCTAAGTGGGGGTGAGACCTATGACAACTTAGGTCGGCTTACCATGGTGTCTTCATCGCGGTTAGTCGACTGCTGCAGCTCCCCAGTAGACTCTGCCTGTGCCTCTCACCAAGCTGGAGTACAGTGGTCGACAGAAGAGTACTCGAGGATCGATTTATTGCATCTACACTAGAACCGATAGATCGATCCCCCCGCTGGATCGATCGCTGCCCGCCAATTCAGCAGATAGTATAGACATACCCTGAGTATCTGGTGATTGGAGCTGGACCCCAGAGGGGGACACATTGAAGGAACTCAGGGGTTAAGGTGCCTTTATTGTCAACTGTCAAGGTTGCTGTAGCTCAGAGGAGGGTGCTTGACTGTCTGACAGGCTGGTGAGTTTGGTCACTAACATCCAGCTGCCAAATGCAAAAGTCCCTCTTCCTTGTGGCAGGTGGCCACCAGGAGATTCACGGCCCTCAGCACCCTGAGAAGGGTCACAATGTGCATCTGTGTTAATCCACACGGGGAAAGCTCCCTATAGCATAAAACTCTGCCCTATGAAATCATGGAACATGTGCTCTTCGCTCTGTGAAAGCACATAAAGAATCCAAGCGCTGGAGGACAGGGTTTGGGTCCAGAGTGACCTAGACAAATTGGAGGATTGGGCCAAAAGAAATCTGATGAGGTTCAACAAGGACAAGTGCAGATTCCTACTCTCTAAGGGCTTGGCTACACTTACAAATTTGCAGCGCTGCAGCAGGGTGTGAAAACACACCCTCTCCAGCGCTGCAAATTGCGGCGCTGCAAAGCGCCAGTGTGGTCAGAGCTTTCTCCCAGCGCTGGCGCTTTGACTACACTCAGCTGCAGCGCTGCCGCGGCAGCGCTTTGAAGTGTAAGTGTAGCCAAAGCCTAGGATGGAAGAGTCCTATGCACCGCTACAGGCTGGGGACAGACTGGCTAAGTGGCAGTTCTGCAGAAAAGGAGCTGGGGATTACAGTGGACAAGAAGCTGGATATGAGTCAATAATGTGCCCTTGTTGCCAGGAAGGTTAACAGCATATTGGGCAGCATTAGCGGGAATGTTGCCAGCAGATCAAAGGAAGTGATTATTCCCTTCTATTTGGCACTGATGTGGCCACATCTGGAGTACTGCATCCAGTTCCGCCCGCGCCCCCTCTCCCCCCGCGCTACAGAAAGGATGTGGACAAATTGGAGAGTGTTCAGCGGAGGACAACAAAAATTATTAGGAGACCTGTGCATATGATTTATGAAGAGAGGCTGAGGGAACTGGAGTTATTTAGTCTGCAGAAGAGAAGAGTGAGGGGGGATTTGATAGCAGCCTTCAACTACCTGAAGGGGGGTCCAAAGAGGATGGAGCTCGGCTGTTCTCAGTGGTGGCAGATGACAGAACAAGGAGCAATGGTCTCAAGTTGTAGTGGGGGAGGTCTAGGTTGGATATTAGGAAAAACTTTTTCACTAGGAGGGTGGTGAAGTACTGGAATGGGTTCCCTAGGGAGGTGGTACAATCTCCATCCTTAGAGGTTTGTAAGGCCCGGCTTGACAGAGCCCTGACTGGGATGATTTAGTTGGGGATTGGTCCTGCTTTGAGTAGGACTTGGACTAGATACCTCCTCAGGTTTCTTTCAACCCTAATCTTCTCTGATTCTAAGTAGCTGCAAGTGTCTCTTTGTGTTCACATCTGTAAAGACGCCAGGAATGGGCAATGGGATGGATCACTTCATGATTACGTGTTCTGTTAATTCCCTCTAAAGCATCTGGCTTTGACCACTCTTGGGAGATAGGACACTTGGCAGGATGGACCATTGGTCTGACTCAGTATGGTTGTTCTTATGTTTTATGTACAGAAATGA
The DNA here is from genome assembly GCF_016161935.1 of Mauremys reevesii. Lineage (NCBI taxonomy): Eukaryota > Metazoa > Chordata > Testudines > Geoemydidae > Mauremys > Mauremys reevesii. The sequence goes on from NC_052634.1 coordinate 41,992,727, forward strand.
GGCTCTTACAAAGCCGAAATGGGGGGAGGGGCTCTAAATTTATATCAGAGTTAGAGAGAAATATGTTCAAACACAGTGAGACTCGATGTACGAAAGAAATAACACGTGATCCCCATCTCCTTCCCCAAAGCCTTAGGTGGGGATTAGCTGCCAACTGCTGCGGCTGCTGCTCTGAGGGGAGCAGTATAAGTTGTCTGCCTGTGGGTGCGGCCCACCAGCTGGTTCTCCTGGGGCAGACGGTGAGTTGCTGGGCAGGAATGGTGCATCAGCTGGAGTATGAAATACGAACAGGGATCTAAAGACTCTACACTGGCCTCCAGTGGGGGTTGAGGATGCTGAGGCAGTGGCATTTCAGAGTCATCAAGATTCAAAGCTGCTTGGGGGTAGAGAGGAGGGGGATGACTCCACTGGATTTTTAGTGCATCCCCTTAACTACTCGCCCATGACAGCCTGGCTTTGTCATTGCTCTGTGGTTCTCCTGTTGCTCATTCCCAGCTTCTGGAAAGCAATGGCGAGGGACACCATCCCTGCCCATCCTGGCTAATAGCCATCGAGGAACCTATCCTCTGTGCACTTCTCTAGTTCTTTTTTGAACTCTGTTCTATTCTTGGCTTTCACAACATCTTCTGCTAAAGAGTTCCCCAGGTTAACTGTGCGTTGTGCGAAGAAATACTTTGTTTCAAATCTGTAGCCTATTCATTTCATTTGGTGACTCCTCCTAGTTCTTGTGTTATGAGAAGGAGTAAATAACACTCCCTTCCTTGGTCCTTTGAAAGATGATATGTGAGCCCCCACCTCCCTGCCCCACCTCTCATGTCCAGGGAACAACAGGGATATAACAACACGGCAAACAACAAGGTTCAAAGTCAATGCACGTGGGAGAAGTATCTGCTGTTTCATTCCTTACATTCCTGTCCCACTGCATGGCCATTTCCTTTCCCTCCTTTCTGTTAAAAGCTTTTGTGTTTTGCACAGAAACATTATTTCCACAGGAGCCACCCAGGAGTGGGGGCTGCATTCCTGTGCCAAACAGTCACTAGAAGGAGGCAGACAAAGGCCTTTAAGATGAGGTGTCCATCGCTGTCAAAATATCATCTCCCTCCTTCAGCTCACTGGCAGCCTGAGTTTCTTCCTTATCCTACCAGAGTCTTGTCTGGACTCAGCGCTATCCAGCCCCTCTGTATGTAGTGGGCAAAACCCACAAACCTTGTCTTTAAAACAAGCCGTCCCCTTCCTTCTTAGGGAAGAGTTTTCTATGATTGAAGTTGAGCTTCAGTTCCCCTCTCCTAGGGGCAGGTTGGGTGTGGGGCCAGCTCCCAATGAGATCTGTTTTCACCTTTGCCCCCTAACTCTGCTCCCAGCTGTCAGGCGGCTTCCAGCCCATCCACCCTGCTTACTAGCTCCATGGTCACGTGTAACCCCCTTTGCCAGCACACGTAGCCTGCAGGAAAGCTGCTCCTGCCAGCTGTGTTGGTGGTATAGTGGTGAGCATAGCTGCCTTCCAAACAGTTGACCTGGCTTCAATTCCCAGCCAATGCAATAATGGCTTTTCTCTTTTGTTGGTTCCTTGTCTGGAAGTGGTTTAATTTCAGTCACGTTGTGTTACAATCACATTATCCATAGAATGAGACAATAAGTGTGTCAAAGCCCAGCAGGTCACACAGGAGGGAGGAATACAAGGGGCTGGAATGTGTCATCTGAGAAGACAGAACACTTGGAAACCTGCATCTCCCATCCCCTGGCTTCCGTGTGATGATTCCAGCTGCATGAGCTGTTTGTACCATGTTCCTGCATGATGGGGAAATAAAGTTTTGAGTCAGTTTTTGCTCCTACAGATTCCTTTGCTGTTACAATTATGTTGATATGAACAAAAGGGAAGCAAAAAAAACAACAAAAAAACCCACCCAACTTGCAATACAGTTAGGGAAAGAGAAGATCAGGGTAAGCCAAACATTTCAAAATAAAAGTTAATGCTAAAATGGGAGCCAGGAGAGAGATCAGGTATGTGGAGAGCCCTTGATATTTGAAACCTACAACTACCCAGCTTTCTGAACACCTGTGAGGAGCAAGATGGAGTTGGGACATCTTCAGTCATTGATTGTCTCTCTGTGTTCTCTGTCTCTTTCTTCTCCCCCCATTCTTCTTCTCCAGTGTCTCTGCCTTTCTCCTCTTGCTCCCTCTCCCCCTGCCCTTTCCCAGGAACTCACAGTCTACAGCATTCAGGAAAAGCCAGAGTTTCATTGATTCATAGACTCTAGGACGGGAAGGGACCTCGAGAGGTCATCGAGTCCAGTCCCCTGCCCTCATGGCAGGACCAAATACTGTCTAGACCATCCCTGATAGATATTTAAATATTTTACTGGCTGCAGCCACAAAGCGAGAAAAATTACACTTCTGGTTCAGAGTCAATGCACACACATAAGAATCAATGGGCTTTAATTCCTTAGGTTCTGCCACCATATGCTGCTTCCATTTCATTTCAATCTTTCCCCAAGATTTCTCATTGTGCACAGCAACATTACACCCTTGGGAGAGAGTGGACCAGAGCCTGCATTAATTTAACCTACAAAAACCAAACAAATAGAAATGTAGATCAGAAATGTACTCTCCAGGTTCCTCCAGCCCAGGGGTTGGCAACGTTTCAGAAGTGGTGTGCCAAGTCTTCATTTATTCACTCTAATTTAAGGTTTCGCGTGCCGGTAATACATTTTAATGTTTTTTAGAAGGTCTCTCTCTACAAGTCTATATATTATATAACTAAACTAGTGTATTGTAAAATAAACAAGGTTTTCAAAATGTTTATGAAGTTTCATTTAAAATTAAATTAAAATGTTGATCTTACACCGCTGGCCCGCTCAGCCTGCTGCTGGTCTGGGGTTCTGTTCACCTAGGCCGGCAGTGGGCTGAGCGGGGCCTGCGGCCAGGACCCCAGCTGGGAAGGGTCTGGCAGCCAGAACCCCAGACCGGCAGTGGCTCAGCCCACTGCCGCTCAGGGGTTCCATCCACCGGCTCCTGCCAGCCGGGAGCCCGGCTGCCGGACCCGCTCAGCCCGCCGCCGGTGTGGGGTCCCGGCCCTGCCCACATACAGTGGGTACCTACCTTCTCCCTGGTTCTGGCCCATTCTCTTCCTCTCTCTGCACTGAGCTGAGGGTGGGAGTGGACTGAGCATAGGGCTGGGGATGAAGGGTCTGGCCAGGGGCGAGAATGAGGGAGGGGGCTCAGGGTTGGGGCAGGAGGTTTGGGTGTGAGGGCACTTACCTGGGCAGCTCCCATTTGGCATGAGGGGTGCAGGTGGGAATGTGTGCGGAGGGGTGCAGGAGCTCCCGTTTGGTGCTCAGGGTGGGGGGTGGGGATGTGCGGGGTGCATGGGATGTGGGGAGGCTGGGGATGTGGGGATGCAAGAGTCAGGGCTGGGGGCATGAGAGGGGGTACAGGTGTCAGAGTAGGGGCTGGGTATGTGTGGGGTGCCAGAGTCAGGGCTGGGGCGTGGGGGTGGAGGGTGAAGGAGTTAACAAAGGGCTGGGTGGTACAGGGCTCAGGGCAGGGGCCTGGGCGGGATGTGGGGGTGCAAGGCTCAGGGCAGGGGCCTGGGGGGTGTGGAGGGGGTCAGGGCTCCAGGCAGAGGGCTGGGTGATGGCCCCCCCGAACCCCCATCCCCCCGCTCCTTGTCCCGACTACCCCCTCCTGGGACCCCACTCCCTATCTAAGCCTCCCTGCCCCGTGTCCCCTGACTGCCCCCCTAGGAACGTACCCCCTACCTGTCCCCTGACTGCCCCAAACGTTATCCACACCCCCGCACCCAGACAGAACCTCCCGGACTCCCATGCCTATCTAACCGCTCCCTGCCCCCTGACAGGACCCCCAGAACTCTGGACCCATACAACCCCCCCAGCTCCTTGTTCTCTGACCCCCCCCCAAAACCCCCCCACCCTAACTGTGCCCCCAGGACCCTGTTCCCTGCCTGCCCTGTCTCCTATCCACCCCACCCCTAACAGACCCGGGACTCCCATGCCCCATCCACCCCGCTCCTGACTGCCCCCTCCAGAGACCCCCGCCCCAACCACCCCCTGGGATCCCACCCCATCCAACCCACCCTGCTCCTGGCCCCTGATTGCCCCCCGCTTACCCCAACCCCCCCCCAGCCCCAGACCCCTTACCATGAGGCTTCCTGCTCATTCGGAGCCCGGCTGCCACGCGCAGCCACGCCCCTCAAAGTGCTGTGCGCAAGGCAGCAGGGCGCTGGATGAGCGGGGAGCGTCTTTCACTCCCCGCAGAGCCAAACTCTGCCCCATGGGAGTGCGGAGCCCCGGCCCCCAGAGCGCTGCACGCGCGGCGGCAGAACTCCGGGGGAAGGCGGGGGAGGGGCCAGCTGGTTGCCGTGCCAGCAGGATTTTTAATGTCACACTGGAGTCCCGGCAGGCCCAAGCGTGCCATTAAAAATGGGTTCGCGTGCCACCTTTGGCACGCGTGCCATAGGTTGCCGACCCCTGCTCCAGCCCAACCTTCTGCTGATGCACCTCAACGCACGGCTATAAAGGGTTTGAAGCTTTCATTGCTTAAGTTTCAGGACCCTGAGGGATTTCAGCTCCCCTTTGTCCAGAGGAAACCTTCACCCCACTCCCAGCCAGGTTCTTGTCCATGGGATCACTGTAGGGGGCTGGGTCCCTGTTTGTCTAGTCTCTCTATCTAGGACAAGCCGGGGCGCCTCTACAGGAATCCATGGCACACCCACATCTTGAACACTGCCTGCAGATGTGGTCACCCCACCTGATAAAAGATATATTGTAATTGGAAAAGGTTCAGAAAAGGGCAACAAAAATGATTAGGGGTCTGGCGCAGCTTTCATATGACGAGTGATTAATAAGGCTGAGACTTTTCAGCTTGGAAAAGAGATGATAGAGTCTATAAAGCAATGACTGGGTTGGAGAAAATAAACAAGGAAGTGTTATTTACTCCTCTAGACACGAGAACTAGGGGTCACCAAACGAAATGAAGAGGCAGCAGGTTTAAACCAAACAAAAGGAAATATTTCTTCACATAACACACAGTCAACCTGTGGAACCCTGGGGGCACCTAGGATCGGCCACTGTAAGAAGACAGGCTACTAGGCTAGATGGACCGTTGATCTGACCCAGTGTGGCCATTCTTATGTTGGGTACTTATGAACTGGGGTGTATGAGCACCAGGGCCCTCTGTGGAGCTGCCCTTCTCCTTCTATCTCTCATGTTTCATTGACTCCAGCCTTTTTTTCTATTCAGCATCAGCATCACTGTAAACAAGCTGCCCTCACCTCCTGTCCCCTCCAGAACCAGTGTCCCCGTCTTGTGTAAATCGCTGACCTCTCTCAGCACTGACTGCCCCTCCATGGCCTTGTCCCTCCCTCTCTGCTGATGGGACCCTTCTCTCCAGTCCTTCCTCATCAAGCAGCTCAGTGGATGGGAATCTTAGCGTCACCCTGGTGCTTTAGGAGCAGAACCCCCCCCAGAGCTTCCATGCAATTGGCACTTTGCCCTCACTGCTCAGGACTGTAACCTGTGCAGGGAGACTGGCTGGGCCACATGCCAGCTGGGCATGAGCAAAGCAGCAGGGGTGAAAGGCAAACGTGGGGAGTGAACCCAGGGCCTTATACATGCCAAGCAGGCGCTGTACCACTGCGCCACATCCCCAAACAGGCCTTCTTTGCTGACTGTTACGCTCAGAGCCTGCCTCTTTCCAAGGCATCCAGTGGCTTATAAGCTTCACGGGAAACCTTTTCCCCCCAGTCATGCTCTCGTGCAGGTTGCTGGTTCTTAGGGGTCACTTTGCAGCAGGGCCAGATTTGATGTGTGGGGCGGAGAGAGTGTGCGCGCCCTGGACTCAAGGTTAGCTCAAAAAAAAAAAAAGGCAAGGGAAAAACTGCTGGCTGGGAGCTGAATATGCAGGACAATGGGTTGGGATTCTTCTCCGCTCAGATTTGTTACGTAGCTGGCAGTCTCCCAAACGATGGTCTGTTCCTTCCCTCAAAATGCCGGCTAACCCTCTCCTTTTCAATTTAAAGCTCCATAAAAGGAAAAAAATAATGAGGAAGAAAGCATAGAAGCTATGGATGTAGTTAAGAAAGGCCTTGGAGTGATAAAAGACCAAAGGAAGGAACGTATCAATGTTTCTGCCTGGTTTTAAACCAGGGATCTTTTGCAAGTTAGGCAAATGTGATAACCACTACACTACAGAAACCAGCTGCTGTCAATTTTGGGGCCCTTTTCTAAGGCTTTCTCAGTAGCTGCTACACCAGTTGATTTGCCTTTGAAGAACAGGGAAACAAAGGGCACCAAGAACTTATGTTTTTTGGATGAGCCAAGAAAAGGGAGCAGCATTGTCCCCTCGGGTAGCCCCTGTTCAATTCCAGGTCAGAAAGCAAAACTCTTCTGCAAGAATATCCAAAAAATATTGTGTTTCACTTTACTTCATAAGTACAGTTGTGTGGCAATTAAATGACTCTAAAGTTTCATAAAAGCAAAGAACATTAAACAAAATAGTGTGGGAAATACGGATGTTTCTGAGAAAATGGCTTGGAATGAAGGAAGACAAAAATTGATGAGTCGAGAGAACAGGCCCTGTTTCCCTCTGGTTTGGAGCTTCTCTCACAACTACTGGAATAGCAAAGCTAAGCAAATGGGGTTCTATTGTTGCACAGGAGATTCAAGTGAGGCTATTTTCTCCAGATAGAATTAAATGGTCATGTCAGGAGTGGGATTTGAAACCACATCTCAATGCAGAGACCAGAACACCCAAGAGATAGGGAAAAAGGAGTCTTAAAACTGGCACTTTAGACCAGTCCACCATCCTCCTGCTACAAAAAACATGACTTATCAACCCTAGTTTTCATTAATAGTTGATGAACTCTTTAGGGAGGTCGAGATGGCACATCTCTTTCAACTCCTAGAGACCTTCTACAGCACAGCTGAATTTTAGACACGCTCACCCGGACCTAAAGTTACACATTTCCTGGAGCTCCATGAGTTCTGTGGTGTTGTAATCTCCCTGCTCGCATTTTAAGTGAACAAAAGATGGGTGCTGGCATTCTGAGAAAGTAATGGTGAACCTCAAAATCCTGCCCTGGGGGCCAGACAGTTAAGCAACCAGCACCCACAACCTCTACCATGATAGTGTCCTATCTAGGAACAACTCACTGATCAATAGCTGGGGTGTGAAATCCTCATTTCTGTGTTGTTCTATCACTGTAGTCCCCATTTTTCTATTGCTTGTCTGTATAATCTCTGTCTGGTGCTGTGATTCTTTCTGTCTGCTGTATAATTAATTTGTTGAGTGTAAACCAATTAAGGTGGTGGGGTATAATTGGTTAGATAATCATGTTACAATATGTTAGGATTGGTTAGTTACATTTCAGTAAAATGATTGGTTAAGGCATAGCTAAGCAGAACTCAAGTTTTACTATATAGTCTGCAGTCAGTCAGGAAGTAAGGGGGGGAGTGGGCGGGGGAGGGGGGGTAGGGGAACTGGAATTAAGTTGTGCTACGGGGGGAAATAGGAACAGGGAATGGGAACAGGGACACAGGCAAAGCTCTGTGGTGTCAGAGCTGGGAAGGGGGACACTGAGGAAGGAAATTGGAATCATTGCTTGCTGGAAGTTTACCCCAATAAACATTGAATTGTTTTCACCTTTGAACTTCGTGCATTGCTGCTCTCTGGTCACGCGAGAAGGACCAGGAAATGGGAGGGTGATGGGATAAACCCTCTAACAAGTACGTCTTTCAGGGTGTGAAAAACCCCAGAACCAGTATAATTAAGCTGACCTAAGCCATGGTTAGATAGTGCTAAATGAAAGGAAAGATTGTTCTGTGAATGTAGCTATTACAGGAATGGAAAACCCTCCTCACTGTAGCAACTGTCTTCTCCACAGTGCTAGAGCAGCATTTTAAGTGTAGACAGCCTCAGAGCAAGACCAGATTTGGCTCTGTGGATGCTCAGGCACTAAGACAACAGTAATGACAATATACTAATGCATCTGTAGCTGGCAGGATTTGAACCTGTGTGGAGAGACCCCAGTCAATTTCTAGTCCATTGCATTAACTGGGGGTAGTTGATTATTTTATCAAGAGCCAAATTTCTTGGTCAATCTCTAGACACCAGAGAAAATAATAATAAGTATATAGAAAGATTTTGCAGTCACTATGGGCATAACCATGACGAGTGTTTTGTGTTTCACTCTATATATTTGGCACCACTGCCTTTCCCTTTAGTCTTGTAGTTTACCAAGGGTAAAACTAAATATCTCTTCAGATACCAGGGAGTGTTTATGTTCATTCCTGCTAGCTACACAGGGCTTTGATGTATCTGCTTTCAATCCTCCAGCTCTGCCGGGACAAGTAACATTTCAAGGTGTCACTGAACTGAAGAGGGGAGATCATTTTTTGACAGGTTACGCCTCCTCTTAAAAGTTTTTGTCTGGCTGGCAGCCCTGGTTCCCAAGTCTCTCCTGAGGGAAGAAAGTTTCTGTGCAAAATACTAAAACTTTTAACAGAGAGGAGGGAAAGGCGATGGCCACATGATGGGGCCAGTATGTACCACAACATGGTTCTTTTATGTGGGATGACTCTGAACACTGACTGATCTCCACTCCCTTGTGTTTGAAGAGATGTTTAGTTTTGCACTTGGGAACCTGTAAGGCTGAAGCAATGTTATGGATGGTGACACTATGATTGAAGGGTTATTTAATGTTGTAAAAATTGTTAAAAACACTGAGCTTAAACTGGAACTGCCTGTTGTTAAAGGCTGGTTTCCCACGTCAGTTCCATAAGCTCTGCTAGAAACACCCTGGCTTCTCTCCTGCCTCGGTGGGAACTGGAGGGAATCGTCCCCTGCTGCCCTTGGCGCCAGGCTGGTTTTTCTGGGGAGGGGACATGGAATTGATTTGTTCGCTGTTGAGAAGGGAGCCAGGCCAGTTCTCAGGGAACGAGAACTCCCAGCATCTTCCCAGCCCAGCCCAGGCTGCTGCCCTGTCCCAGCCTCTGTTCCCCTGGGGGCCCTGCATGTTTGACTCTAGAGCAGGCCGGGAGCAGCAGCTGAGGCAGAGGACAGCCTGGGCCGGGCAGATGCTAGGAGCAGAGCACCAGAGGCCTCTACTGGCTCCCTCCTCATCAGCAAACAATCAGTCCCCACCCACACCCCGGGACAGCAGCCTGGAGCCAAGGGCAGTGCCCAGTGGGGTTTCTTTTTCCTCTTCCTGGGGTGAGCAGGGACCTGGGGGTGTTTCTAGCAGGGCAGTTGGAACTTGAATTGGGGAACCAGCTTTTAATAACAGGCAGCTCAAGTTCAGACTAATTTTGTTACAATTTTCTTTATAATGTAAAATCATTCAAAAGTAAACGGGCAGGAATGATTGGAACTCTTTTCTCCCGGGCATAGAAAGAAACGGCTTTTTGGCTTTTCATGATACGGGAGTCAGGTTCGTTCACTGTTCAGAAGCAATGTGCTCAGAAGCCTGTTGTGTTTCATTTCTTAGGTTCTGCTGCCATCGTGTGACCATTTCCTTCCCCTCCTTTCTGTCCAAAGCGCAGAGCCCAGTCCCTCCAGGGAGAGGACATCTTTCTTCTTTCCTTCCTCAACAGCCCCCTTCCTTGGAGAGCCCTTTGCTGGGGTCTGGGTGAGGAACAGCCGTTTCTGAGGATTAATTTCACACCATATTTGGTGTTGATATATAGATTTTACAGCCAGACTAGATCACTAGGTACCTCTGCTCTGACCTGATTCAGAACAGAATCCAGAGAATTTTATCCAGTGACTCCTACAACCACCCCAAGATCTTCTGGCTGAACGAGGAGGGTTCATTCAGAAAGTCATCGTGTTTGGATGTAAAGGTGTGAAATGATGGGGAAATTGGCCCCTCTTTCAAGTTTAAATGTTGTAACTTCTACATCTAGACCGGGGTGGCCAACCTGAGCCTGAGAAGGAGCCAGAATTTCCCAATGTAACTGCCAAACATGCACCTTTGTATGCAACTGCTGAGTCAGTTGTGAACCTTCCCATCATTATCATTATCCCTTCGAAATGATGATGGTGATGGACACTTGGCTCGATATCCCAGTGTGCCCTGGACATCTACAGGCTGCATTAGCCAATCCAACCATTCGGCACTTGCAGATGGGCACCTCTGTATTGTGCCTGAGTCTTGTACAGCTATGAAAATCTGATAGATGCGATATTTTCCCGTCTTGTTAACCAGCACTAATTCCAGGCCAGGCCAGGGCTGGGAAGAGAGAGAGAGCAGCAGGTTTCCCCAATTGTTTCCTGCTCGCTTTTTCTTGACTAGCTTCACCTCTGCACCAACCTGCACTTTTCCTATGTGAGCCTGGCTAGCTCAGTTGGCAGAGCATCAGACTTTTAATCTGAGGGTCCAGGGTTCAAGTCCCTGGTCAGGTGATAAACTTCTCACTATGAGTGTAAAAATCTGACTTTCTGGATTCTTCTTTGATGTTACTCTTTCTCTTCAGGATTTTCCTTTCCTAAGAAGGGCCTTTGTGTGGGGGGGATTGAAGGAACAACTCCTTGACATCCCCTCTGTCCTTGCAGCCTGGGGGAATAAAGGCCTCTGGGCATAGAGCATGTTCCTCCCCTGCACACACACACACAGAATATCCCTAAGGAATTAGAATCACCTGCTGCCTTCCCCTGTCCTGCTGGATCCCCAAATGAAGATGCTCTTCAGCCCAAACCCATGTCCCCTCCTAATCCCAACCCTCAGTCCCTCCTACGCTCACTGCTCCTCACTCCCAACCAGAGCCTGCTCCTCTTCACCCTTCTCCTCTGTCCCAACCCACAGCCCCCTCCTATTCCCAGTGCCCCTAAATCCCAACCCACAGGCCCCTTCTCCTCATGCTGCTCCTCAATCCCAACCCACAGTTCCCTCCTTCCCTCCAGCAGCAGGTGCTTCAGACCCCCTCAGGAAGATTTTCTTGCAAGGTTTCATGTATGAGTCTGCATGTGGATTTTACAGTATGTTGGAAATAGGTTGGGTTGCTTGCCGAAATGATCACTTGTGGCTGGTGTTGGATTCCCAGTCTCCATGTTATTGGATCAGGAGAAACAAAGGGTTGTTATCCTTGATGTGTGAATCAAGGGCTCAACCCTGTGTGCAAAATAAATGAGCTGCCAACAGATTCTGGCAGCCACGATCAGCCGTTGGTGCACGAGCTCAGACCTGTACCTGTCCCTGAGCGAGGGGGTCATCTGGGAGTGCCTGGGGCAGCAGGTGGTGCCAAGGGAGTGACCTGGTCCCAAAACTGCTGGAGCCCCACGGGCGAGACCTGGGAACCAGGACTGCCAGCCAGACAAACACCTTTAAGAGGAGGCGTCCCTCTGCCTGTCAAAAACTGATCTTCCTCCTTCAGTTCAGTGACAGCCTGAATTGTTCCTTATCCCGGCAGAGCCGGAGGACTGAAAGCAGCAACATCAAACCCCTGTGTAGCTCGCAGGAATGGACATAAACACTCCCTGGTATCTGAGGAGATGTTCAGCTTTGCCCTTGGTCAACTACAAGGCTAAAGGGAAAGGAGGTGGCGCCAGGTATAAAGAGTGAAACACGACACATCATAGTTATGCCCACGGTGGCTGCAAAATCTTTTGATGTACTTCTTCTTATCAGCAGTGTATTGTTTTCTCTGGAGCCTAGGCCTTGACCAAGAAATTTGTACTTTGCTAAAATAATCGACTGCCCCTGGTGAAGACAATGGACTTGACACCCACTGGGGTGTCCCAACACAGGTACAAGTACTAATAACAGTGGCTGCCTTTTAGCCATAGATTTTAATCAGGGCAATAAATACAAACCCCTGTTAAATCATTTCTCAGCCCGAGTCCTTCACCCACATTCCCTAGAGCATTGGGCCACCATGTGGACGTTTCATTTCCAACCTCAGTTTCACACAGAGACACAATTTCCTTTGCACAGATCCATGAACAGCAAAATCTTCCTGCATCTCTGGTCTGAGCCAGGGCATTCAATTCCAGTGAACCCTTCTCTCCTGCAATGGCGATGGTCAGACAGAGGGGACGTGGCACCTGCATCCCTGCCAGGGAGATATTGGCTCGGCTCTTTCTTTCTGCTGCTTTTGTTAGTCCATGAAACATCAAGGGTGGAATGCAAGGCTGAGTTCACACGCCAGCCCTCAGTGCCCCAGAGAAATCCTGCCCCCAGCTATTGGAACGATGTGCTGGAGATTTGACTAGGAAAGGGACTGTCTGAATTGTCAGAGTGGGGAATGAACAACAATCTACAGCAATGTTGTTCACACAAACACTCTCCCATCCTGCTCCAACCGGAAGGGAAATGGGCAGGAATTCTCGGTGTTCAGCCAAGGACACACTTACACTAATGCAGCCATGAGTGTGCTGGGGGAGCTGGTCTGAGCAAACAATTTGAAGTGACAATTCAGTGAGAACAGAATCATCATGTAGTGAAATAAGTATAGCTCAAGTAGTTGTGGCGGAGGGGTTAAGGCGATGGACTAGAAATCCATTGGGGTCTCCCTGCGCAGGTTCAAATCCTGCCAACTATGCAAGTGCTGTGTTGGTGTTGTTAGTATTGTAGTCTTAGTGCCTGAGCATCCACAGTGGAAACTGGAGCCAGATCTAGTTTCACTCTGTCTACACTTAAAACACTGCAGTGGCACCGCTATAGCAGTTTGGAGTAAACAGTGACTGGAGGAGTTTTCCCATCTCTGTAATAGCTACATGGACAGAACAATTCTTCCTTTTCTTTAGCACTATCTAACCAGGGCTTAGGTCACCTTAACTAGATGGGTTTGGGGGGGTGTCACACCCTGAGAGACGTCGCTCTGCCAGTTAAGTGCTCAGCGTACACCAGCCCTTAGATCCCTGTTGGTATTTCAATGCAGGCACTGACCTGTGAGAGGAAAACATCAGCTCACGAACACAGAGACTGAATTCCCCACAATTAATCTCGCTGCACTTTCCAGAAAGTCACAAAATTCAATTCATTCTTGCTAGGAGAGAGAAAAAATAAGTGACACTAAGTTTTTGGCTTGGTTAAATAAAATTAAGTGTTTAATCAATATAGTAAAAAATCTGTATTGATTCCTCTAACTAGCACCACAGCGTGAAATAGGAACAGAGACAAATCTTGTCAGTGACGACCAATTTTGCAAATGATCTTCCCATTATTAATTTCCACGCTGCCCCCACTGGAGGTCTGGGCATCTCCAGTGTCATTGCTCTGTGTTCACCTTCCCCTAGAATTGTTCTCGGACATTCGACTTACTCTGCGGCATGGGGCACGTCACTTTCTGGAGGATTCCCTGCACCTTGAGGACTTTAAGCCATGATTTGAGGACTTCAATAACTCAGACATAGGTTAGGGGTTTGTTACAGGAGTGGGTGGGTGAGATTCTGTGGCCTGCATTGTGCAGGAGGTCAGACTAGATGATCATAATGGTCCCTTCTGACCTTAAGTCTATGAATCTAGTCCCAAATTTGGAAAATTGTGCAGTTCAGAATGTGAAAAGTGACCCCGTCTCCTTCCTGCACCTGCTCTACATTGCTCCACAGCGGCTTCTCCACCTGCAGAGTCACCCCAGCACGGCAGTGCAGCCCCCAGGGTTCAGCAGGGGCCCCGGCAAGGACTGTGGGTGCAGCTAACAGCCCAGTGTGCCTGGCCGTGAGGCAGCTATAAAAAAGCAACACTCCCCCCAGAAGTACAGAGACTGAATTCCCCAACTATAACATCATGGCCCCTGTAGAAAGCCACACGTCAGTTGTATTTTCACAGGGAGATGCAAAAATCAAGTGACACCAATTTTTAAGTTGAGTAAATAAAGTTGAGGAGATAGTTATTAACCTCACAAAACTACACTAAAGATCCCTCAACATAACACCTGAAGGTGAAATATGAACAGAGACAAACCTTGTCAGCAAAGGCTCATTTCCCAAACGATCCTCAAAATGTTACTAATTCCGACCACTCCTCCACAGGAGCTCTGTGCAGTGTCACTGTTCTGCAGTCAGCTTCCCATTAAATGCTGTTGTGGGACATTCCCAGGCCTGGAAATGTACCAACGACAGAATTTGAAGAGCAAACCTGGCTCCCCGCACCAGGCGGGATTTGAGTGTTTTGTCTTTGTCAATAGTACAGACGCCAGGGGCAGGACTCCAGGCTCTCCTTGAGGGATCCTGGCCCAGGGGCTGGAGGGGAGAAAGGATTGTAGATTCTCACCTGCGCTCTAGAGAGGAGGTAATAAGTGAAGGGGGCCTTTTTGACTCTGCCCCTCCTCAGTGTCCCCAGGGCTGGACTACAGGCCAAATGAGGGGGTGACACCACTTCGTTAATGAAAACCAGTGCTCCAGGTGAGGCTTGAACTCACAACCTCAGCATAGCTCCTCTCAGCACTGCCCTATAAGTACTGTGCGCTAACCAATTGCGCCACTGGAGCACCTGTTCAGTATGATTCTCCCAGTTCCCTAGGCTGATAAAGGCAAGGAGTGACCCCAAAACATTCTCAGTGGAGCTGAGAGCCGGTAGCGACAAGTGTTGTACTCGGTGGGGTGGATTCTTCTTAAGGGTTCCAGGCCCCATTTGACCCTTTTGTTCTTCCCTGTGTAATAACAGAGCTGGTTAAGACTCAATGGAGAGTCTTGCTGCAGACCAACGGATCTGAAATCACTGATAACCAGCTCTAAGCATTAGTCCTGCTTTGGGACAGTGTCTCTCATGCAAGAAACTGCCCAGTCTGCATTAGCAGTGAGGCTCCCTCACTAACAGCTGAAATCAGGGAGAGCTGTGTGAAGTGCAGGGCCCCAGGGGTGCCTGAACAGGGGGGAACAACACCCCAGGACTTTTAAAAATGGGAGGGCTCTGCCTTGCCACTTTGTAATGACCGTAAGGGCGAGTGAGGGTGGGGAGGGGGTGGAGAGCAGTGAGCGGGAGGCGTGGTCTGGGGGTAAGAGGCAGCGTAGGAGGGGAGCGTTGGGGAGAGGGGTGGGGCAGGGGCGTGGAGTTGAGTAGAAGGGGTGGGGCTACTGTTCGGGGTCTGAGGCCACTACTTTTAGGAAGCCTGTTCCGCTCCTGGTGGGACCACAAGACGTCCCAGAGCAGAGAGGGTGGCCAGCAGAGCGGTGACAGGGTGGAACGGCAAGGGGCCGGCAATGTGGCCAGACAGCGGAGGGAGAAAGGGGCTTTCCTCCCAGGAGGTGAGAGGTGAACTCTGGGTTTTCACTGACCCAGGGCAGCAGCTGTGGGTGAGGTGCAGTGAAGGGAGGGGCACATCCACAGAGCTTCTGGGGTCTGGATTTAAGAGCCCGAGGCAAAAGGCCACTACCCAGCGCACTGGGGGGGGGGGGGTGTTTTGCTCATAGTGTTGTGTTATGAATCCTGATTGTGGTGTTTTCCCAAGTTAATACAAGGTGATTATCCTCCTTTTTATTAAAGTTTCTTTCCTGCACTCAGTGGTTGTGAGTGGGGAAAGTATCACCTCTTAGAGGCACCCAGTGGCCAGGGTTAGTTTACCCAGGTTACTGGGTGGGGGCTTAAGCAGATTGTGTGTTGTATTGTTGAAGAGGAGCCCCAAGCACCCAGACAGGGAACTGTAACTTCAACCTTCAGAGTTAGAGCCAGAGGTGCTGCCAGCTGAGCTAGCCAGGCCGGCTAAATGTATTAAGCCCTTTCACCGCAAGAGCAAACACTGTGTACTTCTGTGCTTCTCAGCAGCTGGGAAAAAGCCTCTTGGGGGAAATATCTCCTGCCCCACCGCCAAAAGGAGCCCCTTGAGTGGGAACGGTCAGAGGCCCCACTCAGGGGCTGGCCCTGCTTTCCTACCGCCTTGTGATGCTGGCCGCTGAACGAATGCTGGTCTGTGGGTGGCCTTCAGTGGGGGTTCGGCATGCCAGGGAGCAGGCTGGCCACGCATAGGCATGGTCCTGCCCTCCTCTGGCCCTGCCCTCGGTTGCTCTGTGGCTTTTAAGCCTTCCCTTGGAGCTGTCAGCACCAGCTGCCTCTGCTCCAGGTGCCCAGAGGAGGAGAGGTGCTGGGCTCCAGCCTGGGACTCTGCCTCCCTCCTGCTTAGCCCTGACTATGAAGCCTGGCCCTGGCCCTCCTTTCTTCAAGTGCCAGGTGGACAAGAGGTAACATGTGGCTACAAGCAAAATGGCCAAACTTGTGGGCCTCATGTGATGCAGCAAGAATCCCAACCACCTGGTCAAACCACAGGCATCAGGGTCACAAGTTCTAGAGCCCCAACCAATTTTGGCCATCAGACCTGGCTCCAGTGGGCAAGTCACCCAGCAGGAGGGGAAAGATTTGCTTTTGCACAGCTGGAGACAGGGAAGTTGAGCACTGTGAGCTCCAGGGCTTTACCACAAGCCAACACAAGGTCCCACTGAGATTTGAACTCAAATTGCCAGATTCAGAGTCCTGCGTGCTGCCCGTTACACCATGGGACCAGCTTGTACTGCTTTCTCTGCACAGTGGTGACTCTCACGGGGCTGGCTCGTGTAAGGGACTGTTGGCCCCTTACTAAAACTTAGTGGGGTTTTGGTTGGCTAGTTCCCAGTCCCAGTAGAAGGGGGAAGGGCCAATGGGAAATCAGGCCCCTGAGACTGACAGTCCCCAGGGGCAATGGGGAGAGGACAAAGCTCCAAGTTAGCCGCACTGACAGGCCAGGCAGTGTAATGAGGGAGTCACCAGGCCAGGGGGTCCCATCCTCCGTGGGAGCTGGAACTGCCTGGGCCAGAGTGGGGCAGAGCTAAGGAGAGAGCAGGAGCCCGAGAAGAGCCGGGGAGCAGAGCTGCCCCAGCCGGGGAGAACCAGAGCAGATCTGTGCTAGGAGCCGAGCCGCAGCAGCACGAGCCGTAGAAGCTGCCCAGGGAGCAGATCTGTGCGGGGAGAAGAGCTGCAGCAAGCGGAGCCAGAGGAACAGCCCAGGGAGCTGGAGGCAGAGCCGCAGCAGCACTGGGGCTGGAGGTGGGTGCAGTGAGCAGCGTGGGAGAGCGAGGGGGACCCTGGGCAGAAGGCCCAGTGCAAGGAGATGCCACCAGTCAAGAGATCTTGCAGGCCAGACTTTTGGGGGTGGGGGGATCATATCCCCTACATGGGGGCTGACACTGGGAACAAGGGGCCTGTCACCTAGAGCATGTGGCCACTGCCAGAGCAAGTGTCCAGCCCGTGGTGTCTCTGCAGCACAGCCAGGGCCTGGGGAGGAGACCTGGGACATGTGAGGGAGAGACTGTGACCTGCCCTGACCCTCCAGAGACGCTGGTTGTGATCTCCCTGCACCACAGAACAGGGTGACGTGTTTTCCTTTCCCATCTTTCCTTATGTTTTACATTGATTGCTGGGTAACAAATGGTGTTTGCTTGAAGCACATGCAATGAGGAGTGGGTCAGGGAAGTGCCCAGAGCGGAGCGAGTACCCCAGAGTGAGGACACTGTAGCCCCCGTTCAAGTGATCATGGCAAGATTGGAGGTCAAGCCCCCTAGGAATCCTGGGCCCAGCCTTGTTAGGGATACAAGGTCTCTGCCATACATGAGAGTAGAAAGAGAGTCCTTGAGGTCAGGCAGCCTCTGGGTAAGGGGGTGGGGACTCAGATCCTTCCGCTGGCCAATTCCACTGGGGTCGTGTATAAGCCAGATTAGACTCTCCTTACACTTGTACTCTCTCCTCACTGCTTCTCTCTCTTCCTTCCCCCATCTCTGCTGCTCCCCCTCTGGGCTTTCTCAGCACCTGGCCCCACAGCACTTCCTGGCAGCCAGAGGCTGCGCTTTCTGCATCTGCCGATGTGGCCTCTCTCCTGATTGCTAAGGAAAGGAACCTTTCCAGGAAATGGCTACAGCTTCTGGGAATCCCTGTGTGGCTGTGACCAGCATATGGGTCCTGGCACATAAGGCAACTTAAAAGCTGAGCGCCCAGACAGGGGCTTGAACCCTGGACCCTCAGATTAAGAGCCTGATGCTCAACCAACTGAGCTACCTGGACTTGTTGAGAAACATCTTCACCGTTAAAGCAATAAAGAATCCTGTGGCACCTTATAGACTAAGACATTTTGCAGCATGAGCTTTCGTGGGTGAATACCCACTTCTTCGGATGCAAGTGGTGGAAATTTCCAGGGGCAGGTTTATATATGCAAGCAAGAAGCAAGCTAGAGATAACGAGGTTAGTTCAATCAGGGAGGATGAGGCCCTGTTCTAGCAGTTGAGGTGTGAAAACCAAGGGAGGAGAAACTGGTTCTGTAATTGGCAAGCCATTCACAGTCTTTGTTTAATCCTGAGCTGATGGTGTCAAATTTGCAGATGAACTGGAGCTCAGCAGTTTCTCTTTGAAGTCTGGTCCTGAAGTTTTTTTGCTGCAGGATGGCCACCTTAAGATCTGCTATTGTGTGGCCAGGGAGGTTGAAGTGTTCTCCTACAGGTTTTTGTATATTGCCATTCCTGAAATCTGATTTGTGTCCATTTATCCTTTTCCTTCACCGTTCAGCACAAGAGCAAGCAGGCAGGCAAACGAGAGGCAAAAAAAGTCCCAGGAACCCCTCCTCTTTTTCTGCACAGCCACTGCCTGTCAGCAGGGTTCCCCCTCCTCCTCCTCAGTGAGACTAAATCTAAGCACCTAGACAGCCGGCCTGTCCGCTGCACCCCAATCCCCCATGCCTGAGCCTCCCTGCCAAAGCCCTGCACCTGGCCCCATAGAATTAAGTCTCACATCTCGCTGGGAACTCGACTTCTTGTGCCCAGAGTGTCTCGGCCCCCTCAGCAGATGACCCGAGAAACACAGTGTCCGGCTTTTCCAAAGAAGAGCTTAGACCCCCTCATCATGTGACCTAAAGGATAAGGCATCTCCCTGTGGATCGGCTGATTCAGGATTTGAGTCCCCTCGTGGTTGTGCTCACTTTGTGCTGCAAGTCCTGCTCCCTTCAGGGCTGGAACCTCTTCTTAGCCGCTCAGGCCAATGCTCTGGCTTCAGCTAGAGCCCCGGGAAGGAGTTGGGGGTTGGGCATCACAAAGGCTGGGGCATGAGCCCCAGGTGCTTCCAGTCTCGCCTTTGCCATTCCTGACTTGCCAAAGAAAATGGGCGGCTGCCCGGGCTAGCGTGTGCGCCTGTCCCTGTGCTGGAGGGTACTTGCTACACAGCGTCTTTGGAGCCTGGGTCTTTCTCTACTTCTCGCCAGCTGGGGAAAAGCCTCTTGGGGTAAAATCTCCTGCCCCACTGCCAAAGTGAGCACCTGGAGTGGGAACGGTCAGAGGCCCCACCAGGGGGGCTGGCCCTGCTTTCCTACCGTCTTCTGGTGTTGGCCACAGAGCGACAGCAGCCGCCCCGCATGCTCCTCTGCGGGTGGCCTTCAGTGGGGGTTTGGCATGGCAGGGAGCAGGCTGGCTGAGTGTTTTTGTGCCCATCTGAAGGCCACACATAGGCATGGTCCTGCCCTCCTCTGGCCCTGACCTCAGTTGCTCTGTGGCTTTTAAGCCTTCCCTTGGAACCATCAGCACCAGCCGCCTCTGCTCCAGGTGCCCAGAGGAGGAGAGGTGCTGGGCTCCAGCCTGGGAAGCCTGGCCCCGGCACTGCTTCCTTTAAATGCCATGTGGGCAAGAGGAAGAGCTGCAGCGACAGGGACCAAAGTTGTGGGCATCAGGTGAAGCAGAAAGAAACCCAACATCAGGTCAACCCGCAGGAATCTCTAGCCAGACGGTTAAGTTCTAGGACCCCAACCTATGGTGGCCCAGCTGGACCAGAGACCCATCTCCCAGTGGGCACCAGTGACCCAGGAGGAGGAGAAACAAAACATCACTCTAGTTCAGCCAGGAAGAGGGTAACCGAGCACATTGGGCTCCAAGGCTTTACAGCAAACCACCCTACCTGGCAGAGGCCCCACTGAGATTTGAACTCAGATTCCAGGATTCAGAGTCCTGAGTGCTGCCCATTACACCATGGGACCTGCTGCTGTTTTGTTTTCTAGACCCCTGTGACTCTCAGCTGGCTGGCTTCCACTCTGCACTTATTGCTTCCCACCAGCGGCTTCCTCTCGCAGGACTCTCTCTCCTCCTCCAGCGACTATGGGCCTGCACGGCTGGATCCGCGGGTCCTGCCCTGAGTCCCCGCATCCTCCTGCTTTGTCTCCATTCCCTGCAGGCTGCAAAAATGTCAGGGGAGGCCGCCCCTCCCTTCACTCGGTGCTCCCGCTCATATCAGCCAACTGCAGCCTCATCTCCTGGAACTCGGCCAGCTGTCGCTTGATCCTGTTCTACAGTCACACGCTGACTGGTTCCCCAGCCTGGATGGTCTTGTGGAAATCCCACACGACTGCCAGAACAAAGCCGCCAACTCCTCCCTCACCGACTCCCACCAATCCCCCTGGTAACCACAGAACCCTCTGATGCTTTCCCCTTCTGCCAACACCGCCAGGCCTCGGCCCCCTGCTCCTTTATCTTGCAAGCTTTGGATGTTCAGCTTCCAATATCCTCTGCCCTGGGTCAGGGACAGGGGTGGCTCCAGGCACCAGCGCAGCAAGCGGCGGGGGGGGGGGTGGCCTGCTGGTCGCTGTGAGGGTGGCAGTCAGGCTGCCTGCAGGAGGTCCCCTGGTAATGCGGATTAGGCGGCATGTCTGCGGGAGCTCTGCCAGTGCCCCGGCTGCAGCAGCAATTCGGTGGTGGTACGCTGAAGGCACAGGATCGGCAGACCTCCCACAGGCATGCTGCTGAATCCGCCTTACCAGAGGACCTCCCGCAGACATGCCACCGAATCCGTGTTACCAGAGGACCTCCCGCAGGCATGCTGCCGAATCCGCCTTACCAGAGGACCTCTGGCAGGTGTTGGGATAGATCTGTATTACATTATACACTAATGTTAGATGTGTAGAAAGTGTGACTAGAAAGGAGCAGTGTGACGGTGCTGCCTGTGGGAGCCAGCTGAGGTCACTCAATCAGGGTGAACTGCAAACAAAATGGGGCAGACAAACCCCAAACATTGGTGGTTATTCCAGTACTTAGATTTACCAACCAGCACAACACAGCTTCTGTAGCACCTCACTGGTTACTCAGAAGTCCAAACAACGCAGTTCCCAGCCTCCGGCCTCCGTCCAGACACACACATCAGATATGATGATGATTCCTGAAAATCTGATCTCATCATATAAAAGAAAAGGTTCTTCCAATCCCAAAGGATCAGCCACATACCCAGGTCCAATTATAACGTAGATCTTACCCAAAATACACGCTATAGCCAATTCTTATTAACTAAGCTAAAATTTATTAAAAAAGAAAAGAGAGAGTGTTGGTTAAAAGATCAATATACAGACAGACTTGAATTCAATTCTTGAGGTTCAGATGCATAGCACAGATGAGCTTGTAGTTGCCAAAAGTCCTTTTAGAAATAGTCCATAGATTATAGTCCAATGTCCATATTCAGGGTGACTCCAGTCAGTGACTCGGGATCTCAATCCTTATGGCTTAAAGTTTCCGTCTCTTGAAACCCAAAGCAGTTCTGAGATGAAGCAGGATCATGTCCCAGGCTTCTTATATAGTTCCAGCAGCCTTTCAGCCTGAGAAAACTATAGGCTTAACTCCTTCTCCCAAACATCCTGGCAATTAGCACAGGGTAATTTACCCATTAAACAGTTCAGACACAGGTTAGTACAACCTTCAAAGAGACACAGAGACAATAATACTATTTCATTCAAGTATCATCATAAATATTAATATTCCTTTTTTGATCTTTGAATTAAATCTACAGCAATAGACAAGACTTGTTTGCTGACATCACAAGCCCTGAGCAAACATCTCCCCTTCTACCTCTAACAATGCAGACTTGCATTTCAAAGCTCTGTTCATTTACAGATCTTCCTAACCAGTCCTTAAGGTTCACCCATGGGTCAGGTCAGTGGGTGAGGTGAGTTAATTAACTCTTTCTGGCCCTGTCACCTTTCAATGAAATATTATATTACATTCATAACGTCACAGGAGGTCAGGAATGGGATGGCAGGGGCTGCGGGTCGGGAGTGAGGGGCACCATCAGAGCTGGAGGGAGCGCAGGGGGCTGCGGGTCGGGAGTGAGGGGCACCAGCAGAGCTGTGAGTCTGGAGGTCAGGACTGGAATGGCAGGGGCTGCGGGTCGGGAGTGAGGGGCACCGTCAGAGCTGGAGGTAGCGCAGGGGGCTGCGGGTCGGGAGTGAGGGGCACCAGCAGAGCTGTGAGTCTGGAGGTCAGGACTGGGATAGCAGGGGCTGCGGGTCGGGAGTGAGGAGCACCAGCAGAGCTGTGAGTCTGGAGGTCAGGACTGGGACGGCAGGGGCTGCGGGTCGGGAGTGAGGGGCACCAGCAGAGCTGTGAGTCTGGAGGTCAGGACTGGGATGGCAGGGGCTGCGGGTCGGGAGTGAGGGGCACCAGCAGAGCTGTGAGTCTGGAGGTCAGGACTGGAATGGCAGGGGCTGCGGGTCGGGAGTGAGGGGCACCGTCAGAGCTGGAGGGAGCGCAGGGGGCTGCGGGTCGGGAGTGAGGGGCACCAGCAGAGCTGTGAGTCTGGAGGTCAGGACTGGGATAGCAGGGGCTGCGGGTCGGGAGTGAGGAGCACCAGCAGAGCTGTGAGTCTGGAGGTCAGGACTGGGATGGCAGGGGCTGCGGGTCAGGAGTGAGGGGCACCAGCAGAGCTGTGAGTCTGGAGGTCAGGACTGGGATGGCAGGGGCTGCGGGTCGGGAGTGAGGGGCACCAGCAGAGCTGTGAGTCTGCTGGTCAGGACTGGGATAGCAGGGGCTGTGGGTCAGGAGTGAGGGGCACCAGCAGAGCTGTGAGTCTGGAGGTCAGGACTGGGATGGCAGGGGCTGTGGGTCGGGGGTGAGGGGCACCAGCAGAGCTGTGAGTCTGGAGGTCAGGACTGAGATGGCAGGGGCTGCGGGTCGGGAGTGAGGGGCACCAGCAGAGCTGTGAGTCTGCAGGTCAGGACTGGGATAGCAGGGGCTGTGGGTCAGGAGTGAGGGGCACCAGCTGAGCTGTGAGTCTGGAGGTCAGGACTGGAATGGCAGGGGCTGCGGGTCGGGAGTGAGGGGCACCGTCAATGCTGGAGGGAGCGCAGGGGGCTGCGGGTCGGGAGTGAGGGGCACCAGCAGAGCTGTGAGTCTGGAGGTCAGGACTGGGATAGCAGGGGCTGCGGGTCGGGAGTGAGGAGCACCAGCAGATCTGTGAGTCTGGAGGTCAGGACTGGGATGGCAGGGGCTGCGGGTCGGGAGTGAGGGGCACCAGCAGAACTGTGAGTCTGGAGGTCAGGACTGGGATGGCAGGGGCTGCGGGTCGGGAGTGAGGGGCACCAGCGGAGCTGTGAGTCTGGAGGTCAGGACTGGGATGGCAGGGGCTGCGGGTCGGGAGTGAGGGGCACCAGCAGAGCTGTGAGTCTGCAGATCAGGACAGGGATTGCAGGGGCTGTGGGTCAGAAGTGAGGGGCACCAGCAGAGCTGTGAGTCTGGAGGTCAGGCCTGGTCTGGCAGGGGCTGCGGGTCGGGAGTGAGGGGCACCAGCAGAGCTGTGAGTCTGGAGGTCAGGACTGGGATTGCAGGGGCTGCGGGTCGGGAGTGAGGGGCACCAGCAGAGCTGTGAGTCTGCAGGTCAGGACTGGGATAGCAGGGGCTGGGGGTCAGGAGTGAGGGGCACCAGCAGAGCTGTGAGTCTGGAGGTCAGGACAGGGATGGCAGGGGCTGCAGGTCGGGAGTGAGGGGCACCAGCAGAGCTGTGAGTCTGGAGGTCAGGACTGGGATGGCAGGGGCTGCGGGTCGGGAGTGAGGGGCACCAGCAGAGCTGTGGGTCTGGAGGTCAGGACTGGGATAGCAGGGGCTGCGGGTCGGGAGTGAGGGGCACCGTCAGAGCTGGAGGGAGCGCAGGGGGCTGCGGGTCGGGAGTGAGGGGCACCGTCAGAGCTGGAGGGAGCGCAGGGGGCTGCGGATCAGGAGTGAGGGGCACCAGCAGAGCTGGAGGGAGACTAGGGGGCTGCGGGTCGGGAGTGAGGGGCACCAGCAGAGCTGTGAGTCTGGAGGTCAGGACTGGGATAGCAGGGGCTGCGGGTCGGGAGTGAGGGGCACCAGCAGAGCTGTGAGTCTGGAGGTCAGGACTGGGATGGCAGGGGCTGCGGGTCGGGAGTGAGGGGCACCGTCAGAGCTGGAGGGAGCGCAGGGGGCTGCGGGTCGGGAGTGAGGGGCACCAACAGAGCTGTGAGTCTGGAGGTCAGGACTGGGATAGCAGGGGCTACGGGTCGGGAGTGAGGGGTGTCACGGAGTCCCCGGGCGATGCTCTGGAACTGCTCCCCACAAAGTCAGGCAGGACTCTAGGGAGCCTCCTCTCCCTTGGAGCAGACTGTCTGCAGGGCAAGAAGCTCACACGGCTTCACCTCCTGGGTCTCTCCTTGGAGCATTCAGCATCCTCTGCCCCTCCGTGCGCTTCCCACAGCGAGTCCGCCTAGGTGAGGTCCTGGGGAAGCCAGAGGGTCCTGCCCCCCCACTGCGCAGTCAGCCGTGACACTCAGCCAGCCAGTAACACAGAGGTTTATTTAGATGACAGGAACACAGTCCAAAACAGGTCTTGCCGGTACAGACAACAGGACTCCCTTTAGTTAGGTCCATCTGGGGCCCCAGGGAGGCCACAGCCCCGTTGGGAGGCCCGAGCCCCAGGGGGGCTCCCCTCCATTTCCCAGCCAGCTTCCAAAACTGCCAACCCCCCTCCAGCCCCTCCTCTCTGGGCTCTGTCTCCTTCCCAGGCCAGGAGGTCACCTGACCTCTTTGTTCTCCCACATCTTTAGCATCCCCTTGCAGGGGGGAAGGGCCTGGCCATTAGTTGCCATGGAGACTTCGTCACATGACCCAGTCTAGAGGAAGTGAGGCAGAGTTTGGGCCAACGTCAGTTTGGAACAGCCCGACTTAGCCCGGCAGTTTTCTCAAAGTATCTGCTGTTGTAAACCGCATGTCGTGTGGATGTGCGAACCCCAAAGGTATCAAACATGAAAGACACATAAGGCCAGTTACGGGGAGGTTTCCATGGCCAGGCCTGAGGGTTAAGCAGCTGGGCTCTAACAGCTGCCTCCTCAAAAGGAAAAGGGGCCTCAGCACTCATAAAAATAACTGGTTGCAAAAATCAATCATTCTGCATCCATCACCACTTTAAATTCTGACCTCTCCTGCCCGATGTGTCTTTGTTTAGCAAACAAGTGAACTGGGGAACTCTGGGGCTGTTACCCTCTAACTCAGGAGAAGGTTACACATCTTGACTCAAGCAATTTTCCTCTTGAAAAATTATTTTAAAGTTTATCAAAATAAAATCCATTTGAAATAGAAATAATTACAGTCTACACTGGGGCTCTATTTTCATACATGCTATTTCTCCCCATGTTCCCCCACTCTAATTCCTTTGGAGTGAGGTTTTACTTTTCAAGATTAGCCACCATTTCCAATATAGTAGGAGGGGCAGGAGAGAACTAGAAGAAAACCTGAATTATATTGTAACACTGAAAGTTATCACATAATCAGCCTCTTACTTTACACTAATTAACTTCATGTTTAATTTCATTAACAACTTATTCAAAGATTACAAAATATAAACCTATAGGGCAGTTTTCTCTTAATTCCCATTTCCACCCAGTGAGCTTTGTGTGAAATCACATTCTACAATAACCTAGGAGCCTTCCATTTCTGTGAGTTCATTTCGTCCTGGGTCTTCTCCCAAAAGTGTGGGTGGAAGAGCTCTCATGCTAGTGGGTAGGTTGCATCATGAGAAAACCACCTGTGCTCTATTTCCACACTTTCTAATCTTTCAAAGTAGCAGGAGGTGGAGAAGTGGCACAAATGCTTAAGACCTAATAGCAAAACTAAGAGACAAAACCACGGAGTCAGGACTCAGCATTCATGTATCCTGCGGTCTGAACTTGGAATCTGATACATTCCCTCATTGGCTACCATCATTTGCCCAGCATGGAACTGCTTCTTGTCCAGCAAGTCAGCCAGACTGGGACCCATAGGCATGGAATGGCTCGGAAGGAATCAGCTGTTTCTCTCTGTGCTTTATGAAACTTTGGATCCAAATGGTAAAAGACAGTTGTTCCCAATTTAATCATGGCGTCCTTTACGAGTGGGACCAATGCCACTTAACTAGGGAACAGCGTTCTAAAATAGTTTACCTGGGCCACAGGTCACCATAGCTTCCATCTCTAGGGTGAAAATCAAAATCTGCAGTTTCTCCTGAGTTCTTGTCAAATCTTTGACCTTTCTTGGAGTAATTTTACATCTCTGGTGTAGAATTCTTCACCAACCACACAACGTATCAATAGCGATAGTGAGGTACAACTCCCCCAACTATGCCCTTTCATTTCTTTAATCTGGTGGCACAGATTTAAATTAGGGACTAAATTCAGGTGCGGCTTAGAATCCTTGTAAAACACCAAATGTCAGGTGTCTATGGAAAACAGGTCTCTTTCTGCAGCTATGTCACATTCAACACGGATTTCATTTTCTGCATATTTGCAGCATCTCCCAGGGGTGAGCAGAACAGAGACATCACTTCCATTTTCCCCATCCCCACCTAGACAGGAATTGCATTTCCCAAATAATAGGCAACACGCACCTGATTAGGAAGGCGATATCTTCAGGAGTCCCCTCCTGCAGGGCCTGGGCCACAACTGCTTTGGAAGCCCAATGCAGGCGTATCGTGCTTAGTTCCAAGCCATTTGCTAGGGACTCGTTTTCCCAGCCCTTTAGAAAAAATACTGACCTAACCAATTGAACAACAGGGGGATTGGGACAGTGATGGGGAATAAAGAACAGGGAGCTGCAAAAGGCAGAAGCAGGCAACTCATCTAGGGGAGCTGAGAGACCACAGTGAACATGGTGCAAAGGTCGCTCTGTGGGAATTCGCAATTGTGATTTTTTAAAAAACAATCTTTGTCCAGCCGGAATCAAGGTATTTCTTACAATTCTCTCATATGTGGATTTTCTTATGTCTAACAAGGTGTGAGCTCCGATTGAAGCTTTTCCCGCACTCAGAGCACGTGTAGGACGTCTCTCCACTGTGGATTCTCTGATGAGAGATGAGGGCTGAGCTATAACTGAAGCGTTCCCCACACTCAGAGCATGTGTAGGGCACCTACCCGTGTGGATTCTCTGATGTGTGATCAGGGCAGAGCTCTGCTTAAAACTCTTCCCACACTGAGCGCATGTGTAGGGCGTCTCTGCTATGTGGATTGTCCGATGTCTGATAAGGTTGGAGCTCTGACTGAAGCTTTTCCCGCACTCAGAGCACATGTAGGGCTTCTCCCCTGTGAATTCTCTGATGTGTGAGAAGGTCTGAGCTCTCATTGAAGCTTTTCCCACACTCATGCCATGTGTAACGTGTCTCTTCCAAGTTGATGCTCTCGCGTGTAATAAGGTCTGAGAGGCTACTGAAGTTTTCCTCTGGCCTCTGCTGAGACTCACAGGCTTTTGTTCTTTCTGGGAGCGCACAACTCCTGGAAACATTCCCTTTGGATATTCCTGATAACGTCCCATGTGCTTCTACTTGCTCACATCTTCCTGCTGGGGTGTCTCCTCGTTCTCACTTGCCATCCCACCGCCTGATGGGAGACAGAGAGAATCCAGACATAGGTCACTCCCTGTGCCGGAGAGAAAGGAATCTCAGAGAGAGGAATGGAAAAAGGTGTGAACAAACCAAAATATGTGTGGGAGAGATCAAACCTATCAGGAGCTGATTTTCCCCAAACCCTTCCCCAGAGCAGAGAGAGGAAGGGATCAGTTCTGGGTGTGCATCTCACCAGAACTCTCAGGGGAAAGTGAGATTGGGGAGGGACCTGCTGCCAACTGTCAGTCAGGATAGGTGGGAAGCCATGAGTGACATCTGCCTAATGATTCCACATCTGCAGGGAACAGTTTTGAACTTGGAGCGTTTACAACTTGGAGAGTCTTTGTAGGGCATCCCAAAGGTTTCCTGTATTCACAGACAGTTGTTGAGACAGTTCACCCAATTCCTCACCTGTGCACACAGCTCTCGGGAGCACTTTTTTCTAGAGCCATAGAGGTCTGAGACTCATGGCTGTTCCCCTCATTCCAGCTGCGAGATCACATCAGGTTTGGAAACTGGAAACCCTGAGAAGGGAAAGAAAAAAAGGAAGGTCCATGGAATTTGTGGGATACTTGTCACAAGGAATATTCCATGGTTTTAACCCCAGCTCATTTTTAAGACGTAACACCCCAAGGCCGGCTTCCTTGGCTCAAAGTGGCAGAAGAGTTATTATTATAACTCATATTCATGACCTTAGTGCCTAAGAGCCAATGAACCATGGGCCCCTGTTGTGCTAGGCACAGCACAAACTCAGAATAGTAGATGGCCCATGCCCTGAAGAATTTACAGTCTAAATAGACAAGACAGACACAGATGAGGGAAGAGGTGGAACCCGCCAGCAGAGTGAACTATGTGAAGGCAGAGGGACAGATCTGATGAACACAGGTATAGAACTTGAGACTATTGTATTTAATGTTATGACTAGGGCCAGTGTTTTCCGGAAATTGCTGCTATTACTGCATTTCCCCCTGAAATTACTCTTCATTTCTGGAATCACCCTTCATATCCAGAATAGCTGAACAGAAGGTGGTTGGGGATGCAGGGTCACAAACCCCACATATCTGCCTGAGACCCCTGACTCCTCCCCAGGGCACGGGGCAGAGGCTGGGGGCTGGCTGCTTTTGAGACTTGCTGCCAATTTCTTCCCTCCTCATACAAGTCTGGGCTCAGAAAAAACACTGGAGCTTCCCCTTGGGAGACGGGGCACTTGGCAGTGGGACGCTGGGCACCCTCATCGTGCTGCAGCGCAGACGGTGCTCGCACCTGCTCTCGGCTGCGTCCACAGCACCTCTCCCCTGCTCATCTCCCCTGCACACAGCTGGTTCATGCCCTGTCTCCCCAGCACACAGCCGGCTCCAGGCTCTCAATGCCCAGTGTCTGGGCCCCACCTTCCCCACACAGCTGGCTCCTGTCCCCTCCCCCCAATGCATTTTCATGTTGTAAAGGATTATATATTGCTCATGCTTGTGAATTATTCTGTTTTCGCTGCCAGCAAACACTGGCCCTACTTATGACTGTTATCTGTATCTCTGAGCCAGCCCTTGAAAGCACGAATACTTCACAGACTGTGGTGCTGAGATGGGCCAGATGATACCGGGGAGGCTGAGGGGTGGGGGGATGGGTTTCCTGTGCAATCTGGTGTCACTA
The DNA here is from genome assembly GCF_016161935.1 of Mauremys reevesii. NCBI lineage: Eukaryota > Metazoa > Chordata > Testudines > Geoemydidae > Mauremys > Mauremys reevesii. The sequence continues at coordinate 42,021,948 of NC_052634.1, forward strand.
AGGCTGGATCTCAAGGCTGGTTATGCAGAACTCCATCTTCTGAAGCTTTGCCCCGCACAGAAAGGGGCAGTGACTGATTTTACCTCTTTCGGGAGACTGAATATGACAGACTTTTTGGGGAGAAACAGTTGAGTTTGAGCTGACTGAGAAGGGCCTTTTTGGGCTACAAACTGACATGACCTGAGAACCCAGACGTAAGCTTTTAAAGAAGGTTTTTAATACACTTTGGAAATGATCGGGGATTCCCAAGAGGACTGATGGTAAAGAAACATGTTGATGCTTTTCTTGCTTTATATCTTTTCCCCATAAGGCACAATGCCACTGTCATGGATCCACAGGATCTGTGCAATGCCCTGGCTTTTAAACTGTCCTTGGGAGGTGCCCCTTGAGTGCACTACACCCCCAAGGGCTCCCACTCTTCCACAAGGACAGGCCATGTAGCTTCAGCACCTGAGACTGAGCCTCTGGCTTCAACACTCCTATTTCAACCTGTGAGCTCTGCCAGCAGGTCCAGCCGAACTACACTCCTGTTCAGAGACTGTTCCTCAGTCAATGCACAGAGCAAGTTTGTGCTGTGACACTGGGCAGACTTTTAAAACATAGCAGGGTTCATTAGTCAACTGAAACACAGCACTGAACGTCTTTAGATTAGCACAGAGAAGCAAATACGACGATATAGTCCATACTGGCCAATGCCCTTGAGCCAGGCTGCTGTAGAAAACAGTTTGGTTTCCTTTCACTGAGCCTGTCCATTTGTCTTTGCTCCGGTAGAGCTCCCTGCATGTGCAAACCCAGTTCTTCCTGCTCCCAAGCACATCATGAGTCCATGTGTGCTTCACTCAGCCAAGCTGAGATCCTCCCATGGACAGGTGACAATTATTCCCTTGTCTCTGTCGGGTATTCCACTGATGTAGGTTGGTCCCAGCCTGTCCTTAATGACCCATTCATATCACCCCATGACAGCTCCGTGACAAAACACCTCATGTCTCCTGCTCTTTATAATCATGGCAATACCAACCACAGAGGGAAACTGAGGTGTGTATTGGCATCACCAAAATTCCCGCCTCTATCACACACACACACTGCTCACAGCCCTTGGAGAGAAAGCAAAGCACGGGAACTGGATGTTAGTCCAGTGAACACAGTGGAGGACAAGCTGCAATCCTCACACCCTGGTCAAACAGGAGAGGCATGTGGGTCCCCACCCATACAGAGGGGCTGGCTAGAGGCCTGATACCCGAGGCCATTGCTTGAGCAGACCATGGAGGCAGGTCAAAGGCTTCGCTACCCCAGAACTGTGGCATCGCAAAAGCACATTTTGGGGAATTAGGAAATCTAGTGACTCAGGTGTAATGGGAGGGAGAATTAAACTCCCCAGTGTGTGGAGAAGGCTGGGGAATTAAACACTAAAATTCAGGAGCAACAGCCCCTAATTCTTCTGAAAAGAAGGAAGTTTGGGGTGGGCTTTAGCAATTAGGTTGCACCACATTCATAGATTGGAATTATTAATTAATAAGTGATGTAAATCATGAGTATTAATGCTTGATGCTTATGGACTTCCCAAAGGCCACGTATGGGTTGGGGCAGCTATTGACATTATTGTAATCAGAGAAAAGGAGCAGATATGGTATATAGCCATCCTATTACCATAAGGAAGTGGATAAAATAACCTCCTAGTTACCAGGTTTTCATTTTGTCAGGTCCCTGAGACAGTGTAAACTGAAGCAGGGCTCCCTTCTGATGGGCAACTTTGCCCGTCGATCTTTCTTTCCAAGGGTGTCCGTATCTTGTAAGTATGCACAGTGCAAAACCCTCTTTACCGTACTTACCTTAGTTTAATCGTTACGTGTATTGAGCCTGGCCTATGATTTCAGTTATAACTGTCTGGATTAAATCACGTTTCTGTGCGTTTCACCAAATTCCATCTTCTCAATTAACTCTGAGTAGCCCTGTACAAGGGCAAGTTGTGCCCCAACCTGTAATCTTATAAGTGTAGAAACTGTACAGGCTACACCACCGCCCTGTGACATCATCAGCCAAGCGCCCATTGGTGCCAGGGAAGTGGCCCTGGTGTGGGAGGGAGGATGCAGCAAGGACTCAGGGTCGGAGGCCGGGGTCACTGTGCATTGAGATGGGGAGGTCATATGGGGAGGGGGGTAATGAGTGGGAGAGGGAGGTCAAGAGTTATAATAATAATAATATTGGGGGGGGAATGTATAATGAAGTGAAACTGAACAGAAAGAAAACTGGAGTGGAGGCTCTAAAGCAACAAGGTTTGGGTAGGGATTTGGGGTAAAAGGTCTGGGATCCCCCAGAGCTCTGGATCCCCAAACCTCTCCTCCCTCCCACTGACCCACCCAGCCCACTTCCCGGGTGCCCTTCCTCCACACTCCCCTCCCCTTCTTCCCACTACTCTCAGCCGGCACCACCTCCGGCCACCTTGGGAACTTCCTGTGTTCCCTCCTCGTCTCTCACAACCTCCTCCCTCCCTGCTGCTTCTTAGCTCTAACCCTGCACACGCCCTCCCCATGTCCTGGCACCCCAGAATTATCTACTCCTCCCTTCTCCTCCCCTCCCATAGCTCTGTTCTCCCTTCACCTGTGGGGTCCTGAATGGCAACATTATACACTCTCCTATCAAAAGAGGAGCTCACCTGACTGTCACACAAGCCATGCATGAGTCATACACCTATTAACTCAATTTAGAATTCTACAGGAGGCGTATTTTCCTCCTAAAATGAGGAAACGGCATGAAAGCTACAGTGATTAATGTAAAAGCAACAAAGAATCCTGTGGCACCTTATAGACTAACAGACGTTTTGCAGCATGAGCTTTCGTGGGTGAATACCCACTTCTTCGGATATTCACCCACGAAAGCTCATGCTGCAAAACGTCTGTTAGTCTATAAGGTGCCACAGGATTCTTTGTTGCTTTTGCAGATCCAGACTAACACGGCTACCCCTCTGATACTTGAGTTATTAATGTAGTTATTAAGGTATCCTATAAGGATACATTAAATGCAATTTTAAAATGACTGACAGCACCAAAAAGGCAAATGTCCAAAAAATTATTTTAGTGGGTGGGAGATAAGGCAAAAAAAGTGGGGCAAGGGAACTTGTCAAAACTTGTATGACAAATAAAGGTATAAAGTTATTACTACTCGGGTTTTTTAGAGCCCCCACAGCTTCTAATAACCCAGGGGACAGGACTCCTTACCCAGCAAGACCACCATCTCATAGTTCTCCTGCATGACATCCCTGTAGAGGGCTCTCTGAGCGGGGTCCAGCAGAGCCCCCTCTCTCCTGGTGAAATACACAGCCACCTCCTCGAAGGTCACCAGCCCCTGAAAGAGTGAGAGTCCAACACTCAGTACCTGCTGCCCCCGTCACAACCCCACCACTCACAGGGGAGAGGAGCCAATCAAAGGGAAACTCTGGGTGGCTCACGGTCAGGAGTCCCACCCCCACCCTGCTCAGAGCAGCCAGGAAACACCAGGTTAAGGGGACGAAGCGAGAGCCCCTTGTCTCTCCCAGCAGATCCATCCCCCCCCACTAGCCACAGACGGACACAGGAGATGGAGCCCCTAGCAGGGCGCAGGGAGAGCTCGCTGGCAGGGAGCCCAGCGCTGTTCTCATTGTGAAGAGCTGGACAGGACCAGACTTAGTGGGGGGCAGACGACATGACGGTCCAGGGGGGCCTTGCTGAGGGGTGTCCTGTCTCTCCTCCCCCCACTTCTCTTCAGCTGTCTGCCCCTGCAGCTCTTCCTGCAGCCCTGCCCCCTCCCTCACTGGGAGCTGCCCCTGCCAAGCTGCTCCCAGGAGCCTCCTGTGTGCCGTGCGGTGGGGGGGGAGGGGGTTTGCTGATGTCAGGGTGGCCCCACCCTCCTGCCTCTGTGCCCAGTCTCTGCTGAGCAGAGCGGGGGGGGACATGATTCTGTGCTGCTGCCTCTGGGTCAGGCGTGGGAGCTGCTGCCCCTGCTGCCGTGTGAACGAGCCTTCGGACTAGTGAGTGCCGCTGGGCTGGAAGCGACAGCGGGCTGTGACTCACCTCCCACCCCCACACACTCACCCCACAATAGACACTTCAATTACTGTTATTACTTCTTTTTACTTCCTGTCAAAATGTGCAAAGTGCACATAGTCTCTGTAATTTTATTCTTTCACATTTGGTCAGGATGACAGTGCTGGTATTTTAGCTTTCTAACTGGTCTGTGCATTTCAAAATTTTATTTCTGTCTTATGCTTAAATTCAATTCTTTGAGTAATGAGTTCTAAAATGCCTCACCTGTCCTGGCTGGAGTAATTATCATTATTACTGTTATTACCATATTGTGCTTTGTCATTCATTATTTAAAATGGTACAGTCAAATAACAGACTCTACATTTTGCATGTACTTACCTTAGCAGGGCTCATTTAAAAAAAAATTAGCTAAACTCAAAACTTTAGACACTGTGCAGATGAAGATCACTTATCTTCAGATTGTATTTTTAAATCTGTCTGTAAAGTAACTTACAATGTCTATGAAAATAAATACAGTTCCAAGTATGATACTAATAGCAATGATGGAGTGAAATGTTAGTGAGTCACCTACATGATAGTGACTAGTTAACACAAATGCCGAAATAACTAGAGAAATAAATTCCCATTCATAAAACAGAGAAAAAAATCTTTAATCCCCTATGTAAACTAAGTAAATATGTTTTCAGTGGAATGAAAAACAATTGACTAAAATAGAGGAGATAATGGCAGTAACATGGAGCGTGTCTGTTAGAGAAAGTAAGCAGATTTTATTTATTTTTATTTATCTCTACTAAAGATGGGGTAAAAAGTATCAACCTTGTGTTTCTGATACCTGCATTAAAGCTCCAGAACTGATATCTCAAGGCTTGGGATAGGGAATATCTTGCTGTATTGTCTCCTGATTGTTCTAAATTTACTTTTAAATTTAATATGTGGCTGTATTAAGATTATGGGAAAAGAGGTACCAAGTGGTAACAGGGTGAACAATTAGCAGGAAGATTAATTTTAAATAAAAATTTTTTTGTAAAGGCACCTGTTTCCAAATGTGCCTTAACCACAGGATACAGGTTGTGTGTCAATGCTAATGAGCTATAATCAGAATCACATTATAAAAAGGGGGTGCCCAGAGCAGGAAAATTGAGCTCCCTGTGGGAAATTCCAGCAGGAACCATCCCTCTACTGATGATCAATCCATGAGAGACACCTCAAACCCTAATACTATTGAACAGGATGTGAGTAGAACTAGAGTTGTAACTTTTGCACAGGCCTTTATAGAATGTCTATATGCTGCAGCTTGGGTATTCATAACCTTAACTGTAACTTCAATAAAACTTGTAAACCCGACTAGACCTTGTACCTGTGAATGTCTGTGTGGTCACTACCCTTGGTCTGTGTGTGTTCCTAGAGACTGTACATTTGAAGCAAGTAGCAGAGGCGACTTTCACTCTGTTAAGCTTGAAACTGTCGCCACCAGAGCCGACCCCGCGGCGGTGTAATGCCACATTACAAACTGCACTTTAAATAAAAGGCTGCACAATACACCACACACCAGGCCACCCTCACTTCTGCGCTGCTGCTGCTGGCGGTGGCATGGCCTTCAGAGCTGGGCGCTCGGCCAGCACCCGCCGCTATCAGGCCGCCCTGCCAGTGCTTAATTTGTGCCATGGCTGAGCTCTGGCACCTCTTTCAATACAAATTAAGCACTAGAGGGAGGCACCGGGGCCTGGACGTGACGGTGGGGAGCCCGTGAGGGCCAGGGGTGGTGGGGGGCACCAAAATACAAGTTCACCCAGGGTGCCATTTTCTCTAAGGCCAGCCCTGGAGCTGGGTATGGGGGAGGGGCACATCCCCTCAGGCCGTGGTTCTCAAGCAGGGGTCCCTGGACCTCTGGGGGGCTGCGAGCTGGTTTCAGGGGCTCCTCCAAGCAGGGCCAGTGTTAGACTCGCTTGGGCCCAGGGCAGAAAGCCCAAACCTCCCTGCCTGGGGCCATGAGCCCTGCCACCAGGGGCTGAAGCCAAAGCTGGAGCAATTAGCTCTGTGGGGGGCCCTGTCACATGGGGCCCCAGGCAATGCCCCTGTTTGCTACCCCCTAACACCAGCCCTGGCTTTTCTGTGCAGAAAACCAGGCATATGCAGGGCAGTGGGGTTTTTATAACATGTTGAGGGGCCTCAGAAAGAAAACAGTTGAGAACCCCTGACTAAGCCTCATTGGTGGGTGCCCCTCTTTACATCTCACAGCAGCCGCTGGTTAGTCGGGTGAGGCTCCAGCCCTGGGATTCTGCTCCCTTTACCTAGCCCCACCTAGGTGTGTTCTTTGCTCTTCCACAAATCAGAGCATTTCCACCTCATGGGTCTGTTCCTAGAATGGAAGCCACATATTAAACAAGTCCCAACAGGTTTGCTACACCCTGGCCTCCTCCCATTCTCCACCCTGTGAATTTCCTGCCCCGCTCCAACCTCTAAACCAGACTGCCCAAGCCTCCCACCTCCTGTGTATCTGCTGTCACTCTCCCTCCAGCAGGAACCCACCAATAACCCCCAATAATCCCTACCTGAATGGGATCCTCTGCAGCCATTTCCCTTCCCTGTCCCATGGGAGGATGGGATGAACCGGAGCGAGACGTGGGCGTCATTCTGCAGCCTGGCAGGATGAGAAGGGCAGTGGTGGAGGTTTCAGAACTGGCTTTAGTTCATTTCACATCACAATTCCCCCAGGCCCTTTCCCTGCAGACAGACATCCTAGACTCTGCCATGCTGGAAAATGCTTGATCTCTTTATTACAGTGTAGACCTGACCCCTCCTGCCAGGGGTAAATCCACAGACGTTTTTCAGCCTCCGCAGTAATAAACTCTCTGAACAAAATGCTAGAAAGGAGCAGAACCAAAGGGGCTGGGCAGGCTCCATAGGGGACACTGGTTCCTCCTTCCCCACCGGTGCCCCAGCCATGCCCAGAGAACGGCCACCCCATCTCCACCCCAGAGGGAGCTGTGTCTCAGGGCTCCCCCAAACAGCACCCAGTAACCCCCATCCCCTTTGGGGAATGACTCAGGGCAACAATTTCCCACCCAAACAAGGACGAATTGCTGCAGATGAAATGGGGGGTGGGAAGCCCCCCAAATACGAGGAAAATTTAAATTGATATTTGAGAATTATGGAGAAAATCGGGAAAAATAAGAGACTAGAGAGTCAATAATTTTAGGAAAAACGAGGGATTCTCCTTGGGTTTGACGGTCCTGTGTGGTGAGGGGAGAGAAAAGGGGGAGAACCAGAGAGACTTGTTACCAGTACTGGGGAGGGAAGTGGCACAGACAGGAGAAGGAGGCAGGTATCTCCCCCCCCCCCGCCCCCCGCCCGACTCACACACACTCTCCCCCTGGACTTTCCCAGCTGCACAGAGACCGTTCAACCCCCGCCTGCCCCACTGCCCTTCCCCCGCCTGCAGCTCCGGCTTCTCCCTCCCCTTCCGCCAGCCACACAACGGGGAACCCCCGGGCCCCAGGCTCTGTCCCCACCTGGATCCCAGCGGGGCCGGGGGCAGATCCTGCTGCAGCTGAGAACAGCGGCTCCGCTCCGGCTCCGGCGGCTCCAGCGCTGCTGGCAACACGTGGCCACCAGGGAGCAGCTGCTGAGCCCGGGCTCCCGTGTCACAATGTGCCAGAGCCCCGCCCCCAGGAGCTGCCCCGCCCCCGGTCTGTGCCAGAGCCCCGCCCCCCGGAGCTGCCCCGCCCCCGGGCTGTGCCAGAGCCCCGCCCCCAGGAGCTGCCCCGCCCCCGGGCTGTGCCAGAGCCCGCCCCAGGAGCTGCCCTGCCCCGGTCTGTGCCAGAGCCCTGCCCCAGGAGCTGCCCTGCCCCGGGCTGTGCCAGAGCCCCGCCCCAGGAGCTGCCCCACGCCACGACTGTGCCAGAGCTCCATCCCCAGAAGCTGCCCGCCCCCGGGCTGCGTCAGAGCCCTGCCCCAGAAGCTGCCCTGCCCCGGGCTGTGCCAGAGCCCTGCCCCAGGAGCTGTCCTGCCCCAGTCTGTGCCAAAGCCCCGCCCCAGGAGCTGCCCTGCCCCGGGCTGTGCCAGAGCCCCGCCCCCAGGAGCTGCCCTGCCCCTGGTCCGTGCCAGAGCCCTGCCCCAGGAGCTGCCCCGCCCCGGGCTGTGTCAGAGCCCTGCCCCAGGAGCTGCCCGCCCCTGGCTGTGCCAGAGCCCCGCCCCCAGGAGCTGCCCCGACCCCGGGCTGTGCCAGAGCCCCGCCCCCAGGAGCTGCCCCGCCCCCAGGCTGTGCCAGAGCCCCGCCCCCAGGAGCTGGCCAATGTCCCATCTCTGGGCTTTGTTCTCCTGCCTCCTTCTTCCCAGCAGCCCCCGCTCCCAGCTGCTCCTGTCATGTGTCTGCAAAAAAACCCCACTCCCCGGGGCGGGCTGCAGCGCTCGCTGGGGCTGTCTCCAGTGGCTGAAGTTGCCTCCCTCTCTGCTTTACCTGGGCGGGAGAGAGACAAAGAGAGGAGATGGTCCCAGGGTGTGAAAGCAAAATTAGGGGCCAGGGAAAGAAGGACTGTTTGGAAAAGCGGGTTTTTTGCGAGGGGGGAGGGTGATCCAGAGGGAATCAGAAGAAGTTGGGCAGCAGAGGCTCTGAGAAATTGAGGGGAACCCCCTGGGTGTCCCAGTGTTGGCCAGGGTTTGTACAGCACCTAGCACAATATGGGGTCCCGATCTCAGTCATGGTCTGTGCAGCACCTGGGAGCCCTGATGTCTGTTTCCTGATCACAGGCGCTGGGAATGGAGAGAGGGAAAACCTCAGCACCTGAAGGGTTAATGCAGCCCTGTGTGCAACCACCACTGGGAGGCGCTGCTGCTCTTATGAGGGGTTCTCTTAGCAAACAAACATTACAATCCCAGTCCCATAGGGTTTAGTGGTCAGGATTCCTGGTTTTCACCCAGGCAGCCTGGGTTTAATTCCCAGTGTGTGAATAATGCAGAGTTTTTGCTCAGAGGGGAGGAAGGGAATGGAGAGGGATCCTGGAAACAGGGCATTAGACAGTGTTGGGAGGGGATCCCAGAAGTGGGAGTGGGGGGGCAGAGCTCTGAGGGGAGATCAGGGAAGGATCCCAGCAGTGTGGGAAGTGGGCAGCATGGAGAGCCCAGGCCTGGCATGGGGAGTGGGAAGGGGGAATGTGTCCCTCTAAACTCACCAAGGGCAGACTAGGCAGGACTGGAAGAATTACGTGTTTGTTGGTAAATGTCAATTTCTGTGGAAACACACGACCCAATGGCAAAATATTTCCATCGATAATAATCAAAATTCACAGATGGGCAAAATAAGAAACATGCTGCTTGAGAATGTCCTGTTCTAATCCTATAGGGGTCCCTTCTGCCTTAGGCACCACCATGTGGCCGTTTCATTTCCCTCCCCATTTTCACACAGAGACACAATTTCCTTGGCATGGATCCACGAACAGCAAAACCTCCCTGTGTCTCTTGTCTGAGCCAGGGCATTCGATTCCATTGAAATCTTCTCTCCTGCAATGGCGATGGTCAGACAGAGGGGACATGTCCACCTTCACCCCCCGCCCCCCGGCTGTGAGATATTCCCTCTCCTCTTCATGCTGCTGTTGTTATTCCATGAGTCATCAAGGATAGAATAAAAAGCGGAGCTTACTCCAGGGTGAGGAAAGAAAGGAGCCACCAACTCCCTGAAAAATCTCAGTGCCCAGAGAAAACCTGCCCTGCTATTGGACTCACCGAGGTGCTGGCGATACGACGGGAAAAGGGACTGTCTGAATTGTCAAGGCAGCGAATGAACAATCTACAGCAACATCATTAACCACAAACACACTCTAGCCATGCTCCAGCCAGTAGGGAAATGGGCAGGAATTCTTGCTGTTCAGCCATGGCCACACGTACAGAGCTGCACAGCAGTGAGTGCGCTGGGGAAGCAATTGGAAATGACCCTTCAGTGAGAACAGAGCCATAGTGTACAAAGGCCCCTGTGGCTGAGGGCTTAGGGAGCTGGGCTGACACCATAGGGGTTTTTCTGTGGAGGTTTGATTCTTGACAGCTAGGCAAGGCTGGTGTATGGTGTCTCCATGGCTGCACTTTCAGTGTCTGATCACCCACAGTGCCCCAGGGAGCCAAGTCTAGACATATTCAGAGGCTAAGGACAAATCAACATTTCAAACACTGAGTCTACGTTGCTGCAGATCAGTAATGGAGATGCTCTATGCCAGGTTTTCTCAAACTTCTTTTCACTGCCACCCCCTTCTGCCAAAAAAACTTACTGCCTGGCCCTGGAAAGAGGGACCAAGCCCCAAGCCCCTCCACATTGGGGGGGGGGTGGAGCCAAATCCTGAGCCCCACCCCCATGGGGGAGGGCAAAACCAAAGCTTGAGGGATTCAGCCCTGGGTGGTGGGGCTCAGACTTTTGGCTCCAGCCTCAGGCCCAAACAAGTCTAATGCCAGCCCTGGTGACCACATTAAAACAGGGTCATGACCTTGAGTGGGGTGATGCACAGGGAGTAGCTCAAACCTCCAAAGTGCCTGGCCAGGGGCAGGACATTAGCACAGCAAGGGAGGGGTGTGGCAGTGACATCACAAAGGCCTTTTGCAGGACCTCAGACTATTGGTCAAAGGTGGTGGGGAGGTGGTGACCTCACAGAGAGATGCTGACGTCAGCCAGGCAGGAGAGGGGCGAGGGGCCAGGGAAACCTCAGAGACCCCTGTGGCTTTGCTTCAGCAAGTCTCCTTCTCCAGGTCTCTCTCTGAGGACTGAGAGAGTATTCGGGTTCATGGACGTGAGCACCAGGTGGAACCTTTTTCGAGTTTTCTCCTTCTCTTTTAGTGATTTTACTAGAAAACAGCCGTCCCTGTGTTGGGGACTTTAACCCCGACAGCGAAATTCGTTGTCTGTTCAGCTAGAGAGACAGCCAACACCAGCAAGGTCCAATCTAAAGCCTTTTATTGACAAGTGCACGCATCAACAAAAGGCCGCTCGTCTCCAGTGAGAACCAGGCCCTTTTTACAGCTTAGCATTAGCCTATATAGACAGTTTTATTACGTCATACATCACTCACTTGAGCAAAACCCACCCCCCTTTGTTTAACAACTTAAAACTAGACACTTTTAATATAGACACATGCCTAGACTTTATGTCGACAACTTTAGATTATTAATTATATCTTAACAACACCCAAAAGTTAGAAATACAGGGGAGTTTTTAAACAAACCTATAACTCAACCAAAAAGTTAGAATCTGAACCGTGGGATGCTAGAGTTCCTTATCAGCTCTTCAAACACTGTCCTTAGCACAGCTAATGGCATGCCAGCCATGCAATCCCTGGTTTATCTCAGGCTTGTCTCACGTTTTCCAGGGCTCTGTTAAACAATGCTACTTTTCAATACTTTTCCACTCTGGGATTATCCAAAACCTTTGCTAGCCTGATTTCAGTCAGGTTAGCATAACTGTTTTATCTGCTATATTTTCATTCAGGCCTAACACCTGTTTAGAAGGTAAGAGCCTGCTCGAGGGAAGGGGTGTCCTGGGCGTGTCACAGTTCGGATTCCAGTGGCCCCCCTACACTGTAAGGAAGCTCCCACCGCCTGCTCTGTGTTCGCAGGGCAGGAGAGAGCAGCATCCACGGCAGTGATTTGCTCCTGGCTGCCGGAGCAGAGCAGCGGGCTCAGCCGTCAGAACTTCCCAGAGCGATGAAAGGGGAGGGGCCCATGGCTCTGTAGCAGGAATGCAGGGCAAGCGAGTTCATGGTGGGCATTGTGGGATACTGGAGGAGGCCAGTTATGGTGATATAATGAACAGCAGCATCTACTCTGTCACTTTAAGTTTGCTGCAAAAAGCTCTAGACCTCTCATCGAAGTCGTTTTATTTTGTCAGCAAAACAGGGCTGTTTTGTCGCCAGATGTGGCATTGCAGTGTGTACACCAGCCACAAGCTGCCGACCGAGGTAGTGTTATGTGTTTTTCACACACCTGAGCAATATAATTCTGCTGAAACAACTTTGTAGTGCAGACCTGGCCAAAGATTCACTCACACACAACTTGTAAGGAAAACGTCACCTGCTCCTCTGCTTTGCAGAATCCAAACACAAGCAAAGCTTGTCAGGCCCCGCTGGCGATGGCAGGGAGTCAGGTGTGGGCAGACACTGTGTTTTAGCCACCCACAGGCACCATGGCGCGAAATGATTGTCTGCCATTGCTTTCACGGAGGGAGGACTGAGTGACGACATTTACCCAGAATCACCCACGACACTGTTTTTGCCCCATCAGGCATTGGGATCTCAACCCAGAATTCCAATGGGCGGGGGAGACTGCGGGAACTATGGGATAGCTACCCACAGTGCAACGCTCCGGAAATCGACGCTAGCCTCGGTACCTGTATGCACACCGCCAAATTAATGTTCTTAGTGTGGCCGCGTGCACTTGACTTTATACAATCTGCTTCCAAAAAACAGTTTCTGTAAAATCGGAATAATCCTGTAGTGTAGACATACCCTGAGATTAACAACTTTGGTGGCTAATTGAAAGGCTGATGGTTCAAATCCAAGTGAAGATGGAGATGTTTTTTTTTTAGTGATGAGAATCCAGTACATTTTAACAGGCAGAAAATCTCCTCAATGCTGGTCTAGCCTTATTGGGCAAGCATAAGGGGCACTTTTGCCAGATGCATTGGTGGTACAGTGGTGCGCATAGCTACTTTCCAAGCTGTTGACCTTCGTTCAATTCCCAGCCAATGCAGGGATGTGATATTTCCTCCCCTGGGAACTGGTTTAATTTCAGTCACATTGTATCAGTTTGTCAATGGCCTGCAGGTCATTCAACAAAGAAAAAAGGGGTGAGATTACACAATGAGCTGTTGGAGTTATCCTGGTATTACAATGTTTGGTCTATTTTTTTAAAAAAACTTCCTTTACTTCCCTCTCCCTTTTAGACTCAGAGCCTTTAAGGTCAGAAGGGACCAGTGTGATCATCTAGTCTGACCTGCTGCACCTTGCAGGCCCAAAGACCCCACCCACCCACTCCTGTAACAGACCCGGGAGGGGAGGCAGCTCTGTGCACTGCCCCTACCCCAGGCAGCACATGGAGGCCCTCTGCTCCCCTCCCCCCATGGGTGTGCAGAGATGTGCCAGCAGCACTGAGGTGGCTCCCTGCCCACTCTGCCTCCATCCCTCTGTGCCACTCCCAGAAGTGGTTGGCACGTCCCAGCATCCCCTGGGGTGGGGGGAGTGTCTCCATTCACTGCCCCTGCCCCGAGTACCAACTCCGCAGCTCCCATTGGCCAGGAACTGCAGCCAATGGGAGCTCTGGGGGCAGTGCCTGCAGGGAACCGCACACGGAGACCCCTGGCACGGCCCACCTAGGACCTGTTGCCAGAGGGTTCTGTGTACCGGTCACTTTGGGATCTGCAGTGCCCGGGGTAAGTGCCACCCCTCCTGCACCCCAACCCCCTCCCCCAGCGCAGAGCCAGCACCATGCACCCAAATTTTCTCCCAGAGCTTTGCTTGTCTTCCTTTCACCCAGAATTGTCCTTCTTCTCCTGGGCTGCAAGTAGCCATCCCTGGGAAGCCAAGAGGCAGGCACAAGATTCTGCCTCCCAGCAGCCAACCGCACCTCCCCAGGCTTTGCAGAACGAATGGTGACGCTCTACTAACCCCACTTAGCCGCACTGAGGCGCTTAGCTTCTGCCCTGCCTTCCTCAGCTCGACTTTCCTCTTTTGCCCCATTCCCGCCTCACTTCCTCCTTTGGCAAGTCACACAGAAGAGCCGGCCGCCATAGGCCAACCTCCAAGGGCAGAGGAGACCAAGCCACAAGGCTTCAAAAGGTGACTGGCCAAGATCCTCTAGCTTTCCCCTGCTGATGCCAAGGCTTTTTCTCAGCTCATTTCACTACCCTCTGTCATGCAGGGGTTGGGGTTATTGCAGGTGTTACCCAAAATTGGGCCAGCTAGTCAGCGTAGGGAACACTAATGACCCACCAGAGTTTGGCAGAAACCAGCACGTTTATTATCTTGATAGCTAAGCTCAAAAGAAGCGGGGGCGGGGTGTCACACTCACACTCCCAGGACTGGCACGGCACTGGAGATGTCAGGATTCTGCAAGGTAAGTGTCCCACAGTGCCGTGATGGATGGTGTGATGAAGGTAAGTCTCCCTGAGGCACAATGAAATGCAACACTGTGAACCACTGGCCAGGCGGTCCGGGCAAAGGGCATTCACTGGAGGTACAAGCTTGTGAGTGCTCTCCTGAGCACAGGGCCGCTCCCCTTTTAAGGACCTGCACCTCATGGCCTGCGACTAGAGATGACTTGGCTGCATCTGGTTGGTCACACTCCACCCTGGGCAGTGTCCATGCTCTGGGTGTGTGAGTGCTGCCTAATTAGCATCCCAGACGCCTTGTCTACCTGGGAGCTCTTCTGCTCTTCAACCGGCCCATTCATCCCACGAGCATTCCAGGGGGGAGCGGGAGGGGAAAAGCCACTTCACAGGCATTCAGAGAGGGAGAGGAGACAGAAGTGGGAACAGGGGAAATATAACAGACCTTCTGAGCATAGAAATCACTGCTGCTCCTACAACAGCAAGAGCCGGGAAAATTAAGCCAGCATGTTTCCGCCTGGTTTTGAACCATGGATCTTTTACATGTTAAGCAAACGTGATAAGCACTACACTACAGAAACTCTGTCCTACGGCTCTACTCCTCCCTTCATAAGACCATAAGAATGGCCATATTGGATCAGACCAAAGGTCCATCCAACCTCACATCCTATCTGCCAACAGTGGCCAATGCCAGGTACCCCAGAGGGACTGAACCTAACAGGTAATGAGCAAGTGATCTCTCTCCTGCCATCCATCTCCACCCTCTGACAAACAGGCTAGTGGCACCGTTCCTTACCCATCCTGGATAATAGCCATTCATGGACTTAACCTCCATTCATTTATCTGCAAAAAGAACAAGAAGTACTTGTGGCACCTTAGAAACTAACAAATTTATTTGAGCATAAGCTTTCCTGGGCTAAAACCAACTTCATTGGATGCATGCAGTGGAAAATACAGCAGGAAGATATATATATATACACACACAGAACATGAAAAATTGGGTGTTGCCATACACACTATAACGAGAGTGATCAGTTAAGGTGAGCTATTATCAGCAGAAAAAAAAACCTTTTGTAGTGGCTTTCATGGCCTTTGAGAAAGCAAGACAGAGCCTTGGGAGACCCAGCAGGGTTTATGGCCCAGGAATTGTTCTCAGATTCCACTGAGACTTCAACTCAGATTGCAAGATTCAAAGTCCTGAGTGCAGGCCCTTACACCATGGGACCAGCAGAGCACCTGTTGATTACGGTAGACTTCCAGCAGGGAGGACTCTGGGGGCAGGGGCGGCTCTAGGCATTTTGCCACCCCAAGCATGGCAGGCAGGTTGCCTTTGGTGGCTTGCCTGCGGGAGGTCCGCCAAAGTCGCAGGACCAGCGGACCCTTCACAGGCATGCCACCGAAGGCAGCCTGCCTGCCACCCTCGCGGCGACCGGCAGAGCACCCCCCGCGGCTTGCTGTCCCAAGCACGCGCTTGGTGTGCTGGGGCCTGGAGCCTCCCCTGTCTGTGGGGGCAATTTTTTCTGGCAGGGAGGTCTCAGTGGGAACATGCCTCTCTGGCCAGCCCTGCATTTGCTCAAAAAGTCAGCACCCAGCACTTTGCTGCAGGCCAGAGGCCTTTCTTCCTCCAGACTGTGAGGCCAGTGGACAGGTGAGGCAGTAGCACCTTCAGTCCCAGGCAGTAAAGGGCCCTTCCTAGGAAAGGCCATGTCCTGAAAAGGAAAAACCTAAAGTCAAGGAGAGTCCTCAAGAGATGCCTTCTGAAGATTTTGGGGGATATTACATAGAGAACTGTCTTCTTAGCTGACCAGTGACTTGAAACCTACACCCTCGGACTAAAAGCCTGGTGTTTTACCAACTGAACTAGTCAGACTCACATGTTAAAAAGGCAAATTTCATGCAGAAGAGAAATTAGTCATGAAAATGAGGGCAGGAAACAATACAGAAAACCTGCTACTCTAGCAGTCTTAGCTCCAGCCTGCTCCTCCATCCAGAGCCCTGAGGCCTTATTCTTTCTTTTAATATCAAATCCAGAAGAAAACACAGTTATACAGAAATGTCATTGGAAATACAAAAATTAAAAAGAAATAATGCAATACCCATCACTTTATTGTATCTGGGCCATTCCTGTATCAAGAGCACCTGCTAAGGTCCCTGTTTGCTTATGAGTAACCTGGACGAACTCATACCACAGCCTGAACATGAAACTCAACTGCTCCCAGGTGCCGCAGTAAAACCCTTTCCCTGCTGTGACGTTGCACTCCATAGGATTTTATGAAAATATGCTAATGACTGTGACTATAAAGTAACTGGACTATGCTTCATGCAAAAGGTCTCTTGTAAGGTATCATTACAAATCTTATAATCTATTGTGCGTGTTCATCCTATTTGTCTGAACGGATCATTCCTGTATCTGAAACTAGAAATATGAACTATAACTCTGAGGTCCTGTTGTAATGATGCAAAGTGTGGGCCATTAATAGTGGTTTGGACTCTTGATGGCTCCCATTAACCAGGACAATTGACTGGAGATGGCTCTGTCCTGCACCATCCGTGAGTCAGGCCAGGAAGAATGAAGGCTTGGGGGTCTCACAGGACATGTGACCATGTCACCTGGTACAGGAATCCATCTTAAACCTGGGGCTCTTCCCCAGGAGAGAGACAAAAGATTCCTGCCTTGTACCAAAGCTGTATAAGGGGGTGGAACTGAACAAACATGGCTGCAGTCATGAGACATCCCCTAGCTACCACCTGAGCTGGAACAAGGACTATAACAGGCGAAAAGGTTGGGCCCAAACTAGAAATAAGTCTAGTCTGTGAAAGAAGCTTATTGGAAGATCTCTGAGGGTGAGATTTGATCTGTATTGAGTTTCGTACTGTATTAGGCTTGGACTTGCATGTTTTTTTTTTTATTTTGCTCTATGGAGAATACAAACTGCACAGAGAAGGAAAAGTTAATGCCTTAGAAAAGTCTGTGTGTGTTAGATGGGTGGGAGGGTGTCTAGAAACCACTCTCCTCTAGTTTCTTTTCTCTGATTTCCCTGTAGATAATCTGAAGCAGGGAGCAGAAGCTGTTGCCTTCTCTGAGGTTTGAACTCAGAACCTTCAGATTATGAGACTGACATGCTGCCAACTGCGCTAAGAAGGCTTGGAAAAGCTTTTGGCTCAGTGTATATAGGAGCCTCCTACAGCAGTGACTGGGGCAGGGAAGGAGCCAGGGCTGTGGTGGAAGATGCAGAGAGCTCTGCTGCCCACAGACCTGTCCAGGCAGCTTTCTCAGCAGCAAAGAAATCAATGTGCCCTGCCAGTGAACAATCTACTGGAACTAATGGCAGCACAGGGGGGATGTTTCCAAGCTGTGCACCCACCTCTTCATTTTAGAACTTACTCTCCTTTTTCTAGTAGGACACTTTCCATGGGAATTAGGAAAAGCAAACTACACACCCAAACTCCCTCCAAGAGCTTGCTCCCTGCACCCTACCCTGCACCCCAGCCCTGACTGAGCCCAGAGCCTGCACCCAAACTCTCTCCCAGAGCCCAGCCCCTCTCCCTCCCAGAGCCTTAGGCAGGTGTGTGTGTGGGGGGCAGGACTTGGTCCCATTCTGAGAATCACCAAAAATTATACAAACCTGCCGCCCCTGTCCCGCCCAACCTTCTGCTGATGCACCTCAGCCCCCACCCCTGCAGGGTTTGAAGCTTCCATTGCTTAAATTCCAGGACACTGAGGGGTTTCAGCTCCCCTTTGCCCACAGGGAACCTTCACCCCACTCCCAGCCAGGTTCTTGTCCATGGGATCACTGTAGGGGGGCTGGGTCCCTCGGTGTCTTTTCTCTCTCTACGACAGGCCAGGGTGCACCCACGAAAGCTTATGCTCCAATACGTCTGTTAGTCTATAAGGTGCCACAGGACTCTGTCTCTTTTTACAAATCCTGACTAACACAGCTACCCCTCTGATACTCAAAAAGACAGTGTCCCCTGTTGGGTGTACATCACTGACCTCTCTCCTCCCTGAGCACTGACTGCCCCTCTGTTTCCTGGCCTCTCAGTCTGTGCAGATGGGACATTTCCCTCCAGTGCTGGAGTATTCGCCCTTCTCATCTACCCTTGTCCCAAGCAGCACAGCAGGTGGGAATCTTACATGTACCAAGGTGAGTTAGGAGCAGAAACCCCCCCAGACCTTCCATGCAATTGGCACTTGCCCCTCACTGAGCAGGACTGAAACTGGTGCAGGGAGACTGCTGGGCTACATCCCCTCTGGGCATGAGCAAAGCAGCAGGGTGAAAAAATGAGCCTGTAGATTGAACCCAGGGCCTCATACATGCAACGCATGTGCTCTACCACTGAGCTACATCCCCACACAGGTTAGGTAGACTATGGATTGCACTCAGAGCCCTCCTGTTTCCACTGCATCCAGTGACCTATAAGCCGCACGAGAAGCCCATTCCCCTCTCTGAGGGCCAGACCTGCTCTTCTGGAGGTTACTTGTTCATAGGGGTCACTTTGCAGCAGGGTCAGATTCTATGTGTGGGGCAGAGAGAGTGGGTGCCCTGGACTCAGGGTGCAGCGATACACTCAGCCCTCTCCCCTGCATTGGGTGGGGGGGTGCTGCCACCCCCTGCTGCAAGGTCATGGTGGGGGACGCTGTGAGCAGCTCAACATCTCACCCTGGTGGCAGAAGTGAGGTCAGGAGTTCTAGGTGTTTCCACCTGCCTGTGAAGTCCAGCTTTCCCCAGCACATTCACTGCGGTGCAATTGGGTCACTGTTTCCATGGCTGAACAGCAAAGAATCACTCCCAGTTTCCCTTCTATCAACTGCAGGATCAGCCTGTGTCAGTGGTTAATGAGGTGGATCTAGTTGTAGATTGTTATTCAGCCCCCACCTTGACAATTCACACAGTCCCTTTCCTGCTCAAATCCCCAGCACCTCAGTGATCCTGGTAGCAGGGGTTGGGGCCTGAGATTTTCAGGGTCCCTTTTACCCTCCACCTGGAGTGAACTCAGCTTTTTCCCCATCCCAGACAATCCATGAAATAACAACAGGGGCATAAAGAAAGAGGGGAGGGAACATCTCACGGCCAGGGCTGGATGTGCCTAGGGCCCCCTGCTTGTCCATTGTTTCCATGGAATTTGGCCCCCTGCTTTGCACAAGGGACAGAGAAAGATCTTGCTGTTCCTGTGTCTGTGCAAGGAAAATTGTGCTTCTGTATGACAGAGTGGCAGGAAATGGCCCCATGATGGGACAATATCCTGAGGATTAAGACCTAAGGACTCAGGCTGAGAACTGATATAATTCCACTCATCTGGAATTTAACAAATTGTCTTCCATGGAGCAGGGCCAGATCCAGCGTTTTTGCCACCCAAAGCGGGGAAAAAAGAAAAAAAAAAGCCACAATCAGCGGCAGCTCTATTGCTGCCACTTTTGGCAGCAAGTTCTTCCCTCCAAGAGGGACTGAGAGGGCTGAATTGCACTGAAGCCTCCTCTTTCCATGGGCCGCCCCAGGCACCTGCTTGCTGCTCTGGTGCCTGGAGCCAGCCCTGCCATGGAGACACTGGGACAATGGGAGAATCAGGAAAATAACATGGATTTCTTTACACTGCAAGTGAAGAAAAACTGAATTTTTTTTGTTTAAAGTCATTTTTCCCTGATTGGGAATTGAACCCAGGCCTTGGCAGTGAAAGTGCCAAATCCTAACCACTAGACCACCAGGGAAGGTGATGATCCTATTTTGCTTCTCTCTTATGCTACACTTTCTTAGGCTACTTTCTATCCAATTTCTGAAGCTGCTCCATTGTCCACTCCCTGAGGGGCTAGGAGCAGAGAGTGCAGGAATCCCTGTACTCAGGTCACAACCTGAGCCCAACGCAAGTCACTGAAACAAACTCAAATCATGCTTCCTCCAGCAGGATCACAGAGCCACACAAAAAAACCCCATGAGGAACAATCCTCCTCTGCCTTCATTTACTCCATCGCAACCCTCTCAGCAGCCGACTCTTGCGGGAAGGACTGAGCTGATAGGAGCTCTGGCACAGAGACCAAGGGAGGGGAGTTGCTCCCCCTGGGTGTGAGCTGATCACATTCTGACTCCGTGTAACAGGGCTCTGAGCTTTGCCATCTTGTGAGTTCTGAGTGCTGAGACCCCCGGACCCTTCTGCTGGGAGCATGGGGATTGCACAACAGCTGCAAGCCCTTTTCCCATCTCCTTGTCCTCCTCGGCTTCCCCAGACCTTCCCCACAAATGGTTCTATCAGGTGCTGGAGGGATCTAAGGACCTGCAGGTTTCCCTCACCCACCTCTTAAGGCAAACAGTGATTCCCTTCTCTGACACTCCTGGGCCTGGGCTTCTTTTGAGATTTTCCCCAGGGGACCTGAATCCCTGTGAAAATATGTGTGTGGTGTGTGGGGAACTGGCTTGTCTGCCCCCTCTCTGGGAGGTGAGAAGCTTTTTCAGACTCTCTCCCACTAGATGAGTCCAACAGCAGCTCCACCTGGTGGGAGAATCTTAAATTCCACCCTCCCCGCCGGTTACTCTGACCAGCTGATGGCGACAACATGCTAAATCAACCCCAGCTCTCTGTGCTAGAAAGCAGCATCTAACCAGCCTTGTGACAGCTCCAGTTTGCTCGCTGGAGACATAACGAACCAGGAAAGAAGGCAAATGTCAGGTACGTCTACACTATGGGATTATTCCGATTTTACATAAACCGGTTTAGTTTAGTGCCACGTCTTTGGCAGCACTGAAGGACCCGCTGCAGAAGTGCATCCAGGTGAGTAAAAATTAAAAAGGCGCCTCTAGCCAGGGAAAGGGATTCTCAGCTTCCCCCCCAGGTGGCCCTGCCTAAAAGTAGTGGCCAACAGAGCCCAAGCAGTAGCCCCACCCCTGCCACTTGAGGCCACGCCCCTGCCCCACCCCTTCTCTCCAAGGCCCCGCTCCTACGCTGCCTCTTCCCCCAAGACCCCTCCTCCCGCTCACTGCTCTCTGTCCCCTCCCCACCCTCGCTCGCCCTTACGGTCATTACAAAGTGGCAAGGCAGAGCCCTCCCATTTTTAAAAGCCCTGGGGTGTTGTTCCCCCCTGTTCAGGCACCCCTGGGGCCCTGCACTTCACACAGCTCTCCCTGATTTCAGCTGTTAGTGAGGGAGCCTCACTGCTAGCGCAGACTGGGCAGTTCCTTGCATGAGAGACACTGTCCCAAAGCAGGACTAATGCTTAGAGCTGGTTATCAGTGATTTCAGATCTGTTGGGCTGCAGCAAGACTCTCCATTGAGTCTTAACCAGCTCTGCTATTACACAGGGAAGAACAAAAGGGTCAAATGGGGCCTGGAACCCTTAAGAAGGATCCACCCCACCAAGTACAACAGTTGTCGCTACCTGCTCTCAACCCCACTGAGAATGTTTTGGGGACACTCCTCGCCTTTACTGAGGAAGGAAATTGGAATCATTGCTTGCTGGGAGTTTACCCCAATAAACATTGAATTGGTTGCTACTTTGAGCTTCGTGCATTGCTGCTCTCTGGTCACATGAGAAGGACCAGGGAATGGGAGGGTGATGGGATAAACCCTCTAACAAGTACGTCTTTCAGGGTGTGAAAAACCCCAGAACCAGTATAATTAAGCTGACCTAAGCCATGGTTAGATAGTGCTAAATGAAAGGAAAGATTGTTCTGTGAATGTAGCTATTACAGGGATGGAAAACCCCTCCCCTCACTGTAGCAACTTTTTAAAGTGTAGACAGCCTCAGAGTGAGACCAGATCTGGCTCCATGGATGCTCAGGCATAAAGACAACAGCATTGACAACACACTAGTACTTCCATAGTTGGCAGGATTTGAACTTGCATGGGGAGACCCCAAAGGATTTCTAGTCCAGCACCTTAACCACTCAGCCACAACTATTTCACGTGCACCTATTTCCCTACACAATGATTCTGTTCTCACTGAATTGTCACTTCAAATTGTTTGCTCAGACCAGCTTCCCCAGCACACTCACGGCTGCATCAGTGTAAGTGTGTCCTTGGGTGAACAGCGAGAATTCCTGCCCATTTCCCTTCCGGCTGGAGCAGGATGAGAGTGTGTTTGTGTGAACGACGTTGCTGTAGATTGTTGTTCATTCCCCACTCTGACAATTCAGACAGTCCCTTTCCTAGTCAAATCTCCAGCACATCGTTCCAATAGCAGGGGGCAGGATTTCTCTGGGGCACTGAGGGCTGGTGCGTGAACTCAGCCTTGCATTCCACCCTTGATGTTTCATGGACTAACAACAGCAGCAGAAAGAAAGAGCCGAGCCAACATCTCCCTGGCAGGGATGCAGGTGCCACGACCCCTCTGTCTGACCATCGCCATTGCAGGAGAAAAAGGTTCACTGGAATCGAATGCCCTGGCTCAGACCAGAGACACAGGGAGGTTTTGCTGTTTATGGATCTGTGCAAAGGAAATTTTGTCTCTGTGTGAAACTGAGGTCGGAAATGAAACGTCCACATGGTGGCCCAATGCTCTATGGAATGTGGGTGAAGGACTCAGGCTGAGAAATGATTTAACAGGGGTTTGTTTCAATTTATTGCCCTGTTTAAAATCTATGGCTAAAAGGCAGCCACTGTTGTTAGTACTTGTACCTGTGTAGGGACACCCTAGTGGGTGTCAAGTCCATTGTCTTCATGAGGGGCAGTCGATTATTTTAGCAAAGTACAAATTTCTTGGTCAAGGCCTAGGCTCCAGAGAAAACAATACACTGCTGATAAGAAGAAGTACATCAAAAGATTTTGCAGCCGCCATGGGCATAACTATGATGTGTCGTGTTTCACTCTTTATACCTGGTGCCACCTCCTTTCCCTTTAGCCTTGTAGTTGACCAAGGGCAAAGCTGAACATCTCCTCAGATATCAGGGAGTGTTTATGTCCATTCCTGTGAGCTACACAGGGGTTGGATGTTGCTGCTTTCAGTCCTCCGGCTCTGCCGGGATAAGGAACAATTCAGGCTGTAACTGAACTGAAGGAGGAAGATCAGATTTTGACAGGCAGAGGGACACCTCCTCTTAAAGGTGTTTGTCTGGCTGGCAGTCCTGGTCCCCAGGTCTCACCCATGGGGCTCCAGCAGTTTTGGGACCAGGTCACTCCCTTGGCCCCACCTGACGCCCCCAGGCGCCGCCCCCCCCCCAGGGGCCCCGGCAGTGCAGCGAAGCTGAGCAGCATCTGCCTGCTCGCTCCAGTGGCTGCCGGCCCCTCCCCATGGCAGGGCAGGGTGGGTCTGTGCCTCCACTTGCTGCCCCCGCCCCAAGCCCCTGCAGCCAATGAGATGATGCAGGGGCAGTGTCTGGGGGCAGCAGCACACGGAGGCCCCCAGCCCACCCCGCCTTGGAGCCCCAGGTAAGCGCCGCACTCCTGACTCCCTCCCAGAGCCTGCACCCTCCCCCCCTCCCCACATACCCCTTCCCACTCCCAAACTCCTTTCCAGAGCCTGATCCCCCCTACACACACCCCTGCCCCCAACTCTCTCCCCCAGCCTGCACCCTCTCCCTCCATACCCCCAGCCCCCAACCTCCCTCCCAGAGCCTGCACCTCCTCCCCCTTCCCACATGCCCCATCCTGCCTGCCCCCAGTCTCCCACCCAGAGCCTGCAACCCCACCCCTCCTCCTGTTCCCGCTACCCCCTGCCCCAGCCCAGAGCCTGCACCCAGCACCCAAACTCCATCCCAGAGCCTGCACCCCAGAACCCCTCCCCCACTGAAACTCCCTCCCAGAGCCCAACCTCTCACCCCTTCTGCACCCAAATTCCCCCCAGAGCCTGCACCCCAATCCCCAGCCCAGGGCCTGCACCCTAGACCTCCTCCCCCCACCCAAACTCCCTCCCAGAGCCTTAGGCAGCTGAGGGGCAGAGTTTTGGGGGGTGGGTTCTGGGCGGTATGAGTGACATTATTGGCCCACTGGGAGGACTGGCACTGGCCCTAAGGTAAATTGTGGTTGAGACCCTGCTTTAAGGGATTGGAGCAATGCTGGAGAGACTGACGGGCAGGGAGCTGGGGAGCCGTGTGTGCTCCAAGGAGAGTTGTTGTTGTGCTCTGGTGACACAGAGTGGGGGTGGGGAGTTTCTAAGCTGTGGTGTTTGTACAGAGATAAAGTTTACTAACCCCCAGATTAAAAACTGGTCCTGCTCTGGGCTATACATGACACTCCTTGTTGAGAGTATAGATCAGCGGTTGAATGTTTCCCTGCAGGGTAATGGGTTCCTAATGCCGTCCCTGGTCAGAGCTCCAGCACCTTCTGTACTCGCACCATGAATGTGAAGAACAAGACTCCAACCCCATCATTCTTCCCTGGCCGGGAGGACCAGAGCGATGGGCCCATCCACCAATCACCCTCTGCCCATCGTCCTATCCCAGTTCTGACCTCCAGACTCACAGCTCTGCTGGTGCCCCTCACTCCCGACCCGCAGGCCCCTGGGTTCCCCCCAGCTCTAGCGGTGCCCCTCACTACCAACCCGCAGCCCCCTGGGATCCCCGCTGAGCTCCCCAGTCACTGCGCTGCCGGTGCCCCTCACTCCTGACCTGCAGCCCCTGCTATCCCAGTCCTGACCTCCAGATTCACAGCTCTGCTGGTGCCCCTTACTCCCGACCCGCAGCCCCTGCTATCCCAGTCCTGACCTCCAGACTCACAGCTTTGCTGGTGCCCCTAACTCCCAACCCGCAGCCCCCTGGGCTTCCCCCAGCTCTGATGGTGCCCCTCACTCCCGACCCGCAGCCCCTGCTATCCCAGTCCTGACCTCCAGACTCGCAGCTTTGCTGGTGACCCTCACTCCCGACCCGCAGCCCCTGCTATCCCAGTCCTGACCTCCAGATTGAGAGCTCTACTGATGCCCCTCACTCCCGACCTGCAGCCCCTGTAAAACTGATGAATGAAATTGTTTTTAATTGTTCACTTTATCAATGTAACTTCTGTTCACCATTCACTACACTTGTCTATATTGTAACTTCTGTTCACTGTTTGCCATATTGTAATTCAAACCCCGTTTTAAAACGCTCACTCCATTTTGTAATAGCTTCCTCCAACCTTCATTTTTGCAAACCCTGCTGTAATCTTATTAGTTTAGTTTAGATGTGTGACTGAGGTATGTATGGATGATGGAATCAACCTCCAGCCCCAGCCTGTCCTGATGAAATAAAGTTCAAACCCCACCGGCTGAAGCTGCAGACAAGAGCCCTAACAAAGTAAGAAGAGGCCACCCTAAAAAGAAAAGGTGCAATAGAAGGAAGATCAAAGCCAGGTCCCGGGCTGAAAGTCGCCTGCAATTGACGGGTGATCAATCACCAAACCCAGAGGCAGTGACACAGCAAGACCTACAGACTCTGGATTCAAACTAAAGCCTACAAAAAGGACAGGTGAGATGGGAGACTTTGGAGGGTAACATTCTGCTGCCAACATGGAAGGACATCGGTGCAGGCCCAACAGAGACCCAGCTCGTCCTCGTGCCCGGCTTTCCTGGCCAGTTACCGCCACAAGCTACGAACCCAAGCTGCAAACTCAAGCTGTGTTCAGGACTGGTAACTATGCAGCAGCTGCAGAACATCTGATGGGTGTGTGTGTGTGTAGGTATTAGGTATAATGTGTGTGTGTGTATAAGGATTAAAATATTAGTTACTGGCCATAAATCACACTGTTCTCATAATAAATGTGGCGTCTTTGTCTTGCCCCCTGAAAAGCTCCTGTGTCGCTTTGTCTGTACAACACTTGTGGCTTGTCCGGGCAGGCTCCAAGCAGGGGACACCAGGTGCTGCAGGGCGGCTGCCCCCCAACACCACAGCCGGGCGGCCAAAAGCAGCAGCAGCAACGGGGTCATAGAGGGCAGGGCGCTACCATGCGGGGCCTGTGTCCCACTCTCTGGGGCTGTGCTCTCTCTGGAGCTACCCTGCCCCAGCTCCTCAGCCTCCTGCCGGGACAGTCCCCCGGCTCTGCCCTCCCAGGTCCCAGCTGGTCCTGGAGGTGGGAACCCTGGCTGGAGGGACCCTGGGCTGAGGCACGGCCCGGGAGCTCCACTGCTACCCCGACCCTGCCAGCGCCCGACCAGCTGCAGGCGAGGGGGGAGCGGGCATTCAGCACTGGTGGGGGGGGTGCCCAGGGCGGGGGCAGTAGGGGTGTGGGTGGGGTCGGGGAGAGCCCAGCACTGGGGCAGCAGAGGGTGTGGGGGGGCACAGGTGGGAGGGGGGTGGAAGCCCAGGGCTGGGGTGGGGGGCAGCCAAAATTTGTTTTTGCTTGGGGCGGCAGAAAGCCTGGAGCCAGCCCTGCAGGTGGGCCAGAAGCCCCCACGCTGTTGTCCTACTGGGGAGCTCAAAGCCAGGTACTTGCCTCAGGTAAAGGTGCTTCCAGAGGACAAGCTGCCCCTGCACAAAGAGGGATAAAAGTACCTGTCAAACCCCGGGATTGAACCAGGGACCTTTAGATTGTCAATCCAATGCTCATGCAACTGAACAAAATTTCTGTGTATGATGCTTCTCTGTCCAGGAGGTTTTTGCAGCAGTTGCACACAAAAAGGACGTCATTGGGAGCGGCCCATGAAGACAAGACTCGCTTTTGCCTGCCTTGCTCGGCTTGACTTGCTGCCTCACCCCGTTCCTGCCCTAGTGCCTGGGTTGACCTGGTGGTGGAAGGGGACTGGGGGCCAGTGGCGCGGGGAGGAAGTTGAGCTGGACCCTGAGCTAGACTAGACCCTGGCGGTGAGAGTCTGGCCACCACCTGCCGCCCCACCCTGTTGTCCTGGCTTCCCCCACTGGGCGTCATTTCGGGAGGGAAGTGGGGCTTCTGCCTCCCCTCCCCGATTTTCACACCGCAGAGCAGTGCGAACAGGAAAATGAACGGCTGCTCCACACCCCCACCGGAGGAACCCGACGCCCTTAGCTGCTCCCCCTGCTCCCCCCCAGCTGTGCTACTGAGTGGAAGCGTCCTGTGCCCATAACACAGAGCTCGATTAATCAAAACCCTCTTCTGCCAGCACCAGGCCTCCTGCTTCTTACACTGGCCCTGCAAGCGAGGGGGCGGCTGGCACAGCACCAAGAGTCTAACCTGTGAGGCAGGAGGCGGCTGATGCCCGCACCCTGCTGGGGAGCTCCCAGAAGTTATTAATGGACAGAGACTCCTCAATGCCCTTAGTAACAAGGGTTTGGGGGTCACCGAGGCCAGTAAGGGGGTCACTATGTCAGCCCTATAACCCTGGGTGTCAGGTCACTGTGCAGCTTTGAACTAGAGCTCGGATCCCAACAACCAACCAGCAGCCCACAGCCTCCCCCTGGGTCTGCCCCACCTGGTTCCTCCTTACAGGCCGACCTCACCCCCCTTCCAGCCCCGGATTCGCCCCCTAATCATCCTACTGCCGCTCAGAGCCACAGCCGTGGAGGTGCTGAAGGAGGGAGGGGTGACTCTAGGGTGGGGTTCTTCTCTAAAGATGGCTGGCAGAAAGGTGGTGCTCAGCTCTGTCAGGGACCTGCCCAGGTGCCTCGCTGCCAGGGGATGCAGACGTTTCTGTAAGGCCATTAAATGGGTATTTGGCTTCTGAGTGAATGTGAGGAATGTGCAATCCTGAGAGGGAATTTCCATCCTTCTTTTTACTGCTCTTCAAGCCCCCAGTGGCCTAATGGATAAGGCATTGGCTTCCTAAGCCAGAGATTGTGGGTTCAAGTCCCATCTGGGGTAGAAAAACTCCTTCCTTCTTGTATATTGCAACAAAGCCCTGGTGTTATTTTCCCCAAGGAAGCTGGGAGACGTTTGAACCCAAAGTACTGGATCTTGGGACCAATCCCCCAGAAACAGCATCTTCCACTTGACAAATCCTTTCTAGACCCATCAGTAGCAAACACTTAATACTAGTGTTTGTCTGAGAATAGAAGGAAGGGGAGTGTTTACTCCGACACCTCAGTGAGTGACACAGACAGAAAGAGCAAGGCCGTCCTGAAAGAGAATGGATCTGTCTGGAGACAAAGCAAAACCTGAGAATGAGCAACAGTGTGAAAAGAAGAACTTCAAATGTGTGTTTGGTGTTAGATAGGTTGGTCTGACAAATTTCAAGAAAATACCAATGCTCGTAGACTGATGCAGACACTGGCTGCTTCTGATCTTTTACTGAGAATTCACTGAGAAATATTTTCCATAACTATGTTATGGAATATTAGGTGGGCTATGAAGGCACCATTCCTCCTGCTTTCGCCCTTCGAGACAACACGGCTACATGGCATGCGGCCAATGCTCACCTTCCAGTCAACTGCTAGAGAAGACAACACAGATAGGGATGGCAGCAGGGCAGACTGGAGCGCCACGGAGACGGTGGGACCAGGTCTCATCAATGGGGAGGTGGCCACCCCAGCATGCACAAGGCTGAGCCAGTAAGTGCGGCGTGTGCTCCACGGTGCCCTTACTCCCTGCACGTGGTGGTGGAGGGCAGTTACTGAGTTCGGTTGGTTTGGGAAATTTAGGGCTTGGCTACACTTGCAGAGGTAGAGCGCTGGGAGTTAAACCACAGCAGGGAAACCGCTGCCGTGTGTTCACACTGACAGCTGCAAGCGCACTGGAGTGGCCACATTAGCAGCTCTGCCAATACCACAGAGAGGAGTGCACTGTGGTAGCTATCCCAGTGTGCAAGTGGCTGCAATGTGCTTTTCAAATGGGGGGCCAGGGTGGAGTGTGACAGGAAGTGTGTTGTGTGTACATGGGGGGAGCAACGGTGTGTTTGGGGGGCTGAGAGTGTGTCAGCATGCTGTCTTGTGTGTTCGGACAGCAGCAGACCCCCCCCCCCCACACACACACTCACAACAGCAGCATTCCACACTAATGGTTGCTTTGTCCCAGAGCAGATAAGCAGCCGGCTGTCAGAAACGGAGCTTTGAAAGGGGATATCCGCATGCCTGCAGCCGATTTCAAAACAATGACCAGAGTGGGCACTTGACTTCAGGGGATTATGGGACATTTCCTGATGCCAAACACAGTGCAGTGATGCAACACGTCATCCACACTGATGCCCGGGTATTTCAGCAGGGCTCAGCAAGCTTTATGCTTCTCATGGAGGTGGATTACCAGGAGCGCTCCACCTACAGAGCCCAGGTGCTCCATGTGCCTTGCCAGTGTGGACACCTCAGGAGTTAGGGCACCAGGGCTGTTTTAATGGGCTCTAACTTGCAAGTGTAGCCAAGTCCCTAGACTATGTCACTTGTGTGACTTACTTGTCTATTGTAATAAATACAATAGACGTGCAATGGTCAGAAATCGCACCAGCAGAGAAGTATATTAAAGGGAAACCCTAAGGAAATTAAGAGTTTAAATTATCCTCCACATGTCCCGCGTCCCACTAAAATGAATCCAACCCACAGGTCACATGGGCAGAAGTATCGGTGTCAGGATGCTACATTGTTAGCACAGTAAATGAAGCTGCAAAATAAATGATGTTTAAATGACCTCACTCTATTTTTTACTATCCTGTGTGAAGAGGTAATAGATACAGATGGACACCAGGCAGGGTCGCTTGGAGGACGAAGCCTTTATGCTTCCATCCCCCACCACTGTCAAGTTTTAGCCAATTAGGACAAGTCAGCAAATAAGAACAACCTCAGGTCTCAGTAACTGCTACAGGTAGCAAAGTCCTACAGGGAGCAGTTTCTGGCACTACACCTGCACAGCTCTGCTCCCCGGCTCTTCTCCGGCTCCTGCTCTCTCCTTAGCTCTGCCCCACTCTGGCCCAGGCAGTTCCAGCTCCCACGGAGGATGGGACCCCCTGGCCTGGTGACTCCCTCATTACACTGCCTGGCCTGTCAGTGCGGCTAACTTGGAGCTTTGGCCTCTCCCCATTCCCCCTGGGGACTGTCAGTCTCAGGGGCCTGATTTCCCATTGGCCCTTCCCCCTTCTACTGGGACTGGGAACTAGCCAACCAAAACCCCCACTAAGCTTTAGTAAGGGGCCAACAGTCCCTTACTCGAGCAGGCACCATGAGGGTCACTGATGGCCAGAGACAGCAGCGTGAGCTGGTCCCATGGTGTAATGGGCAGCACTCAGGACTCTGAATCCTGCAATCTGAGTTCAAATCTTAGTGGGACCTTGTGGTAAAGCCCTGGAGCTCACAGTGCTCAACTTCCCTGTCTCCAGCTTTGCAAGAGCAATTTTTTCCCCTCCTGCTGGATGGGTCAGGGCTCTAGAACTGACACCTGAGGGTTGGGATTCTCACGGCTTCACCTGGTGATCACAAGTCTGGCAGTTGCCACTGTGCTTGAAGGAAGCAGGGCTGGGCAGGTGGGAGCCCAGCACTTCTCCTCCTCTGGGCACCTAGAGCAGAGGCGGCTGGTGCTGACAGCTCCAAGGGAAGGCTTAAAAGCAGCGGAGGTCAGGGCAAGAGGAGGAGAGGACCATGTGTGGCCAGCAGACAGCCACAGGGCCAGCCTGCTCCCTGCTGTGCTGAACCCCACTGAAGGCCACCCACAGACCAGCATGCAGGGCGGCTGCTGATGCTCTGTGGCCAACATCAGAAGATGGTAGGAAAGCAGGACCAGCCCCCTGGTGGGACCTCTGACTGTTCCCACTCATGGTGCTGACTTTGGCAGTGGAGCCACCCATTTTCTTTGGCAAGTCAGGAATGGCCAAGGCGAGACTGGAAGCACCTGGGGCTCATGCCCCAGCCTTTGTGACACCCAACCCCCAACTCCTTCCTGGGGCTCTAGCTGAAGCCAGAGCATTGGCCTGAGCGGCTAAGAAGAGGTTCAAGCCCTGAAGAAAGCAGGACTTTCAGCACAAGTGAGCACAACCACGAGGGGACTCAAATCCTGAATCATCCAATCCACAGGGAGATGCCTTATCCTTTAGGCCACATGATGAGGGGGTCTAAGCTCTTCTTTGGAAAAGCCAGACACTGTGTTTCTCAGGTCATCTGCTGAGGGGGCCGAGACGCTCTGGGCACAAGAAGTCGAGTTCCCAGCGAGACGTGAGACTTAATTGTATGGGGCCAGGTGCAGGGCTTTGGCAGGGAGGCTCAGGCATGGGGGATTGAGGTGCAGTGGATGGACCGGCTGTCTAGGCACAGAGATTTAGTCTCCCGGAGGAGGAGGAATCCTGCTGACAGGCAGTGGCTGTGCAGAAAAAGAGGAGGGGTTCCTGGGACTTTTTTTGCCTCTCTTTTGCCTGCCTGCTCACTCTTGCCTGCACACTGGGATAATCACTCTTGTGGTGAATGGTGAAAATGTTTCTTAACAAGCCCAGGTAGCTCAGGTGGTAGAGCATCAGGCTCTTAATCTGAGGGTCCAGGGTTCAAGCCCCTGTCTCGGTGCTCAGCTTTTAAGTTGCCTTGTGTGCCAGGAGCCAAACTCTGTTAACAGCCACACAGGGATTCCCAGAAGCTGTGGCCATTTCCTGGAAAGGTTCCTTTCCTTAGCAATCAGGAGAGAGGCCACATCTGCGGGTGCAGATAGTGCAGTCTCTGGCTGGCAGGAAGCGCTGTGGGGCCAGGTGCTGAGAAAGCCCAGAGGGGGAGCAGCAGAGATGAGGGGAAGAGAGACAGAGAAGCAATGAGGACAGAGCACAAGTGTACAGGGGGCATCTGGTCTGGCTATTGTGGGGAACTTCCCTGGTTTATACACTACCCTGGTGGAATTGGCCAGGGGAAGGATCTGAGTCCCCACCCCCTTACCCAGAGGCTGCCTGACCTCGCGGACTGTTAGGATACAGATATTCAGGCCAGTCTGCAAAGGCCTGTACTTTAAGAATTTAGGTGTATTTTTATCACTTAGCTAGTTATAAAGATATAAAAGAAAGAATAAAAAATCACTGTCTGTGTAATGGCCTTCTCTTACTGTGACAGTCTGAGGCCTGGTTCTTCAGCTAAGCAGCAAAGGCAGCCATAAGGTGGGAAGTGTATGGTCACATCCTCACATTCCCAACTAGTCACATTGAAATAAGGTGCGATTGGGCTGTGAGGAATACAATCCTGCCCTGATATTCCATCCCCTCCAGAGAAAGGGAAATTTAGTTTGGTAGCATCCTGTCTGGCAAGAACTCACTTATCAATAGACACAGCTGGAAAACCCTTATGTCTGTATAGATGTAGTTGTGAAATCCTCCCTTCTGTATTGTTTTGTATGTTTATTTGCATGGTCTCTGTCTGGGTCTGTGATTGTTTCTGTCTGCTGTATAATTAATTTTGTTGGGTGTAACCAGTGAAGGAGGTGGAATATAACCATGTTACAGTATATTAGGACTGGTTAGTCTAGAGAAGGAGTGAGGGTACCAGGCGGCGCGGCGGTCGGGGCCGCGTGGTGAGTGTCCCGCTGAAGCGCTGGCCGCCCCCCTTCTCTCTCTCCCTTCCCCACTAGACCGGCGCGCTCTGCAGCACAGGAGTCCACTGGCTCCGGCCACCCTGTAGGGTTTTTTTTTTGTTTTTCCCCTGCTTTGCCGGCCGCGCCGTTGTTTTTCCCCCCACCCCCCGGCTTTGCTGCTCCAGCCCCACCGTTTTTGTGTTGTCCCCGCCCCCACTTTGCTGCTCCAGCTGTGCCGTCTCCCCAGCTTTGCTGCTCCAGCCCCACCGTTTTGTGTTGTCCCCGCCACTTTGGCACTCCAGCCACGTCGTGTCCCCCGCTTTGCCACTTCAGCCGCGCCATATCCCCACACACCCCCGCTTTGCCGCTCCACCCGGGCCGTTTTTCCCCCCCTGTTTTGTTGCTCCGGTGGCCCCACCCCATTTTTTTTTGCTTGGGGCGGCAAAAAAGCCAGAGCCGGCCCTGCCCACACCTGACTCCCTGCCATCTTTACAGAGGCCTGACAAGCTTTACTTGTGTTTGGATTCTGCAAAGCAGAGGAGCAGGTGAGGTTTTCCTTGCAAGTTGTGTGTTAGTCAATCTTTGGCCAGGTCTGCACTACAAAGTTGTTTCAGCAGAATTACATTGCTCAGGTGTGTGAAAAACACACAACGCTCCCTCGGTCGGCAGCTTGTGGCCGGTGTACACACTGCAATGCCACGTCTGGCGACAAAACTGCCCTGTTTTGGTGACAAAATAAAACGACTTTGATGAGAGGTCTAGAGCTTTTTGCAGCAAACTTAAAGTGACAGAGTAGACGCTGCTGTTCATTATATCACCATAACTGGCCTCCTCCAGTATCCCACAATGCCCGCCATGAACTCGCCTTCCCTGCATTCCTGCTACAGAGCCATGGGCCCCTCCCCTTTCATCGCTCTGGGAAGTTCTCACAGCTGAGCCTGCTGCTCTGCTCCAGCAGCCAGGAGCAAATCACTGCCATGGATGCTGCTGTCTCCCGCCCTGCGAACACAGAGCAGGGTGGTGGGAACTTCCATACATTGTGGGGGGGGGGGCACTGGCATCCGAACTGTGACGCCCCCATGACACCCCTTCCATCAAGGAGGCTCTTACCTTCTAAACAGGGACACCTGTTTTCTAGTAAAATCACTAAAAGGGAAGGAGAAAACTTGAAAGAGGTTCCTCCTGGCGCTCACGTCCGTGAACCTGAATACTCTGTCAGTCCTCAAAGAGAGACCTGGAGAAGGAGACTTGCTGAAGCAAAGCCACAGGGGTCACTGAGGTTTCCCTGGCCCCTCGCCCCTGTCCTGCCTGGCTGATGTCAGCATCTCTCTGTGAGGTCACCACCTCCCCACCACCTTTGGCCAATAGTCTGAGGTCCTGCAAAAGGCCTTTGTGATGTCACTGCCACACCCCTCCCTTGCTGGGCTAATGTCCTGCCCCTGGCCAGGCACTTTGGAGGTTTGAGCTACTCCCTGTGGATCACCCCTCTCAAGGAGCGTTCGTTCTAGGCAGCAAGCCGGCTAGACAGGAAAACATCAGACACTGCTCCCAATGCTACACTCAGTTTTTCAGAAATTAGTCGACTTTATGGCCAGAAGAGACCATTAGAGCATCTAATCTGACCCCCTGCATATCACACGCCTCCTGTATGACACAATAGCTACTTTTGGGGGCAACACATTCCAAAAAGGCAGCTAGTCTTCATTAAATGACATCAAGAGATGGAGAATCCACCACTTTCCTTGGTAGCTTGTTCCTGTGGTGAATCATCCTCGCTGTTGAATATTTGTGCTTTAGTTGTAATATGAATTTGTCTCTTTTCACCTTCCAGCCATTGGGTCTTGTTATGCCTTTCTCTGCAAGATTAAAGAGCCCTTTCATACCCAACCTTTTCTCTCCATTAAGGCACTTCAACACTTCAATGAAGTCACTTTTCATTCATGAAGGACTCCCCGCCGCCGAAGACCCAGAGTGGAAGAATCTCCGGAGGCCCGGACCCCACGAGAGTTTTCCAGAGCTCCCGGA
Organism: Mauremys reevesii; assembly: GCF_016161935.1. Lineage (NCBI taxonomy): Eukaryota > Metazoa > Chordata > Testudines > Geoemydidae > Mauremys > Mauremys reevesii. The sequence goes on from NC_052634.1 coordinate 42,056,331, forward strand.
GTTAGTGAAGGACCCCGCTCCAGGAGCCCCAAAAAACTCTTGTGGGGGCCCCTGCGGGGACCAGGGCAAATTGCCCCACTTACTCCACCATCTGGGCGGCCCCTGATGAGACCTGGAGCTACTGTTATTTCAGGACTCCTGTGAGACCCTCAGCTGGTTGGTTTGCACTCTGCTCTTGGGACTCTCTCTCCTCCTCCCTCTCTGCTGCTCTCCTCCCCTAGACATTGAACCCAGCCCTTGCTGCTGCCAACACCAACTGGCAGAAGGGCCTATAAGTCCCCTGCCTGAGGGGAGGCCAATGCATGTGGTCGGCCATAAGCAATATGATATTTTCTGTCTTATTCTCTATCCCTTTCTTAATGATTCCCAAGATTCTCTTTGCTTTTTTGCCCGTCGTTGCACACTGAGTGGATGTTCTCAGAGAACTATCCGCAGTGACTCCAAAATCCCTCACTTGAGTGGCAAAAACTATTTTTGGCCTCATCATTTTATATGTATAGTTGGGATTATGTTTTCCAATGTGCATCACTTTGCATTTATCAACAAATCTGTCATTTTGTTGCCCTTTCACCCAGTTTTGTAAGCTCTTTTAGTAACTCTTCGCAGGCTGCTTTGGACTTAACTTTCCTGAGTAGTTTTGGATCATCTGCAAATTTAGCCACCTCGCTGTTTACCCCTTTTTCCAGATCATTTATGAATATGTTGAATAGTACTTGTCCCAGACCCCCGGGGGGCACCACTATTGACCTCTCTGCATTTTGAAAACTGATCATTTATTCCTACCTTGTTTGTAACCAGTTATTTACCCATGAGAGGACCTTCCCTCTCATCCCATGAGAGTGTAATAGAGCAGAATAGGGCTTCCTTGGGTGTGGGCGTGAATTGACAATATATCAGGGGGTTGTGCACATTTATTGTCCTGGTGAAAAAGTGTGTCTGATACTCAGTCTTTGCTGCTCCTACCAGCTGTGACTGCTGAGGACATTTTCCTTCTCTGCTCCAGGGTCTCTCTTCTGCCAGATTCTCAAAAAGTCAGGCCCCCTGCAGACTATGGCAGAGCAGTTTGGTAATAGGCTGCAGGACTCACCACGTAAGAATGTCGCTGCTGTAGCACCTTGACTGTCCATGGGCCAAATCCTGCAGCCCTGGATAACCTCCCATTGATGGCAATGGGAATTGAGCCTTTGTAAGTAGCTGCTGGTACCTGAGGTCTCAGTTACGGATTAAACTGGTGGCAAACACAGCTTCAGCTAAAGAAGAGAAGGATATAAGTGAAAGAGCAAAGCCGGCCATCCGGGGAGCTGCTGCAGTCCCATCACCACAGCTGGAATGGAGAAGAGGAAAAACTCCCTAAAGTGCTGGGAGCAGCCCTGAGAAAAGGAAGTTTGTCAGTGAGATCAGTAGCAATAACTGTGAAATGACAGAGTGCTTTCTCCTCTGTGCCAACATGGCTGAATTATGTTACTTTACTGTGAGATAAAGCTTTAAAATATCCTGCTCTAATTTCAGGATGGGTCTGTAACCATAACTGGACTCTGTGGGAAGTGGCCTCTGGATAGTGGCCTTTGGGCAGAGCTGGCTGAAGAGCCTTCCTACTCACCAGGAGATCCTGGCTTGACCTGCCAGTTCTCCCTTGCTGAACCTAGTTTGTTTGTCAGGTTCCTTTCTTTTATTTCTTCTAATGAAAAGAAAAGACCTCACTGCACAATCCCTGTAAGTGCTTGTTCAAGACACAGAGACCTTTCCTTGCAGCTAAGTCTTGGAAAGTGTTAAGTGGTAAATCTGGAGCTGATGGAAAGGTTACCATGACTCAGAGTTGAGCTGAAGCTGCTGTGACTGAAACACAGAGCACTAATCAGTATCCGATCACAGCAGCTTGTGGGAGAAGCACATGTTAGAAGCCCTCTGTCAGCTCAGCTGTGGCTTTCTGTGCACTGAGCCAGCCTGCTCAAGGTCTGCAAGTCTTGAGGGAAATGGGGAACAGTTTTACTTTGGAATTTGAAGGTGTAGTCTTGGACCATCAAGTGGAGTGGTTGCAAATGGCCTGCTGGGAAGGCACCATGGCTTAATAGGCTAAACCACCTGTCTAGTAAACAGGAGATCCTGGGTTCAACTCCTAGTGGTGCCTTGTTCTATAGCTTTTGTCTCCTCTGCTCACATTTTCCTGTGTCTTCCTAGGAAACAGAAGAGACCTCTCTTGACAATCCAAGTAATTGCTTGTGAAGGAAAAGGCTTCTTTCCAACGGAGCATTGGAGAGAGTCAAATCCTCAGTCTGGTGTTGATGAAAAGGCTATTGGCATTGACAAGGAGGTTGCTTCCGCTGCAATCTGCTGTGACAGGAGAGCCTGTGTTGTGCAGCCATGCAATTCACTGGGGATATCTGTGCACAGAGCCCCTTCTAGAGGGTTCTCTGCAGGGCTTGCAGGAAATGGAGAGTGACAGTCCTTTCACCTTTCATGTTATTGTTGATGAAAAATGGAGCACTTCGGGGAGGAGTCCCAGAGCGTGGCACCATGGCAGAGCTTGCCAAGAGAGCTGCTGGATAAAGAGCAGATTCAGGATCCAGCATCCAGTGCTGCCTTGCTGAACGTGCCTCCTCTTGTCCCCTTTTGGTCAATCTTTTTTGTTAATGGAGAAGCCCGACTCTGGCTAGCCATACAAATGCTTGCAAAAGAAACGGGTCTTTTTGCTGACAACTGTCAAAAGGAGGCTTTGGATAAACATGGAAACAAGGTCAAGGTCACTGTAACTCATCTTGCATGTGCAGCTGTTGAAGCTACAAGGCAGAGCACTAAGCACAGTATTACCACGGCTGGTCACAGCAGGGTCTCTGTGTGGTGGGATCCGTGGGGTACAATCCCAAACTGTGGAACTGCTCTGTCCTCTTCTCTCTCCAGCCTGGGCTGTGTCTTACAATGCTGCAGTAGTGACAAGCAGCAAAACCCCCTCCATGTGCTGTGATCACTCAGCCAACAACATGCAGCAATGCACCCAACTAAGTTGCATGAATGCTCTATAAGCCACTCCTCAATTATACATAGAGAGACACCAGCATATCTCCCCAGCCCTCAGCCTTGCACCTCAGACATGTACCATCTTACACTGCTCAAAATCTCTTGAAAAGTGCAAGCTCATTAATTAATTCACCACTTCCTCAAAAAGAAAGTGAACATGCACCAGCCTTTTTAATCTGAGCAGCTTTCCCAAGCACTTTGGACAATTTCACAAGTATAAAACATTAAAATAAGTTTATTAACTACCGAAAGATAGATTGTAAGTGATTATAAGTGTTAGGCAGAGAGGTCAAAGTTGGTTACGTAAATGAAAATAGAATCTTAGTGTGACATTCTAGACCTTTGGGGGAGCGGCTGTAACCCCCATATTCCTCATTTTCATATAATCGTGATCTTACATATAGAGCATGACTTGTAAGGTATCAGGGGAAAGGATATGATCTGCTGAAAGTCATTTCTCTACCCATCTATGTATACCATTCATGCATATGAAGTTATAAGAATTGTGTAGTATGGTTGTCACTATGCTGTAAGCAGTGATGAGCTGCCAAAATATTAACAACCGGTTCCCTCCTTCTCACCTCATGAGGGGGTCGTGCCCCCCCAGGAGGTCATGCCCCATCCAACCCCCCATGTTTTTGACACCCCACCCAGGACCCCTGACCCATCCCCCCCTTTGCCTGTCCCCTGACTGCCCTTTGCAGCCCCATCCAACCCCTCCTCTCATTCTTGATGGCCCCCCGGGACCCCTGCCCCATCCAACCACCCCTTCTCCCTGTCCCTGAGTGCCCCAAGCACCTCATCCAACCCCTGCTCCTTCCTGATTGCCCCCCGGGATCCTTGCCCCCGTCAATCCCCCTGGGGCCTGCCCGCTGACCGCCCGGCCCCCCAACCCCCCCGCCCCAACCAACCAAAAACCCCCGACCGGCTCCCAGCCCCCACCCCCCTGACCACACTGCCTGGGGCCGGGACCGGGTCCACTCCGCCGGGACCTCAACCGGCCCTGCGGGGCCCGACTCCCCGGGCCGGGCCGGCACCGGGGCCAGAGCTGCTCAGCCAGCACCGGGGCCCGAGGCCCAACTCCCCAGGCCGGGCCCGAGCTGGGGGTGCTTGGCTGGGACCGGGCTGGGGCACTCGGCCAGGGCCAGAGGGAGCTATTCCACCCCCGCGCCCAGCTTACCTGCCTGCTGCTTTTTTCTGGCTTCCTATGAACATTTGATTTGCAGGAAGCAGAGAAGAAGGAGGGTAAAGCACTCAGGGAAGAGGGGGAGGTGAGCTGGGGCCAGGCAGACAGCTGTATGAGCCTTTGTTAAATTTAAAAGCTTTTTAAAGCCGTTGTCCTGGAACCACCGCTTCTAAAAAGGCTTCTAAACTTAACAACCGGTTCTTGTGAATGGGTGTGAACTGGCTGGAGCTTACCACTGGCTGTAAATTGGGGAAATCAGCCATCACCTGCATGAGGCCACACAGAGGAAATTGCTCAACCTTGCTTGGAAAGACACATGGTGCTGGGCCCCCCATCCAACTGAAGTCTTCAGTGTCACAGTGACCCAAGGTGTGTGCACAGAATGGGGACGGTGTATGTGTGGGTGGGTGGATGGATGGATGAATTGATTTTTGCATGTGTTTGTGTGGTTTTCTGCAAGGGTTTTGTGTGTGTGGGGGGGTGTTATTACAGCTCTGGGGGTTGTGTTTGTGGCTGTGCAAATGTGTGTGTGTTCATGTGGCTGGATTTGTGCATGTATTTGCATCTGTTAGTAGCTGTGTTGATGTTGGCTGGATTTATGTGGGTGTTTGTGTATGTTTGCAATTGTGTATGTGTGTGCGAATGGTCAGCTGCCCTCTGCCGGTGCAACAACCGTTTCTCTATATGTCACAGCCCCATACCGTTGACCCGGTGGTGATTTCCCCATCTTACAAGGGCTGGCCGGCCTGACCCTTCTCCCCTCTGCGGAGTGTGGCGGGGGCTGCAGCTCACCTCCTATGGGGCAGGAGGGCCCAGGTGCGGTGCACTGGGCTCCGATGCACCTGGAGAGCAGCTCAGGTGAGGCGGGCAGGGCATGTGGTGTCCGTTCTGTTGCCTGGTGCTGGGCCATTGCACAATCCCCAGCCACGCCGCTGGCAGCGCACCCCGAGAGGGGGCAGGGGGCCAAGCAGATGATCCAGCACGAGGGGGAGAGGATGTGTGGTTGGGGGGAGGAAAAGCCTTGGGCTGCACTGGGGGAGTGCAGAGCAAGGGTGACACCCCAGAAACCTGCAGCAAAGGGATGGACAGGTGGGGTGGGTGGATAGAAGAGGCAGCGGGACTAAAATCTAAAAGGGGAGTGTGGGGTCTAGTGGTCAGAGCGGGGGAGGGGGGTTGGTGGTCAGAATTCCTGGGTTCTATCTCCAGCCCTGGGAGGGGAGTGGGGTCCAGGGGTTAGCGTGTGTGTCGGGGGGGGGGGGGGAGCCAGGACTCCTGGGTTCTCTCCCTGGCTCTGACTCTCTCTTGTGCAATCTCTCAGCAGTTACTCAACTCACCAGCGTGTGGGAGTGAGGGGCTGGGGCCGGGTTGCGACACGGCCCAGTGGCCCATACTGCCCCTTTGTTACCCAACCGGGAGCGGGGCGGGGGATGGCCTGGGAGACCTGCTAAGAAAGGCGCTGGTGGGTTTGTGTGTGTGTCACGCTGCCCCCAGCTGGATAGACCCTCTAAGTCAGAACCAGTCTCAGCCCGGTCAGACCCTGGGAACCCAGCCCCCTCTGTCGCCACGGCTACGTCTATTGGTCTCCTGGAAAGGTCCATTCTCATCAGTAGCTGTCCAGTGACAGTGAGTTCCACAGGCCTCAGCACATGCTGTGTGGGGCAGGAGGTCTTTGTGTTGGGAGGAGTGGGAGTGAACTGTGTGCGGTTGTGTCTCTGAGCACGATTCGAATAGTCTGGTGTGTGGGGTGATTGTGAGTGTGGCTGGGGTGTGATTGTTTCTCTCTTTGGGGGCTGGGCTAGCATGCCCGTCTGGGTGTGTTGTGTGTGAGTGTTCTTGGGATTGTGTGAGTCCCTTTGTGCGTCAATGTGTGTGTGTGTGTCACTTGCTGCAGGATAAAAAATCCTGCAAAGCCACCACACGTGCACACACACACACACACACAGAGCGGGGCTCAGCCCCACCAGCAGGGGGCAGCAGGGACACACACGTCTCTCCTGGGCCAGCTTGGACAATTTCCCATCACGACCCGGCACAGTGCTGGTGCCCCCACACGGGGGTGGGCAGCGACCGGGCCGGGCGGGGGTGGGGTAGATGTGCTGCATTCAGAAGGAAGCACTTTGGGAAAATCAGTCACGGCCCTTCGCAGAGCTGAGACAGGACCCAGTGACCCCTGCACCACCCTGGAAGGGGAGTGGGGTCGAGTGTTCAGAGCAGGAGGGGGCTGGGCACCTGGGTTCTATCCGTGGCCCAGGGAGTGGAGGGGGTCTAGAGCAGGAGGGAGCCAGGACTCCTGGGTTCCATAGGGGAGACTGTTTTTTCTTGTGCTCCCCTCCCTAGAGATCCCAGCCCAGCCCCCTAGTGGAGAGTGAGTGGGAGCCGGGGAAGTTGCTCTCCCACTTCAGAAACATGATTCAAAACCCTCCCCCATGGGCTGTGACATCATGGACCTCCCCTTCCCCAAGGCAGACAGTAGAAGCCCCGCCCCACCAGAGAAGGAAGAGGGTCTAGTTGCACCCACAACAATCCCACTCATGGTTGCAAAGAAACCCCCATAGCCCCACAAACCACTGCTAGGACAGGATCTGCTGCTTTCTTTTCACCATGAGCTGCTCCCGGCCAGGCACCACACCCCATTCACACGCCTTTGGTCAATATGCAGCTCAGTAGCAATCACTGCCCCGAAGTGACTCCGGCGCAGGCACCCACAGCACGAACTCCCCACACCGGATTCTGTCCACACGCAGAGAATTCTCTCCGCCGGGCTCCTTCGGTTCCTCTCGCTGCTCTGCGTCCTGCCGCCAGACACTGCTCATCTGCATAGCCCCGCCCATGGACACGTGACACCTTCTGTCGTTTTGGTCTCCAGTGAATGAGCCCCCTGCGGGGAGTGAGCACGTCACCACACGTCACAGCCGCCGGGCGGGGATTGTCTGTGAGCCCCGCGCTGGGGGCGGGGCTTCAGGGAGAGACCCAGCCCCATAGACAGCCTGGGGCAGGGAGACATTGGGGGAAGGGATGAGGGGATGGGGAGAAGGGGGAGGGAGAGATCCACCCCCGTAGACCCATACGGGCAGGGAGATTTTGGGGTCTGGAGGGGAGAAGGGGGATTGGCAGAGACCCAGCCTGGGGTGCAGGAGAAATGGGGTGGGGTGGAGGGAGACATGTGGGGGTGGGGTGTGTGAAATGTTGGTCCAGGGAAACTGAGTCATTCCCAGGACATCGTGTGCAGGGGGGAGCACAGAGGCAGGGAGAGAGCCCCAGCCCCAGCCCCACAGAGCCCCAGAGGGGTATTGGGGGCAGGGGAGGGGCTGGAGGAGGAGACCCAGCCCCATAGACCCCTAGAGGCAGCGGGATATGGGGGTAGGAGAGGGATGGCAGAGGAAAGGCCCATCTCCATAGACCCCCCCAGAGGCAGGAAATGAGGGGAGACGGAGGGAGGGAGGGATCCAGCCCTAGAGACCTGTCGGGGCCGGGCGATATTGGGGGCAGGAGGGGCGACGGGGGGTTGGCAGAGCCCCAGTCCAGGGTGCAGGGAAATGGGCTGGTTTGGAAGGAGCTGGGGAGGAAAAGAGACACAGGGCAGGACACATGTTGGGACAGGGAAACTGACTCACTCCGAATACATGCGGAGCAGGGCAGGGCGGAGGCAGATCATGCTGGTCCCAGGGTAATTTCGGGGGGTTCTGAAAACTCAAAAGAGGTTCCTCCTGGTGCTCACGTACGTGAACCCGAATACTCTCTCAGTCCTGAAAGAGAGACCTCGAGAAGGACACTTGCTGAAGCAAAGCCACAGGGATCTCTGAGGTTTCCCTGGCCCCTCGCCCCTGTCCTGCTTGGCTGATGTCAGCATCTCTCTGTGAGGTCACCACCTCCCCACCACATTTGACTAATAGTCTGAGGTCCTGCAAAAAGCCTTTGTGATGTCACTGCCACACCCCTCCCTTGCTGTGCTAATGCCCTGTCCCTGCCCAGGCACTTTGGAGGTTTGAGCTACTCCCTTGGATCACCCCACTCAAGGAGCGTTCGTTCTAGGAAGCAAGCCGGCTAGACAGGAAAACATCAGACGCTGCTCCCAATGCTACACTCAGTTTTTCAGAAATTAGTCGACTTTGTTGTCAGGAGACTTTGTTGTCATCTAATCTGACCCCCTGCATAACACAGGCCTCCTGTATGACACAATATCTACTTTTGGGGCAAACACATTCCAGAAAGGCAGCTAGTCTTCATGAAATCACATCAGGTCATGGCTAATCCACCACTTTCCTTGGGAGATTGTTCCTGTGGTGAATCATCCTCGGTGTTGACTATTTGTGCTTTAGTTGTAATATGAATTTGTCTCTTTTCACCTTCCAGCCATTGGGTCTTGTTAGGCCTTTCTCTACTGGATTAAAGAGCCCTTTAATATCCAATCTTTTCTCTCCAATATGGCACTTCAACACTTCAGTGAAGTCACCTTTCAATCTTCTTTTGATAAGCTAAACAGGTAGAGCTTGTTCAATAGCTCCCTAGAAGGCATTTTATACCAGCCCTCAGAACATTTATTGGCTCTTTGGTCATCAGATTCCTGAACTGCAGCTGGATGTGGCTCTTGTTCTTCTGGTCATTTTGGGAAAGCGGCCCCATCATGCTGCATAGCTAGGCAAAGTAGGTGTGTCTGTGCAAACACGGTCTGTTCCTGAAGTCTTTCCCCCAGCTCCTCACTAGATGTAAGGGGGGAGCTCATTCAGCCTCTGCTTCCGCTTAGTGTTTAGAAACTCCTTATTGTCCCTATCTCTGCTGGCCTTAGATTTTGCCTCCTGTCTTTTTCTTGCTAGCTCAGATGAGGTGGCTGAGTGGTTAAGGTGATGGACTGCTAATCCATTGTGCTCTGCACGCATGGGTTCGAATCCCATCCTCATCAGATGCATTTAGTCATTACTCCTCCTTTGTAGACAACCATGTTCCCCTTTGGTACAATGTTGCTTCTTGCAAACAGAAACTCAGAACTCTCTTGCTTTAAATAAAATGTCTAAATCCCAGATTTCTTAAAAAAAGAAAAATTTTCTAGTCCTGTATTTCTTAGTTTTTATCTCAAAAGATATCAGAGGGGTAGCCGTGTTAGTCTGGATCTGTAAAAGCAACAAAGAATCCTGTGGCACCTTATAGACTAACAGACGTTCTGCAGCATGAGCTTTCGTGGGTGAATACCCACTTCTTCAGATGCAAGTCCTTGCATCTGAAGAAGTGGGTATTCACCCACGAAAGCTCATGCTGCAGAACGTCTGTTAGTCTATAAGGTGCCACAGGATTCTTTGTTGCTATCTCAAAAGGGAACATCCTCATCATCTCCTCCAAACACCCTGGGACCTGCCCAAATTATTAAAATACCCTCAACCCGAGCAAGGCCAGAGCAGTGAACCAGAGCTAGTGTCTAGGCCAAGCTGTTCTGAAGGAGGCAACTCAAACATTTTCTCCCTGCTTCCCTTGGCAAGGTCTGACTGAGAAAACAAAATTCCCCAAACTGAAAAACCAATACTAATCTGTTTGGGGAGAGTTTGAAAGTATTATTGTTATTATTCTCTTCTGATTTCTGAATCAGTTCAGTTCAGTCTTTGTCCTCCAGGTGTGTTTCCAGCTAAAACCACATTGAGGGTACTGGACCACTGACCTATCAGCTCTTAACACCCAAACTTTCAGTAACTCTATTATCAGTGCCTGCGAGTGTAATTTAAACCATAGGTCCATCTAGCTCTGAATCTTGTCTTCTGACAGTATCCAATACCAGGTGCCCCAAAAAGCCACTCACCAAGGTACCACTGGGAGTTGAACCCAGGGCCTCTTGTTTACAAAGCAGGTGCTTTAACCAGCCAAACCACGGTACCTGCTGTTATTTAAAGCAGTGTGTTTGCCCATACCTGACTCTCTGCCAGTCCCCACTGGGCCCTGACAAGTATTGCTTGTGTTTGGCTTCTGTAAAGCAGAGGAGCAGGTGAAGTTTTGCTCCCCAGGTGTTTGTGTGATTCTTTGGACAGGTCTACACTATGAAATTAGGTTGGTGTAATTACATTACTTAGGCTGACAATGCAGTTCTATCAACCTAATCCCGGTGTAGATAGTGGCTCAGCTGTCAGAACTTTCTGGAGCTATGAAAGGGGAGGGGCCCAGCCTCTGTAGCAGGAATGCAGGGCAGGTGAGTTCACGGCAGGCATGGTGAGATACTGGTGGAGGCCAGTTATGGTGAGATAATGACCAGCAGCATTTACACTGACAATGTGTCACTTTAAGTTTGCTGCACAAAGCTCTAGGCCTCTCGTCGAGGTGGTTTTATTTTGTCACCAAAACAGGGCAGTTTTGTCCCCAGACGTGGCATTGCAGTGTGTACACCAGCCACAAGCTGCTGACCGAGGGACCATTGTGTATTTTTCACACACCTGAGCAATATAATGATACTGAAATAACTATGTAGTGCAGACCTGGCCAAAGATTCTCTCTCTCTCTCTCTCTCTCTCTCTCTCTCTCTCACTCTCACACACACACACACACACACACACCCACCCACCCACCCACCTTGCAAGGAAAACCTCACCTGCTCCTCTGCTTTGCAGAATCCAAACACAAGCAATACTTGTCAGGCCCCAGTGGCAATGACAGGGAGTCAGGTGTGGGCAGTGTGTTTTAGCTACAGGCAGGCACCATGGCTTAGCTGGCTAAAGCACCTGCCTTGTAAACAGGAGATCCTGGGTTCAACTCCCAGTGGTGCCTTGTTGAGTACCTCTTGGGGCACCTGGTATTGGCTACTGTCAGAGAATTAAATGGGCCTTTGGTCCAGCCCAGTATGGCTGTTTAAATTATACTGATAACAGAATTACTGAAAGTCTGAGAGTTAAGAGCTGGTAGGTCAGTGGTCCAGCCCAACACAGATAAACCCCCCTCCCTCTGGGACAGGGGCAGGTCTGGGCTCTCACACCAAATGGCTCATTGTGGCTTGCAGAATCTGTGAGCAGCTCATTTAGTTTACTCCGAGGGTTGAGTCCTGCTTTGTGCACCGTGTGTGAGAACGAACATCCTAAACCACCCTTTGAAATAACGAATGGAACAGGACGTGTTATTGTCCCTGCCCCAAAGCAGACAGAACAATGGAGAAATGCCGTTGAGTCCAGGGTAATACTCCACTGCCATTTTACCTTGTTTGCTTGCTAAACTCCCTCCCAAACTTGAGGGCTGAGCTTGAGCTGAGATGTCTACACTGCAAATTTACCACCCCACGGCCCTAGCCTGGGAGCCTGCACTGGCACGGGGCAGCCGTGGGTGTTTCATCGCAGTGTGGACATAGCCTAGCATTATGTCTACACTGCCATTAACACACCCAAGTCACTATTCTCAAACCCTGGGTCAGTTGATTCAGGCTTGTGGGGCTTGTGCTGCAGGGTTATAAAATTACAGTGTGGCCTCCGAGACCCCATGAGGGGTGAGGGTCTCGAAGCCTGCGCTCCAGTCTGAGCCCCAGGAGCCCAAATCAGATCATCCAGGCCAGCCGGGCCACAGGGATTTTATCACAGTATAGATGCCTTCTCAGGGTATGTCTACACTGCAATGTAAGCCCAGGGGTAAGGCGGTGGTTCTCAACCAGGGGTCCTGGGCCCGCTCAGGGGACACTAGCAGGTTTCAGGGGGGCTGCCAAGCAAGGCCGGCATTGGACTCGCTGAGGCCCAGGGCAGAAAGCTGAAGACCCAGCGCATGGGGCTGAAGTCCAGGGCCCTGAGCCCCACCACCAGGGCTGAAGCCAAAGCCTGAGCAATGTAGATTTGTGGGGCCCCTGTGGCATGGTGCCCCGAGAGGGGGAGAAAGTGCCCTGAGGCCTCAGCCAGAGGGCTGAGCCCTGACACACGACTGGCTCAGAGGGTCTCTGCCAGTCAGGAAGGGGGAGCGAGGGAAGCCTGGCAACTGATGGCGGGAGGGGTGAAGAGGTTTGGGGTACGGTGGGGGAAGAAGCGCCTGGGACTGGATAACCTGGGGCTGGGCAGTCTCCATAGGGGACACTGGCTCCTCCTGTGCCCTTTCCACACCCTCTTGCCAGTAGAGAATGACCACCCTGTCCCCACCCCCAGCGACAGACGTGTCTCAGGACTCTCCCAAGCTGCACCCACTAACTCTCTTCCCATTTGGGGTCTAGCTCCGGGCAACAATTTCCCACCAAGATGAACCCAGCTGGCTGCTGCCTGTTCTGGTGCAACAGGGTGGGTGAAAGGCAGAACTGCAGCACTTCTCAGGCAGAATTTATTTTGTTCATGCAAAAAAAATGAAATTCTGCACTGGACGTGAATTCTGTGCGTACGCAGTGGCCCAGAATTCCCACACGAGTAACTCACACCCGGCACAAAGATAACCTGCTCATCCCCATCTCTTCTCCCTATGCGCCGAGTCCCAGAGCTGCTGCTGTCATTAACGCACACAGGCTTTCACTCCCGTCAGTGCTGGCACGACCCAATCCAGTTACAGGACTGAACCCTTATTCTCCCATCACATGGGACAGTCTCAGCTCAGGGGGAGATGAGAGGGGAAGCGGGTACAAATGGAAAAGACTCGTTGTAGCCATGTTGGTCCCAAGATATCAAAGAGAGGGATTTTAATTGGTTCTAAAAGAAAAGACCTCACCTACCTTGTCTCTCCAAGAGATCTGAAAGTGGCAGAAGGAGACGAACAGGAAGACAGAGCTCAGGACTCTAAATCAAACAGTTTCAAGCCCCTGGAAGAAACAACATTTCTCTTCTGCTCCAGGTATGTTTGTGTCCTATATGAGGGACCACCCCATTCCTCTCACAGCAGCAAAGGGAGACTGCAGCCAGCCCCAGATGGTCTTTCCCCAGCCTGGGATGTGTGTTGTGAGGAAGTTTGTGTGTGGTGTGTGCATGGGCTGGGTACAGCTAGACCCATTTGCAGACTGGAAAGTCAGGGCAACTCCAGCACAGCTTGGGGGCTGTGGGCAGGGGTAGCGGTTTTGGAGCTGGGCCTCTGTCCCCTCCAGGTCCCATGGCAGATGGCTCTGGCAGCATCAAGTGGGTCCGTCACTGCAGGGGAAGGCAGGGGTACTGTCTGCGATTGGGGTGAGGATTGGAGGGGGGTCCATGCTCAAGAATGGGGAATGGAATTCACTTCCCCACCCCTCTGCAGAGCCCAGCAACTAGGGATTTATCCAGGGAAGTGAATTTCACTCTGGGTGACTTTGAGGCAGCCACGGAAAGATCCTTGTGCGTTAGGTTCCACACTGGCCACAGGAGTTTACTAGTTCTCCCTCCCCAGACTGCCGGGGGCAGCCAGGGATCATTAGTGGGTTATGGGAATTAGAAGATGAAAATTCACTAAGAACAATGATATTTGTGTGTTTATCATTAAATCCCCAGACACCCACCAATCCCCGTCCTCCTTCCTATGAGCTATAAATATCTAAGGGACTCAGCGACTGCAGTGAGTTCCTGCCCTTCCCCGCTTTCTATAGCGGCACTTTTAAGAACAGGGCAGGGAAACATGTAAATACTTTGAACCAAATTCCAGAAGCTGCTGAGCATGGAGAAGTTAAAATGAAATCAAGGTTCCGTTTCTCCAAGGACCTGCCCCCTAGTGCAAAATTACAGACACTCGCCAGAAATCTGAAACGGCCACTTCATAACTGATAGAATGAATCACCAATAAAAAAAAAAAAAAAACCTAGTGAAGGTGATATTCTGAGGGAAAGATTTCACGTGTCTTTACAAATCAGTATAATCTAATCTGGACCTTTATACACTGAAATGCCTAATTCGTAGCCCTACGGCAATTGCCTGGTGTCACTACAGGGCAGAATTAAGGTTGGTGCCTTGGTTGTGAATTTCCATCCCCTAGCATATTGCATTTGCTGTTAGGTGGGTTTGACAAAATAAATTTTGTCTATTTCTTTCTGTTAATTTCAATTGATAGCGATATTTATTTTTAAGCCCTTTTTTCAATGTTTACAATTTCAGTGTTCAGAGCTGTGGGAAGTTATGGGGGTCGTCAGACAACAATTATTTAATAACAGTAACTGTTGCGATTCCAAAAGCCAAATCATAGAACTGTTCAAAGAGAAATTGTCAATGTCACACGTAATATACAGTGTAAATATCCTTAAATCAAACTGGACTTTCTCCAGAAGCATTTCTGTATTTTACCTATAGAAATAGTTTTTCATCTGAGTGTGTACAGTGAAATCAACATTTACTGCAACTTATTCATAACAATCCTTTCAAGTATCATTTAAAGTAATGAAGTACTTGAATTCCTTCACTTCCTGGACTGTAATGCTTCATTTCAGGATAATTACACCCTCCCTGTGATGTATTTTACTCTCAGTACCGTAACCCCCTCGTGATGTAGCTCCTGTCTGGGAGCTCTGCGGAGGGCAGTAGCATGATCAGAAGGTGACACTCTGACACACTCCCTGAAATCTAAATAGCCCCAGTGTGAGACAGTGATTAACGCAGGTACCTTAGGGGCTGCAGCGCCAACCCCCTGCCTTGACGAGGAGGGTGAAGAATTGCAGTAGAAATCACTTAGGCTGGGAGAGGGCACAGCTGATGGGGGACTGGGAGCAGATTTGTCCAACCGGACTGGGTAGAGGCACTTCAATGTATTTTCCCCCATTAAACATCCTGCCATGTACTTCATTTAGAAACTTTTCATTCACATCTAAACACGTTGGAGCTAAGCTGGGTTGATACATTTCCACTTACAGTGGCACAGTTGTAATTAGGTGCTTAATGAGATGCTCATGCAACACAAAGCAGTCAATAATGGGTGAGCTTTCATGATTAACTTGTCTGTGTGCTGTGCATCGCTTTAAAAAAAAAAAGATGGTGAGAGCGAGTGTCAAAATTTTAGGCATTAAGAAATGGAAATTAGGTGTCAGTTCAGTTCTCATGCGTTTAGCCCTTTGGCCCTCAAAAATGCTTTTGGCTCTTTGACATTGCTTTATCCACCCCACCAGAAAATGCTGTAGGGAACCAGGTCATTACAGCCGACCTTCACGAGGTATCGTTCTACCAGCTAGGTGCCAAAATTCAAATGGTTCTGTTTGTTTATCTTTCATTCCGTTTTGCAATTCTTAGATCCCATTTACAAACTGGAACTGAAATAACCAAGGCAAGTTAAGAAGGGAGCGGCATCGGGCATAGGTGGGGGTAAAACAATAAAGGGAAAGAACTGACTATGCAAAAAGGAACATCCCAAACTATCAGAGCCCCAGACTCCCGTCCAACTGAACCCACCCCAGCCAGGCATATCAAGCTGGGCCCGTGAAAAATCGCCCAGCTTGTCTGGCAGTGAACGCTGCGTGTTCCAGACGGAGCTATGGTGTGTGCGCCTGCTCTACTGACGTGCTGCTTTGGTACGGAAGGCACCACGGCCACAGGGAGCAGAGACATGGACTCCTACAAAACAAAATCCCAGATACACCTCCAACATCCCATCCCCTCCCGCACCTCCCCACTGTCTGCCATCCCCTCCCCAACCTCCACATGGCCATTCTCAGCCATTGCTAACAGTTCCATCCAGCCTTCAGCACTATAAATAAATAAAACATGGTGTTACACACGGCAGATGGTGCCAGAGAAACCTGGCATTTGATACAGGCATCTGATACAGTTCCACGTGGGAAACTAGTCGTTAAATTGGAGAAGATGGGGATTAATATGAGAACTGAAAGGTTAATAAAGCATTGGTTAAAGGGGAGTCTACAAGAGAGTCATACTGAACAGCGAGTTGTCAGGCTGGAGGGAGGTTACTAGTGGAGTTCCTCAGAGATCAGTTTTGGGACCAATCTTACTCAACATTTCTATTAGTGACCTTGGCACAAAAAGTAGGAGTGTGACACTATGGAGGACAAGAAAATCATACCAGAAGAACTGCATGACCTTGAAAGCTGGAGTAATAGAAATGGGATGAAAATTAATATTGCAAAATTATGCACTTAGGGACTATTGACAAGAAATTTTGCAATGAGCGGGGGACTTATCAGTTGGAAGTGATGGCGGAGAAAGACCTAAGTGCATTGGTTGATCACAGGATAATTATGAGCTGCCAGTGTGGTGTGGCCGTGAAATAGGCTAATGCCGTCCTAGGATGCATCAGGCGAGGTATTTCCAGTAGACACAGGGAAGGGTTAGTACTTCTGGCCTTAAAGTCTGTGAGTCTATAAGCTGTGCCTTGCGTTGCACAGACACTGCTGGAGCTCAGGGCCCATCGTGCTGCGCACGGCAGAGACCCTGACTGAGATCAGCACCTGCGTTGCGCTGGGCGCTGCACAGACAGAGAGGGACAGTCCTTGCTCAGCTCTGGAATGGTCTTACAAGAGGGGCTGTGGAGTCTCTTTCCCTGGAAGTTTTTAAGAGCAGTGTGACGAAGTGGGGCTCTTCTGAATGTTTCCTCTGAATACTGTGTGGGTGCCTCAGTTTCCCCTAGGCATTTCTTAAGTCTCCAGTGTGCATAAATGGCCGACACTTTGTATCCTAGCAACAAATGGCTGGGGCCCTTCCCCGCAAGAGATAGCTAAAGGTGAACAGAGAGATCAGGTGACCTCCTGGCCCGGCAAAGAGACAAAGTCCAGAGGAGGAGGGGCTGGAGGGGGTTTCAGTTTGGGAGCTGGCTGGGGACGAGGAGTGAGGGCAGACCTGGGGCCCAGCGAGCCAGAATGGACCCGGCTGAGGGGTCCAATTCTCTGTATCTACAAGCTCAGTTTTAGACCGTGTTCCTGTCATCGAATAAACCTCTGTGTTACTGGCTGGCTAAGAGTCACGTCTGACTGCGAAGTGGGGGGGCAGGACCCTGTGGCTTCCCCAGGACCCCACCTGGGCGGGCTCGCTGTGGGAAGCACACAGAGGGGCATATGTTGAATGCTCCAAGGAGAGACCCAGGAGGTGAAGCCGTGGGAGCTTCTTACCCTGGAGACAGTCTGCTCCAAGGGAGAAGAGGCTCCCCAAAGTCCTGCCTGGCTTCGTGAGGAGCAGTTCCAGAGCAGCGCCCGGGGGCTCCGTGACAAGCAGGTAGGACAAAGCTCTGTCAGAGGAATCTACATAGACTTGGTCCTGCCCCCGCAGAGAGAGCTGGACTTGATGACGTCTTGAGCTCCTGCCCAGCCCTACATGTCTCTGATGCTATGAAATAGATACGTATAAAACACAACGTACTGAGTAAAACCCACAACATGTCAGGCAATTCAGGAAAAAAAAAAAACACAGCATACAATGACAATACAAAGGAAAAGAAAACAACACAATGCTAACTAATACACCCTAGGACCAAATTACACAATGAAAAGAGCTCAACTCAAACCAGCACAACACAGGCACCAAATACACTGAGGCAAAACAAATGCACCATAAAACTATGCAACACAACATGGTGCAGTCACAAATGGCACCATGCAAAACAGCTCAGCATAGAACAGGGCACAGCACAAAACAGAAATATTTCAGTGTAGGCCTGGAAGGGATCTTGAGAGGGCGTCTACTCCAGCCCCCTGTGCTGAGGCAGGACCAAGTATCCCTAGACATTCCCAGACTGGTGTATCTCTAACCTGATCTTAGAAACCTCCAGTGAAGGAAATGCCACAGCCTCCCTTGGAAGCCAATGCAAGGCAGACACAGCCCAAAACAAGCTGTACACACACACGCTGGGCTTGGGGTTAAGAGGAGAAGCAAGAATTCAAACAAGTTGGGTTCAGTTCCCAGTTCTGCCCCAAATTCTCTATGCAAACTTCAGCAAATTACTTCAGCTCTTGGAGCTTCAGTTTCCCCATCTGTAAAATGGAGACTCGCCTCCCACCATTGGCCTATTTAGCCTTTGAGCTTTTTGTGGCAAGGCCTCTCTGTCACTGTGGGCATGTCCACACTGCAGTCAGACACCGGCGGCTGGCCCGTGCCCGCTGACTTGGGCTCACATGGCTCAGGCCGCAGGGCTGTTTAATGGTGGTGTCGAAGTTCCGGCTGGGGCTGCAGCCCAAGGTCTGGCACCCTCCCACCTCGCAGGGTCCTACAGCCTGGCCCCAACCTGAGCCCAGACATCTACCCGGCAATTAACCAGCCCCTTCGCCTGAGCCCTGTGAGCCTGAGGCAGCTGCCATGGGCCAGCTGGGTGGGGGGGGAGGTGGTTAATGGCAGGGTAGAGATACCCTGGGTGTCTGTGCAGCACCTGTCACAATGGGGACCCTGACCTTGGTCAGTGTCTGTGCAGAGCCTGGGGGCCTGATCTCAGTCGGGGGCTCTGCAACTCCCGGCATTACAGGATCCCGGATTTTGTTTGGGGTCCCTGCAGCACCTGGCAAAATGTGGGGCCAGGAGCTCTGTCAGGGTCTGTGCAGTGCCCAGTACAGTGGTACAACATGATTTGGGTTGGGATCAGTGCAGTGCGAGGCCCAACGGGGACACAGATCTCAGTTGAGGTCTCTGAAGTGCCCAGCACAATGGATGCAGCACTTTGAGTCGCAGTCGTGCACTGCCTGACACAAGGGGGGGCCGTGATCTCGGTCCAGGTCTCAGTTTTACCTGGCACAACAGTGGGGTCTGATCTCAGCTGGGGTCTCTGCAGCACCTGGCAGAACAGGGCCCAGATCTCAGTTGGGGTCTCTGCAGTGCCTGGCAGATCAGAGCCCAGATCTCAGTTGGGGTCTCTGCAGCACCTGGCAGAACAGGGCCCAGATCTCAGTTGGGGTCTCTGCAGCACCTGGCAGAACAGGGCCACGCTCAGTACGATAAGAGCCCTGATCTCAGTCACACACCTGGAGAGAAAAGCAGGAAGATTTTTGAGAATTCGATATCAGTATTTCAGAACAGAGGAGAAAATGGGGCACAAACTAAATATTTGCCAATATAAGGGACAAACATTAACATCTGGGGCAATTTTATGTCACCATTCAACCATTTAAGAGAAAAGAGGGGAAATTTGAGGGGATTATACAGTGATATTCAATCAACAACAGAATGGGATGGATTCTTCTTGCCTCACATTCCCATGACCAGGAGGGAGCCCTGGGTCCCTGTGGCTTTGACCGGGGAAAGGAGGGGACTGGATTCAGAAGGTCGCTGGCTGTGACTCAGAAAGTCGCTGGCTGGGGGGTCTGGGAATGTGACGGGGCAGGGGGGCTGCTGGGTTGGGCAGGGTGGGGGAGGGGGGCAGTAGCTGGACTGGGAAACCTGGGGCTGGGCCGTCTCCATGGGGGACGCTTGCTCCTCCCTCCCTTTCCTGGCCCTTCCCAGGCCCCGTTGCCAGCAGAGAGAGGCCCCCCCGCCCCCCCCAGCCCAGAGGTGTCCCTGTCTCAGGGCCCCCCCAGCCTCTGCCCAGCTCAGGAATCACTCGGGGGAACCATTTCCCACCCGCACAAGGACAAATCCCTGCAGGGAAATGGGGGGAAACCCCCCAACCCCGAGCTCTGAACTGGCCATTGGCGAAGGGGATATAAAATGGGGCACAATCGGGGGCAGGGAACTTCTCAGGGGTGGGGAGGGGTCACCCTGGGGGCTGCTCGTGGCTCTCTAGGGAGAAAGGGGGCAGGGCGGGGGGGCAGGGGGTCCCCACGGGGGGGGCAGCGGTAAATCCGAGGGGGTCTCAGCCCCCCCCTGTCGCTCCCCGCTCCTCGGGGGTCGCCGGCTCCTCCCCGGCCATGTCCGGGCTGCACCGACACTTCCCCCGCCCCTTTCCCAGCCCCGCCGGGACCCCCGCCCGGCCCCGGCCCCGCCCCCTGGGGGGGTTCAGGGGCCCCCGGCACAGACCCCCCCCCGGCCCCGCCCGGGCTCCCGGCTCACAATGGGGCAGCGCGCGGCGCTCCCCCCGCAGCGGATCACACTCCGCCCCGCCCCCGATCTGCGCATGCCCAGAGCCGGGAGACACAAAACTCTTCTCTGGCTCCGGGAGAGGCTCCAACTGCCCCGCGCGCGTTTGCGGTCCGGCTCTGCCTCCCTCGCGAACGTCACTTCCTGTCCAGGGAGCGTGAGGAACTACATCTCCCAGCCTGCCCCGGGGGCGCTTCCGCCCTCCCCAGCCCAGGGAAGGGAGGGGTCAGCAGCTGGTACTGCGCATGCTCCGTGCGAGCCCCGCCACCACTCATCCTTCCCTCCGGCCCCGCCCCCTCTCCCAGCCGGTGCCTCTCAGACCCCCCCCGCCTGTTCCCGGGGAGCGGCAGAGCCGGGGGGGCTCGTGACCCCCCAACGTAATAACCGGCCCCGAACAGCCCCCGGCCCCGACCCCGCCCGGCAGGAGCGTGTCCGCCCCGAGCGTGTCCCCGGCCCCGGGCCCCTCGCAGGGGGTTTGGGACCCGCGGGGAAGCGGGACCCGCCTCAGCCCGGAGGGGGCAGGATCGGGGCGGGGTCTCCGCAGGGGAAAAGCGGGGGCGGGGCTGGTGCAGCAGCTCCCCCCCCCCCCCCCCCGCGGTGCCCGGGTGCAGGGCACGGGGATTGCAGGGCCCGGGAAGGGGCTGGGGCAGCTGGGGAGGCCGGAGCCGGAGCCGGGAGCGCACAGAACCGGGACCATCAGCCCCCGGCAGCTCCGGAGAGACCAGACGCTGCCGCCTCCATCGGGAGCTGGGAGCGGAGCAGCTGCTGCTTCCCCAGCGGGGTCTGTGCGGGGGGAGCCCGACATTAACCCCTCCGGGCCGGGCGGGGGCTGCTCTGGCTGCAGTGGAGCCAGCTCAGGTCGGGTTATTGGGGGGTGGCTGGTGGGGTCCTGCTGGAGGGGGAGGGGCAGTAAACACTGAAGAGGTGGCAACTTCTGGGGAGTTAGGTCTGGGGGGGGCAGGGAATATGCTGGGTGAGGAGAGGGAGGGGACAGAGTGTGACAAACCTCCTGGGACTTGTTTAACGGGGGCCTAGATCCTCAGAACAAAGGCTTGGGTGTTGGGGGAGAAAATTCCCTAATTTGTGAAACAGGAAACAGACAAAGCAACCCCCTGGGCGGGGCTGGGAAAACTGACCAGACTCCCAGTGCTGAACCCCTCAGCCTGCGAGCCAGGGGCTGGTGCGACATGGAAAGGGGGCACCCACCGGGGAGGTGTAGGGAAGATGTCCTGGCCCCTCACCTCCAGCTGCTGGCAGTGGGGAGGGTGTTGGGTTCCTACCATGGGGCTGGATCAGCCTCTGGCTCGTAGCCGTGTGATGGATCTGCTGGCAGAGACAAGGGGTCTCTCTTTGTTCTCTCACCATGGTGCCCCCCGGCTGCTCTCGGCAGTGTGGGGATAGGACTGTGCTGACTGTCTCTGTCTCAGAGCTTCCATTTGATTGGTTCCTTTCCTCCATGACTAGTGGGGCAGCAGGTGTTGGACTCTTGCTCTTTCAGGGGCCGGTGACCTTCCAGGAGGTGGCTGTGTATTTCACCAGGGAAGAGGGGGCTCTGCTGGACCCCACTCAGAGAGCCCTCTACAGAGACGTCATGCAGGAGAACTCTGAGAATGTGACCTCGCTGGGTAAGGATTCCCCTCCCCTCCGTCCTTAGAAGAGGAAATGAAGAGTTAAGGTTCATGGCACTCCCACAATGCCACCTCTGCTCTGCCCTGTTTCAGCATCACCCCAACATGCCAGAGAGACACACACTAGCCCTCTCCCCTCCCCGGTTACAGAGCGCTCTGGGAACAGAGCAGTGCAGCAGAAAGTCTCACGACTTCTCTTTGCTAAGATAATATTCGGGTTCATCTCCGTCATAGCAAATAGAAACTTCCTCCCCCTGGCCTGCTCTCCGGTACTGAACCTCCTGCACACAGACCAGCTGAGACTCGCAGTATTACCACCTCTTTGCCCTCAACCTGAGTTTTCCTTTGGAGTCACTGCTTCACTTACCCCTCACTTACCCCTCACAGATCACTCGAACATACGCCGCCAGGGTGCTGACAACCCCCATGGCAAGCACACGCCCTTGGCCACCTTTGCTGACAAAGCCGACAACACTCAGCACAGAACTGAGGCAGAATTGGCCCCCAGGTTTCACATGCACCTCTCTGCATAGCACAGGCACAGCTCTGCCCAGCTGCTCCAACCCATCCCTCCGTCAGCCAGTCACAGCTCCAGCTGGCCCCGTGCACACAGCTGGAGGCATGCGGATAGATGCTGGGATTCCCACCTGTGAACACAGCACAGACAGTGGCACGTTCTCTTAGTCTTTCCTCAGATCGATTATAGGTTCCTAGCTTTGAAGGCCAGATATGACTATTAGGTCATCTACTCTGATACCACAGACCATAGAATTCATCCTGTTACTGCTGCATTGAGCTGAATACCTGAGTCCCTGTGGCAGTTTGTTAACCTTTGCACAGGCCACACAGAACCATCCTCAGTGGTTCTTGCCAGCTGCAGGGTTAAGGGTTGGGGGCAAAGTTAAGGTTGCATTGGAGGGGGGGGCGTTTATATTAGCTTCTCATTTCCTGGTTCGCAGAGGTTTAAGTTTAGTCACCATCTATACCACAGGTTGGCAAAGTACCCTCCTGCCTCCCTTGTTTTCTTTCCCTTGAGCAGGGTTTCCAGTTTCCAAACCCTATGTGATCTCCCAGCTGGAAGGAGGGGAAGAACCGTGGGTCCTGGATCTCCAGGGTTCAGAGGAAAGCGAGATCCTGAGAAGTCCCTGGACAGGTGAGGAAACATGAAATCAACCCAGAAACTGTAAGTGCCTGAGAGAACCAGCTGGGATTCCCCACACAGACTCTGTGAGCTCAGGACTGTCCCCAGCAGATCACACTCCTGGCTTCCTACAGATGATGACTGACAGCTTGGCTGGAGCTCCCTCCCTTCCTACTGAGTGTTTGGATGGGATGTGGGCAGGGCCGGCCGTGGGGACATGGCACCCTGGGCAAACTTGCATTTTGGTGCCCCTGGCTCCCATGGGCATGGCACCCCCCCTTCCCTCTGTCCCCCATGGGCTCCCCAGGCTCCTCACCCTCCCCTCCCCCCAGCCCCTGCACTGTGCCCCCTTCGCTCCAAATACCTGCTCCCCCTTCGCTCCTAACACCTGCCCCCTCCAGCCCCTCCCAGCACCTGCCCCCTCCTGTGCCCCTAAGCCCTGCACTGTGCCCTTTCACCCCAACCCCTTCCCCTCCCTCATGTGCCCCTAAGCCCAGGACTGTGCCCCTGCACCTCCTCACCCTAAACCCCTGCATGGTGCATACCTCCTTCACCCCAAACCCTGCCCCTGCACCTCAACACCTGCCCCCTCCTGAGCCCCCAGCCCCTGCACAGTGCCCCCATTTCCCAAATACCTTCTCCCCTCCTGCACCCCTAATCCCTACACCCCTTCAATCCTAACTTCTGCCCCCTGCACTCCAACCCCTGCCCCCTCCTGAGCCCCCACCCCCTGCACAGTGCCTCCTTTTCCCCGAACCCCGGCCACCTCCAGCACCCAAGTGGGGAACCTGACCTAGATGCACAAAGCAGCTGGCATTGCTGCTCGCCCCCCCACTGGACTGCTGCTCCCCCGCCCCACGCAGCCCTGAGGGGACAGGAACAGCAGCAGCTGCACACGTGGAGCAGGGCGGAGGAGGGGCCCCTCCGCTCCAGAGCAGTCACCTGGCTCTGACGGCTGGTCGTCCAACTGCCCCCTGCAGCTCGGCTCTCTCCCACTCCCCCACGCTGCTGCTTATCTGCTCCCCATGCCGCTTTCATCAGCCCAGCGAGCCTCTGGGCAGCAGGTCAGGCGGGAATCCAAACCCTGTGCCCGGCACCCCCTTGGGTGGGGCACCCGTACAGCCCCCCCTAAGGGCTGGTCCTGGGTGGGGAGCAGAATTGATCCCCTCCACTGTCCTCTATGGGGATGAGTTTGGGGGAGTTCAGTCCCCGATTTTTATTTTCTGTGTCCTCAGCACTTACTTGGGTTTGTTCTCTGCCTTTCCATCCCCAATTCTGAGATTTCTCCTCCCTTCTAGCAGGTGATGGGCTGGTGAGGGAGAGCGAGGAGCAGAATCCTCACCAGGAAGATGCTGAGCTCGCCGAAGCACATGGGGAATTACCGCGAAGATCCAAAGGGAGCGTGTCCCGCCCCCGTGAGCAGGGAAAAGCTGGTGAAAGTTACCACAGATCAGAGAGAGAGCAGGGAAGCCACTCAGAGGAGAGAGTGGATGAACCCATTAATTGTCAGGGAACTCACAGGGACCTCAAGGAAACTACATCCCAGGAGAAAATCCTCAGGGAAAAGAGAGAGACGACATGCAGTGAGTGTGGGAAAAACTTCAATTACCGCTCAGCCCTTATTCGACATGAGATAATCCACACGAAAGAGAGACCCTACGAATGCTGTGAGTGTGGGAAAAGCTTCAATCGTACCTCAGTCCTTAGTAGGCATCAGCGAATACACAGAGGAGACAAATCCTATGAATGCTGTTAGTGCAGGAAAAGTTTCACTCAGAGATCAGCCCTTATCTCTCATCAGAGAATCCACACGGGAGAGCGATCCTATGAATGTTGTGAGTGTGGGAAAAGCTTCTCTCGGAGCTCAAACCTTACTATAAATCAGCGGATCCACACAGGAGAGAGACCCTATGAATGCCGTGAGTGCGGGAAAAGTTTCACTCACCTCTCCTCCCTTATCTCCCATCAGACAACGCATACGGGAAAGCGACCCTACAAATGTTGTGAGTGTGGGAAAAGCTTCTCTCGGAGCTCAAACCTTACTATGCATCAGAGGATCCACACAGGAGAGACACCCTATGAATGCAGTGAGTGCGGGAAACGTTTCACTCACCTCTCCTCCCTTATCTCTCATCAGAGAGTCCACACGGGAGAGAAACCCTATGAATGTAGTGAGTGCGGGAAAAGCTTCTCTCGGAACTCAACCCTTATTACACATTACAGAATCCACAGCGGGCAGAGACCCTATGAATGCTGCAAGTGTGGGAAAAGCTTCAGTCATAGCTCAGGCCTTTCTAAACATCAGAGAATCCGTAAAGGAGATAAACTTCATAAAAACCTTCTCTAGAGCTGTCAGACATTTTTTTTCTTTAATTCTTTTGACAGTTCCCAGATAGTGACTATTAAGGTATTTGCATCTTTTGCACATTGTGGTCCCTCAGCTCCCACACATGAGTTGCCCAGTTTTGAAGCTCGCCCATCTTTGGGGTGGATCCTGTGGTCCTTTCTATCAACTCCATTGTCCTGCAAGTCATGGGAGTGGGTGTCCTTTCTACCAGGAATGTCCGTCACCCCAGGTGAGGGAGATAGGGGGTGTCTTCAACCAGTTACGTTGAGATAAAATCTACCTGGGCCTCATCACTATGGTTGCCATGGAGTTAGCTAGCTTGAGTTCACTTTCCTGATGTAAAAAGAGAACTATTCTTGCACTAAAGACATGGGCCATGGAAAGTAGGTGGAGTTATCTTGCACATTTCCTCCTGATCTGACCTAACCACCGTCACATTTCCTTGTCTAAACAAACCTGGAGATTCACATTTGTACTCCTCCTCTCAGTGCAAAGTTATTGTTCGAGTTGCCACATTCCTCTTTGAGGACAGATTTTCTCATTCCCAGTTGTTGTCACATTACCCTGGATTGTGCAGAACAGCAGTTATTTTGACTTTTTTCTCATTTAAAATATATTTAAATATGATGAAGAGCTGGAGCATTGTCAGGGAAATAAGTGTCATTTTAGGCTCTGTGACACTGGAAGGAGATGGGGAAGGATGGAATCTCCGAGTCACCTCATCACCCCAGAACTGTTACCTTGTGCCTGAGCCATGCACAGTTCACCCCTTCATATTCCTTCACTTCCCAAAGTGTCCGGTGAGGTCATGTTCTTGGCTGTCACTTGGGAATGGTGCTTGTACACGTCTTTGATCCTAAATCAGTCAGTCTGGCAGGAGGTGAAAGTGTCACAGACTTGGAAGGGGATTTCAAATGGATCCCAAGCACTGTTCAAATCCCCTTTTCCCTCTATTGGCAAAGCCACTTCTGGGAAGGTCGGCTGTTTTTTCCACCCGTTATGAAGGTGCTAAAACTTCTGTAAATAACACTAATGAGACAGCGCTGGGTGAAGCAGGTTTCAGTGGATCATTGGAGAATTTCTCATCCTGATTCTGAGACATCAGATGTAACCTAGTCTGGAATTTCACTTTAAATTAAAATGAAAGTGTCTTCTACCTCTCTGTGATATGGGTTTTCTATCTTTCATGAAGGGTCCTTGGTCATATAACTGCACGTTAGTGTTGTTTGACAGATTGTAGCTCAGATTTATTGGGAAATTTCAGACAAATGACCATCGTTCTTTACTTTAGGTTTGTTTTTTCCCCTATCCCTGCATGGTGACATGGAGAAAATTCAAATGCAGTTCAGTCAGCATTAGAGAATACTCCAAGCTGCTGGACATATTATCAGAGAAACAGTCTGGTTTTAAACCTCCAGTCTGAAAAGGTGAACAGCAGCAGACCCCAAATGGTGCAACTGACGGAAGTAAGTGCACATGGTCACAGGGTGGTTCAATTGTTTAAGTCAATATTGTCTCAGATGATCCAGGGATAGAATTCCACAGCAAGTGACTTGGAACTAGGCAAAATGCCCAGGTATTTGGTTCCCAAGGTATTTGTGACCCAGTCCCTACAGGAGGTTACTCCTGAAGAGATCTCCTAGCTAATCCCAACATTTGGGAAATGCTGTCTGTGATGAGGTGTATCAACCTTGAACTGGTACTGCTAGGGTTAACTGCGCCCTGTGGGCTGAAGAGGCCACGCCCCCTCACCCTCTCTGGGCATGCGCCCACTGGAGAGGGAGTATAAAAGGGAGCAGCTCAGCTCAGCCTGGGTGGACTGAGGAGGAGAACCAGCCTATGTTGTGGGCTCCTGCCAGGAAGCTGCTGGACCCCCAGGCTGCACCATCCAGCCACCCTAAGGCCCCTGCAGACACCCAGTTGACCGCCAAGGATGCGACGCTGGATGCCGGGACATTACCGACTCTGGACGTAAGGCAGGGAAGTGACTCAGGGAATGGGACTGTTGCAGTGAGAGATCAACCCTAGACACAGGATTATTGGTTCCTTAAGGCCCTGGGTCAGGACCTGGTGGAGTAGGGTGGTCCAAGGTCCCTCTACCCTGCACTGCGCCCACCACTGGATGGAGTCACCACCTGAAGACAAGCTGTCTTGACCCAGGGACAGATTTCTCCCCCCCACCCAAATCCCTGCCTTCTTCCGTACATGGCCACACACCCTGTGACAGGATGTATCAACCCCATGACACTGTCCATAATGATGTAGATGTGGAGGAAACAGAAGTGGTGTTTTTGTTGAACTCACCATTTGTGGGTGATGGAACTGGTGTGTAGGATGAAATCAGTGTTGTATGTGAGATGGCTGCATTTTTAATAGGAACCTCATCTCTGTTATTTTACAGAGATTCTGA
Organism: Mauremys reevesii; assembly: GCF_016161935.1. Taxonomy (NCBI): domain Eukaryota; kingdom Metazoa; phylum Chordata; order Testudines; family Geoemydidae; genus Mauremys; species Mauremys reevesii. Next base: position 42,083,873 of record NC_052634.1, read on the forward strand.
TCCAGGACTGTATCTGATCCAGGGGTGGGCAAACTACGGCCAGGGGGCTGCATCCAGCCCTTCAGACATTTTAATCCAGCCACTGGGGAGCAGGTGCTAGGGCTTGCCACGTTCCGACACTCCAGCCGGGGAGCAGGTCGGGGGCTTGCCCCGCTCCGCATGTGCTGTGGCTCCGTGCGGCTCCTGGGAGCACTGGCATGTCCCCCACTCCAGCTCCTACACATAAGGGCACCCAGGGGGCTCCACACACTGCCCCCACCCCAAGCACCACCTCCATGGTTCCCATTGTCCGGGAACTGCATTCCACTGGGAGCTGCCTGGCCATGCCTCTGTGTAGGAGCCAGAGCGGGGACATGCTGCTGCTTCCAGGAGCTGTTTGAGGTAAGCGACAACCGGAGACTGACCCTCTCCCTTGCCCCAGCCTCCCACTCTCCTAACCCCTCAGTCCCAGCCTGGAGCACCCTCGTCCACCCCCAACCTCTCATCCCTTGCCCCACCCCAATCCCCTGTCCAAGCCCGGAGCCCTCTCCCACACCCTGAACTCATTTCTGGCTCCACCCCAGAGCCCACTACCCCTCCCATACCCCAACCCCCAATTTTGTGAGCATTCATGGCCCCATACAATTTCCATACCCAGATGTGTCCCTCGGGCCAAAAAATTTGCCCACCCTGATCTAATCCCTAACCACAACTGTACTCAAGGGTTCACTGGTGGAAAGGGGGATTAAAGGAAAACTGCCATATATGAGAAAATTCTTTAATTGTTGAGGATTTATTATTACCAATGAAAATGAAATTAAACACGAAGTTACTCTTTAACGGAGAAGAGACTTAATTGTGGGATCAACTGAATTATACTGGAGAAATAAAACTTGTCTTGTTTTTCTTTTTGTTAGTAATGTAGGAAATGGGGGCTCATCCTGAAAAGCTTCTTTGATGTAACTTACCCCCCTTGGCCTAAAATGTCCAGATGTAAAACCTCACTCCAAAGGTTGGGGTGGGGGAATGTGTGTGAGAAATAGAGTAGAGGAGAAAACTGTCCCAGTATCGATTTGAATGATTTGTATTTCAAATGGAACGTATTTTGATTAGCTTCAAAGTCAATTTCTACGTAGGTGTGTTAGCAAAAAGAAGGTGGTAAGGGAAAGTGTGGGACCCCTATTGAAGGGGGCAGGCAACCTAGTGACGGATAATGTGGATAAAGCTGAAGTGCTCAATGCTTTTTTTTTGCCTCGGTCTTCACAGACATGGGCAGCATAGTACGGGGAGGAGGGGAGCAGCCCTCAGTGGTGAAAGAACAAATTAAGGACTATTTAGAAAAGCTGGACATGACCAAGTCCTTGGTTCTGGATCTAATGCATCTGAGGGTCCGGAGGGAGTTGGCAGATGTGATTGCAGAGCCATTGATCATTCTCTTTGAAAACTCGTGGCGATTGGGGGAGGTCTCGGATGATTGGAAAAAGGCAAATCTAGTGCTTATATGTCTGCACTGCAATTTTAGTCATGCAGCCCAAGCCCCATAAGCCTGAGTCAGCTGACCCCGGGTTTGAGACAGGTGCCCTGGGTGTTTTAATCGCAGTATAGACATAAGGTTAGGCTACATCTACAGTGCAATGAAACACTCATGGCTGACCCCTGTCACATTAATCAGGGTCAGGCAGCTTGGGCTGTAAAGTTGCAGTGTCTGTGTCTGGGCTCAGGCTCAGTCCCCTGCTCTAGGAGCCCAGAAGGTTGGGAGGGAGTTTAGCAAATGGAAATGGTGACACCGCAGGGAAGTATTACCCTGGACTCAATGGCATTTCTCCATTGGTCTGTCTGCTCTGGGGCAGGGACAGTAATACGTCCTGCTGCATTTATTATTTCAAAGGGCGGTTTAGGATTTTCATTCTCTCACACCGTGCACAAAGCAGGACTCAATCCTGGGTGCAAACTAAACCAGCTGCCCATGGATTCTGGCAGCCAGAATGAGCCATTTGGTGTGAGAGCCCAGACCTGCCCCTGTCCCAGAGGGAGGGGGGTCAGCTGTGACAGGCTGGACCACTGACCTATCAGCTCTTAACTCCCAAACTTTCATCAACTCTATTATCAGTGCCTGTGAGTGTAATTTAAACCATACTGGACTGGACCATCTAGCTCTCTGTTGTGTCCTCTGACCGTAGCCAATACCAGGTGCTCCAAGAGTTAAACAACAGGGCACTACTGGGAGTTGAACCCAGGATCTCCTGTTTACAAAACAGGTGCTTTAGCCAGCTAAGCCATGGTGCCTGCCTGTGGCTAAGGGACACTCTCTGCCCACACATGACTCCCTGCCATCCCCAGTGGGGACTGACAAGCTTTCCAAGTGTTTGGATTCTGCAAAGCAGAGAAGCAGGTGAGGTTTTCCTTGCAAGGGGTGTGTGTGTGTGTGTGTATATATATATATATCTTTGGCCAGGTCTGCACTACAAAGTTATTTCAGCAGAATTATATTGCTCAGTTGTGTGAAAAACACACAATGCTCCCTCGGTCGGCAGCTTCTTCTCTGTCCCAACCCACAGCCCCTCCTATTCCCGGTGCCCCTCAATCCCAACCTCGACGAGAGGCCTAGAGCTTTTTGCAGCAAACTTCAAGCGACAAATTGTCAGTGTAAATGCTGCTGTTCATTATATCACCATAAGTGGCCACCTCCAGTATAACACAATGCCTGCCGTGAACTCGCCTGCCCTGCATTCCTGCTACAAAGGCTGGGCCCCTCCCCTTTCATAGCTCCAGAAAGTTCTGACAGCTGAGCCGCTAGCTACACCAGGATTAGGTTGATATAACTGCATTGCTTGGGGGGGGTACATTTTTTACACCTCTAAGTAATGTAGTTACACCGATCTAATTTTGTAGCGTAGACCTGTCCAAAGAATCACTCACACACCTTGGGAGTAAACCTTCCCCTGCTCCTCTGCTTTACAGAATCCAAACACGAGCAAAGCTTGTCAGGGCCCAGTGGGGATTGGCAGAGAGTCAGGTGTGGGCAGACAGGATGCTTTAACTAACAGCAGGCACCATGGCTTAGCTGGTTAAAGCCCCTGTTTTGTGAACAGGAGATTCTGGGTTCAACTCCGAGTGATGCTTTGATGAGTGGCTTTTGGGGCACCTGGTGTTGGCTACTGTCAGAAGACAAGATTCAGAGCTAGATGGACGTTTGCTCTAGCCCAGTGTGGTTTTTCTTATGGTTTAAATTACACTCGCAGGCACTGATAATAGAGTTACTGAAAGTTTGGGTGTTAAGAGCTGGTAGGTCAGTGGTCCAGTCCCCTCAATGCGGTTTTACCATTTCCACTCGCTAAACTCCCTCCCACCCTTCTGGGCTCCTAGAGCAGGGGACTGAGCCTGAGCCCAGACACGGACACTGCAACTTTACTCCAGCCCAAGCCGCATGGCCCTGATTAATCCGACACGGGCCAGCCGAGGGTGTTTCATTGCACTGGAGACTCCCAAGGACTATCCCAGGAACCGTGTACAATGCAGGCTTCTCCGAGATAGCACAACGACAATGGACACTGCTTGACTCACATGGTAACAAAGGAGCTTCCTAGCAAGTTGGAGGAAACTATGAAAGACGGGAAGAGACATCATGACTTGGCCTCTCTCCCCCACAATTCAGTAGCTGGAAACACACCTGGAGGACAAAGACTGAACTGACTCAGAAATCAGAATAGAATAATAACAATAATACTTTCAAACCAAAGACCCCAACCAGACTAGTATTGGTTTTTCAGCAGAAAATTTTCAGTTTGGGGAATTTTGTTTTCTCAGTCAGACCTTGCCAAGGGAAGCAGGGAGAAAATGTTGGAGTTGCCTCCTTCAGAACAGCTTGGCCTAGACACTAGCTCTGGTTCACTGCTCTGGTCTTGCTCGGGTTGAGGGTATTTTAATAATTTGGGCAGGTCCCAGGGTGTTTGGGGGAGATGATGAGGATGTTCCCTTTTGAGATAAAAACTATGAAATACAGCACTAGAGAATTTTTTTTAAGAAATCTGGGATTTAGACATTTTATTTAAAGCAAAGGAGTTCTGAGTTTCTGTTTGCAAGAAGCAACATTGTTTGATCTGTCATTGTACCAAAGGGGAGATGATTGTCTACAAAGGAGGGGTGATGACTAAATGCATCCGATGAGAATGGGATTCGAACCCATGCGTGCAGAGCACAATGGATTAGCAGTCCATCACCTTAACCACTCGGCCACCTCATCTGAGCTAGCAAAAAAGAGACAGGAGGAGAAATCTTAGGCCGGCAGAGCTAGGGACAATAAGGAGTTTTTAAATACTAAGTGGAAGCAGAGGCTGAATGAGCTCCCCCCTCACATCTAGTGAGGAGATGGGGGAAAGACTTCAGGAACAGACCGTGTTTGCACAGACACACCTACTCTGCCTAGATATGCAGCATGATGGGGCCGCTTTCCCAAAATGACCAGTTTTGGCTGGTGGTGGGTTACAAATCACTTTAGGATTGAGTGGAATGAAATGTTATTATCCTTCCTGCATGAGTGAAGGGCAGCAGAACATATCTAGTCCGTCCTGATGGAGGGCTGGGTGGGTGGGTGAGGAATAGCTTTTATTGGACTTTATAGAAGTGATTGAGGACATCACCCTAAACCAGGGGTCCCCAAACATTTCACACTGTGCCCTCTTAGCCATGGCTGTGGCCCCTCGGAAGCCACGGTCAAGAACCGGGGCTGGTAATGGGGCTGTTGCTTGCTGGGGAGAGGGGTGCAGACAGGGGTAAGGGGGTCGAGGCCGAGCAGGGAGCCAGAGCCCCAGGCTGAGGGTGGGGGTTGGGGAAGACCTGGGGCAGAGTGGGGCTGAGTGCTGCTACCTCCATGGGGGCTGGCTCAGGCCCTGAGGTGCCCCCATGAATGTTCCTCTGTGTTGGAAAATTATAGTGCTAATGAAGCCTTTCCGTATTAGGCCTGAGTAAACCAAAGTTATGTTATGCTTGTCCAAACTGTGTTGGAAAGCTTACAGAACTCATTAGACTGAAGGCCGTGTATCTACCTAAGTCAGCTATTTCGCTTATCAGTTTTGTTTGGCTCCCCAAGTATATGTTGGCTCCCCAAGTGTATGCAGCTGCGTTCACATGTATGCATCCAAAGTATCTAGTACAAAGGGTCAACGGATGTATCTTGTGTCCCCTTCAGAATGACAAATGTATCCTCAACAGATGTATCTTGTAGCCCCCACAAAATGATATATGTATCCTGCATATCCAATTATCCCCTAACAGATGCATGTACAGGTTCTACAGGTCAACCAAATGACGTAGACAAACGTAGGCTAAGTTGTTTGTTTCGGGGTATAAAGGTAAGCCCATCTGGCCATGTAAGGTGTGTCTCTTTCTCTGGCACTAGCCGAGAGGAACACCCGCTCAGCTGACCGATCAATAAAGGGTGTGGTACTTGTCTTCCTGTCTCCGTGCCTCCTTGGTGTAATTAGGTAAGCTCCGGGGAGAACGAGCCCTTTTGGCTAACATCTGTGTCCCCCTAGGAGTCATGCCCCACATTTTGGGGACCACTGAACCCTACTCACTAAGCAGGGGCTAGTGATGCCAAAGCCCAGGGAAAGGGAGAACAAGTGCGGGGCCCCCAGCACTGGAACCATGTGAAGGGGCTGCAGGAGAGGGGCAATGGCTGGTGGCCCAGGGAGTTAAGGGCTTAGGGGGCAGGAGTTAGGGGTGAAGGAGGTGCAAGGGTTGGGAGTGCAGGAGCTAGCGGTAAAGGGGGAGTGGGGATCGTCCAGGGGCAATGGGGAAGTGCCAAAGTACAAGCTTTGCCCAGGGCACCATTTTCCCTAATGCTGGTCTGAGCAAACAATTGGAAATGACCCTTCAGTGAGACCAGAACCATCATGTAGAAAAGCTCCTTTGTTAAGTGGTGGTGGCTGAGGGCTTAGGGAGATGGGTTAGAAAGCAACGGGCGTCTTTCTGTAGTGGTTTGATTCTTGCCTGCTAGGCAAGGCTGGTGTGTGGTGTCTCCATGGCTGCACTTTCAGTGTCTGATCTGCCACAGGGAGCCAAGTCTAGACATATTCAGAGGCTCTATGCCAGGGTTTCTCAAACTTTCTTTCATTGCAACCCCCTTCTGCCAAAAAAAACTTACTACATGGCCCTGGAAAGAGGGACCAAGCCCCTCCCCACTGAGCAGAGGCAGAGGAAACAAAGCCTGAGCCCTGCCCCAGTTAGGGGAAGGCAAAACCAGAGCTTGAGGGATTCAGCCCTGGGTGGTGGGGCTCAGACTTTTGGTTTCAGCCCCAGGCCCCAACAAGTCTAATGCCAGCCCTGGCAACCCCATTAAAACAGAGTTATGACCCACTTTGGGGTCCTGACCCACAGTTTGAGAACTACTGCTCTATGCTGATGGGAGAGAGTTTTCCTGGGGGTGTAGTTAATCCACTTCCCAAGAGGTGGCAGCTATGTCAGTGGGAGAAGCTATATCGGTGGGTGTGCAAGCTGTGGTGTTTACCACATTTAAGAAGTTTAATCAAACCCCATTTTTAAAACCACCTGTGGTCTGGGAATGGCAAAGGACCTCGATGAAGCAGGATTTGTCCTTCAAAGTCCTGGACATCACGATTCTATACTTTTGCTGTCATGGGGGTATAGCTCAGTGTTACAGTGCTTGACTGTGGTTCACCTAGTCCTCAGTTCAAACCCCAGTGTTCTCTTATAACCCTCTTTCTTTTTTTTTTTTAAATGTTAAACATTTTCATTTCCATTCTCCATTATGTTCAGGGGCTCCTCTCTACAGGAGTGCTTGATATCAATGTAAACACTCAACATTTCTCTGTCCAAATGCATAAAAACCTAGCAAAGCTGTCCATCAGCTGAAATCAGTTCCAATCCTCTAAGTGTCTAGTTTATGTTTTCATCAGTTAAACAAAGGTATCATACGAATGTACATTTGCAGATCCCTCTTCTCCAGGAGCTGTGCTGTGCAGAAGAACAAGAACCACATCCAGTTGCAGTTCAGGAGTCTGATGACCAAAGAGCCACGAAGTGTTCTGAGGGCTGGAGAAAAATGCCTTCTAGTGAGCTATTGAACGAGCTCAACCTGTTTCGCTTATCAAAAGAAGATTGAAAGGTGACTTCATTGAAGTGTTTAAGGGCCTTAATGGAGAGAAAAGATGGGGTATGAAAGGGCTCTTTAATCGAGCAGAGAAAGGCATAACAAGACCCAATGGCTGGAAGGTGAAAAGAGACAAATTCATATTACAACTAAGGCACAAATATTCAACATCGAGGATGATTCACCACAGGAACAATCTCCCAAGGAAAGTGGTGGATTCGCCATATCCTGATGTCATTTCATGAAGACTAGATGCCTTTCTGGAATGTGTTTGCCCCAAAAGTAGCTATTGTGTCATACAGGAGGCCTGTGATATGCAGGGGGTCAGGTTAGATGCTCTAATGGTCTCTTCTGGCCATAAAGTCGACTAATTTCTGAAAAACTGAGTGTAGCATTGGGAGCAGCATCTGATGTTTTCCCGTCTAGCCGACTTGCTTCCTAGAACGAACGCTCCTTGAGTGGGGTGATCCACAGGGAGTAGCTCAAACCTCCAAAGTGCCTGGCCAGGGGCAGGACATTAGCACAGCAAGGGAGGGGTGTGGCAGTGACATCACAAAGACTATTGGACAGGGGCGAGGGGCCATGGAAACCTCAGAGACCCCTGTGGCTTTGCTTCAGCAAGTCTCCTTCTCCAGGTCTCTCTTTGAGGACTGAGAGAGTATTCGGGTTCACGGACGTGAGTGCCAATAGGAACCTTTTTCGAGTTTTCTCCTTCCCCTGTTAGTGATTTTACTAGTGACCAGCCGTCTCTGTTTAGAAGGTTGAAGCCTCCTCGAGGTTTGAAACCTATTCAGTCTGATCCATCTGGTGACAGTTGAATTCTAGGCATGGAAAACACGAACTTAAGGAGGCAGAATTTTATTTCACACTTGGGATTTTGTCCCAAAGAATCAGTGGGGACATTAGGGTTTGTCCTTTCTGTTTCACCTTTTCCTCCATCCTCCCTCTCTCCTTTCTCTTTGTCTCTTGCTTCTTTTGTCCTTTCACCTGTTCCCCTCCCAACACCAGGAGCAGTGTGTGTGTGTGTGTGTGTGTGTGTGTGTATGTGTGTGTTGCTGGGGAGTGCTCTGCAGCTCCCACTGTGGGAGGTCCACCCAAAAATGTGGGGCTGAAATAGTGCTCGGGCAGTGATCCCCACCAGTGACCTGGGCCATCCTTTGGGCTCTCTGGTGAGAACCCTCAGCCTCCCGTCCTCAGTCTCTACCCTGATTGGCTGAGCAGGGGGTTATTGACAGGGAGGAGATTCAGGTCCGTGTTCTCTTTTAAGACCAAGGAAATAAGTCATACCCTGTTATATGTTGACAAATTTTGCTGCATTAATGGTCTCTGAGCAGTTCATGATTCTCTCTAACATTGCAGTTCTCCTCAAATACTTGCTGAATAATTACTGTGCACTGTTGTTGGTCTGGAGCTCATCTGAGAGCACTTTATTCAGGTCATTCAGTGTTTGAAATTCACGATCTGATGGTTAGTTTCAAAATCAGGGCTCTTGGGTCCTATTCCCAACTCTGCCACTGGCTGGCTGTGTGACCTAAGACAAGTCAATTCTCCTTTCTCAGCCTCAGCTTCTCCCTCTCTCAAGTAGGGATAATGATGATCCGCTCCTACCTAGCTCAAGATGGGTGGAGGATGGGGATCCATTGGAGAGTGTCACTAGGAGTATCAGAGGGACCGTGTTAGTCTGGATTTGTAAAAGCAGCAAAGACTCCTGTGGCACCTGGCTAAGCAAACAGAACAAACCCCAAATCCCCCCTGTGCTTTGGGAGCCAGGTTTGCTGTGGGAATCCTGTAGTTCAGATGACTTCACACCTGGGCATTGGGATTATTTACCAGTTTCTCTGGCATTGGGGCAGTTTTGTGCTCACAGCTGTGATGGCCGAGTGGTTAAGGCGTTGGACTTGAAATCCAATAGGGTTCCCCTGCGCAGGTTCAAATCCTGCTCACAGCGAGGCCTGCATTTTAGCCAGTCTCTCACCCAGGCAATACCTCTGTATAACCCCCTGAGACACTCTCAATTCTCTCCCCACCCCAAGTAAATTCTGTTCTGCTCCTTTCATCGAGATCCCTGGGACACCACCTCACACTGTGTTTTTGAGGGGTTGGGCAAACTCTCAGCACCTGAAGCCTCTGCCACTCACCTGGTGCCCCATAGATCAGCCATAGCCCTGGTTCTGCTCCTCTCTCTAGAGTGTGAAAGGAGCTGAGTCAGCAACTCCATGGGAGCTACGGGGCTGCAGAACCAACAGAGAGAAAAAAAGGTGCTCAGCGCCCACTGGCAGCCAGCTCCCCCCCACCCACTACAGGCCTTGCTGACAAGCTCCTCACACTTGCCAGTGATCAGCTGTTCAGTGGGGTGCAGGAGGCGCTGGGGGGGAGGAGCAGGGAGAGTGGGAGAGGGAAAGGAATGGGGCAGGAAGGTGCAGGGCAGGAAAAGGTGGGAGAGGGGTGGGGGCTTGGGGGAAGGGGTGGAGTGGGGGGCAGGGCCTGGGGAGGAAAGGGGGGATTTGTCCCATACCCCGGATCCCTCTAGGGCTGGCCCTGAAGGGAAGCACCGACTATCACAGTGACAATAGAAGTGACCAGCCTTGCGGGGGAGGCTGAGGGAGATCCGCACTCACCAGGTCTCTTCTCTCCCCCACGGTGAGCCAGACACTGCTCTCTCCTGGCTCTCACTCTAGCAGCTGGACGCCAAGGAGCCATTTCCCCACAGGAAGTGCATTGAGTGCCCCTGTGGTGCTGGGGGGCTGGCGCTGCTGCTGCCTGTGGGGCTGGCAGGGGGGCTGATGTCTGCACAGACTCTCAGCTGCCAGGCCGGAGGGGGCACTTGGGCCCTTACCAGACTGGCTCAGTGTAGACGGGGGGCTGACAGAGCAATACAGACGCTCTCCAGAGCACGGAGCAGCAGCCGCCCATGCAGCCGGGCAATGAGCATTTCCCACAGCCTGGAGCCGAGGGGGAGGCGGCAGCTGCTGTTCCAGCTCCTCGGGGACAGGCCCTGTCAGCCAACAGCCACTTCTTACTCCCCACAGCTAAGGGCGCCGGGTTCCTCCGGTGGGGGTGTGGAGCAGCCGTTCGTTTTCCTGTCCTTTTTGTGTGCAACTGCTGACAAAAACATCCCACACAGAGAAGCAACAGGCCAAAATACTTCAATGCAGCTGCCAAAGTAGCTCAGTTGGGAGAGCGTTAGACTGAAGATCTAAAGGTCCCTGGTTCAATCCCGGGCTTTGGCAGACCATTTCATCCCTCTTTGTGCAGGGGTGGCTTGTTTTCTGGGAGCACAGCAGTGTCTGCACCCAAGGTGAGTCCCTGAGCTTGGGCTCTGCAGTAGGAAAACACAGAATGGGCTTCTGCCCCTAGTTGGCCCACCTGACCTTTAACAAGGAGAGATGGGAGCTGTCTTTCCCAACATGGCAGGGAGAGAGTGAGGCAGGGTGACCCTCAGGAATGGTGCCAGAGGGCTGCTGGGCAGTGACAGGCAGGGATTGGGGATGGAAGCTCCTCTGTGCAGCTGAGCAAGGGCAGTACCAGGGAAGGGGCATCTGTAAAAGTGACCCAGCAACAATCTCTCCTCCTCTTGGCAAACTCCCATGCCAAACACCCACTGAAGGTCACCAGCATGCGGGGCGGCTGCTGATGCTCTGTGGCCAAGGTAACAAGATAGTAGCAAAGCAGGGCCAGCCCCTGTGGTGGGGCCTCTTACCGTTCCCACTCTCCATGCTCACTTTTGCAGTGGGGCAGGAGATTTTACCCCAAGAGGCTTTTCCCCAGCTGGCGAGAAGCAGAGAAACACCCAGGCTCCGAAGACGCTATGACCCCCTCCAGCACAGGGACAGGCGCACACGCTAGCCCGGGCAGCCGCCCATTTTCTTTGGCAAGTCAGGAATGGCAAAGGCGAGACTGGAAGCACCTGGGGCTCATGCCCCAGCCTTTGTGACGCCCAACCCCCAACTCCTTCCCGGGGCTCTAGCTGAAGCCAGAGCATTGGCCTGAGCCGCCAAGAAGAGGTTCCAGCCCTGCAAGGAGCAGGACGTTCAGCACAACAGTAAAACTGCAGCAACACAACCACCAAAGGACTCGACCCCTCAATCTTCTGATCCACACTCAAACGCCTTATTCATTAGGTCACATGGGAAAAGGCTACTCCAAGCACTTCTTTGGAAAAGGCGGATATTGTTCTTCTCAGGTCATCTGCTGAGGGGGGCCGAGACTCTTTGGGCACAAGAAGTCGAGTTCCCAGTGACACGTGAGACTTAATTCTCTGGAGCCAGGTGCAGGGCTTTGGCAGGGAGGCTCAGGCATGGGGGATTGGGGTGCAGCGGACGGACCGGCTGTCGAGGTGTGGAGATTTAGTCGCACTGAGGCACAGGAGGGAGGAGGAGGAGGAATCCTGCTGACAGGCAGTGGCTGTGCAGAAAAAGGGGAGGGGTTCCTGGGACTTTTTTGGCCTCTCTTTTGCCTGCCTGCTCGCTCTTGTGGTGAACGGTGAAGCTGTTTCTTACCAAGCCCAGGTAGCTCAGTTGGTAGAGCATCAGGTTCTTAATCTAAGGGCCTGAGTTCAAGCCCTTGTTTGGGCGCTCAGCTTTTAAGTTGCCAGGAGCCAAATGATTCCTCGTTCTGTCCACCAGCCACATGCGGATTCCCAGAAGCCTTGGCCATTTCCTGGAAAGGTTCCTTTCCTCAGGAATCAGGAGAGAGGCCACATCCACAGGAGCAGGTGTAGAAAGCGCAGTCTCTGGCTGCCAGGAAGTGCTGTGCCAACATTGTGTTCTCTACAATGGCGCTTAGATCAGGATAATTTACGTGGTCAGCCCCGCCAGTTCCAGCCCCTCTGCCCAGGCAGCTCCCCCAGCCTGACACAGACACCCAGCCCCTGCACCCGCCAACCCCAGGGCTCCTCAGCCCAGAGGGGAGCCCCCCGGCTGAGTGGGGAATCAGAACCCCCCGAAATTACCCTGGGACCAGCATGATCTGCCTCCGCCCTGCTCTGCTCTGCATGTATTCGGAGTGAGTCAGTTTCCCTGTCCCAACATGTGTCCTGCCCTGTGTCTCTTCTCCTCCCCAGCTCCCTCCAAACCAGCCCATTTCCCTGCACCCCGGGCTGGGTCTCTGCCAACCCCCCTTCTCCCCTCCTGCCCCCAATATCTCCCTGCCCCTACAGGTCTATAGGGCTGGATCCCTCCCTCCCCCCTTCTCCCCTCAGTTCCCACCTCTGGGGGTCCAAGGAGATGGGACTCTCCTCCCTCCATCCCCTCTCCTGCCCCCCCATATCCAGCTGCCTCTAGGGCTCTATGGAGCTGGGTCTTTCCCCCCATCTCCCCTCATCCCCTTCCCCAATATCTCCCTGCCCCAGGCTGTGACGTGCTATGACGTGTGCTGGGGCTGTGATGTGTGCTGGGGCCAGGGCCGGCTCCAGGGTTTTTGCCGCCCCAAGCAGCAGGAAAAAAAAATCTGCGCCACTTTCTTCTTCGGCAGCAATTCGGTGACAGGTCCTTTCCTCCAAGAGGGACCGAGGGACCCACTGCTGAATTGCTGCCAAAGAGCCCGATGTGCCGCCCCTTCCCCTGGGCTGCCCCAAGCACCTGCTTGCTGAGCTGGTGCCTGGAGCCGGCCCTGGCTGGGGCTGTGACGTGCTGTGACCTGCTCACTCACTTGAAACCAGCAGGACAGAAGGTGTCGCGTGTCCATGGGCAGGGCTATGCAGATGAGCAGTGTCTGGCGGCAGGACGGAGAGCAGCGAGAGGAACCGAAGGAGCCTGGCGGAGAGAATTCTCTGCGTGTGGACAGAATCCCACCAGTTTTCTCTGTGTTGGGGGGGGGCAGATTTCATGATGTCACAGTCCTTGGGGGAGGGGTTTGAATCATAACTCCAAAGTCGGAGAACAACTCCCCCCACTTCTGCTCAGTCTCCACTAGGGGGCTGGGCTGGGATCACTAGGGAGGGAAGCACTGGCAAAAAACAGTCTCCCCTATGGAACCCAGGAGTCCTGGCCCCCAGTCTCCCTGCTCTAGACCCCCTCCACTCCCAGAGCCAGGGATAGAACCCAGGGGTCCTGGTGCCCAGCCCCCTCCCTGCTCTGACCACTAGACCCCACTCCCCTCCCAGGGTGGTGCAGGGGTCACTGGGTCTGTGTCCCAGCTCTGCTAAGGGCCGTGACTGATTTCCCCAAAGTGCTTCCTTCTGAATCCAGCACATCTGCCCCCCCTGCCCGGTCACTGCCCACCCCCGTGTGGGGGCACCAGCACTGTGCCGGGTCGTGATGGGAAATTGTCCAAGCTGGCCCAGGAGAGACACGTGTGTCCTGCTGCCACCTGCTGGTGGGGCTGAGCCCGGCTCTGTGTGTGTTTGTGAGTGTGTGTGTGTGTGTGTGACACTGTTTGTAGCAATGTGTTGCTGGGCTAACCAGTAGGAAATGGCTTTGCAGGATTTTGTATTCTGCAGCCAGTGACACACACACAAAGGGACTCACACAATCCCAAGAACACTCACACACAACACACTCAGAGGGACATGCTAGCCCAACCCCCAAAGAGAGAAACAATCACCGCCCCCCACACACACACCATAATATTCACAATTGTGCTCAGAGACACAACTGCATGCAGTTCACTCCCACTGCTCCAAATACAAGGACCTCCTGCCCCACATAGCAAGAGCCAAGGCCTGTGGAACTCACTGCCACTGCACAGCTACCAATGAGAATGATCACAACATGCTGGATCATCTGCTTGGCCACCTGCCCACTCTCAGGGTGCGCTGTGCGGCGTGGCTGGGGATTGTGCAATGGCCCAGCACCAGGCAACGCAGAACGGACACCACACACCCTGCCCTGCCTCACCTGAGCTGCTTTCCAGGTGCATCGGAGCCCAGTGCCCTGCACCTGGGCCCTCCTGCCCCACAGGGGGTGAGCTGCAGCCCCCACCACACTGCGCAGAGGGGAGAAGGGTCAGGCCAGCCAGCCCTTGTAAGATGGGGAAATCACCATAAGGGTCGACGGTATGGGGGCTGTGACAAACGGAGAAACGGTAGTCGCGCCGGCAGAGGGCAGCAGAGCATGCACACACAAACAATTGCAAACATACACGAACACATGCATAAATCCAGCCACACACACACAATTGCTAATATACACAAACACCCGCACAAATCCAGCCAACACCAACACAAGCCTGGGAGCCAGGGGAGAAGAGCAGGCTGGGGCTGGGTCACTCCACTTCCCACAGGAAGTAGCCAGCCCCCCTGGTCCCATGGAGGCCTGGGACCAGCCCCCCTCTGCTTCTCCCCATGGAGGCCTGGGGCCCCAGCCTGCTCTGCTCCCTGGCTCCCAAACTTGCGGGGGAACCGCCCACAGCACTCGCCGGCGGCGTGGCTGGGAGCCAGGAGTGGACCAGGCTGGGGCTGGGTCACCCACTTACTATGCAGTGAGTGCAGGGCGGGGCCATGGGAAGAGCCGGGCAGCCCCCGCAGCAGCTCCCACCCCAGCTCACCTCCGCTCCGCCTTCTCCCTGAGCTCGCCGGGCGCCGCTCCACTTCTCCCACCTCCCAGGCTTGTGGTGCCAATCAGCTGTTTAGTGCTGCAAGCCTGGGAGGGGAGGAGAATCAGAGTGGGGGCGGCGTGCTCAGGGGAGAAGACGGAGCAGAGGTGAGTTGGGACACGGAGTGGTTCCCTGCATGCCCCTCCCATTACTTGCTGCAGGCAGCCCCCCCCCCATCCCCATCATGCCCCAGCTCACCTCCACTCCCCCGCCTCCCCTGAGTGCGATTTTTAGTGCCCCCAACCACTTGGCACCCTAGGCGGCCGACTAGTTCGCCTAGTGGTTGCACCGGCCCTGGCCACTGCCTGTCAGCAGGATTCCCCCTCCTCCTCCTCAGTGAGACTAAATCTCCGCACCTAGACAGCCGGTCCGTCCGCTGCACCCCAATCCCCCATGCCTGAGCCTCCCTGCCAAAGCCCTGCACATGGCTCCAGAGAATTAAGTCTCACATCTCACTGGGAACTCGACTTCTTGTGCCCAGAGAGTCTCGGCCCCCCCTCAGTAGCTGACCCAAGAAACACAGTGTCTGCAAAAGCAGCAAAGAGTCGTGTGGCACCTTATAGACTAACAGATGTATTGGAGCATGAGCTGTGGGTGAATCCCCACTTCGTCGGATGCATCAGTGTCTGCCTTTTCCAAAGAAGTGCCTGGAGGGCCTTTTCCTGTGTGACCACGTGGCCTAATGGATAAGGCGTCTGACTTCGGATCAGGCGATTGAGGGTTTGAGTCCCTTCGTGGTTGTGCTTGTGCAGTTTTACCTTTGTGCTGAAAGTCCTGCTCCCTTCAGGGCTGGAACCTCTTTTTGGCCGCTCAGGCCAATGCTCTGGCTGCAGCTAGAGCCCCAGGAAGGAGTTGGGGGTTGGGGGTCACAAAGGCTGGGGCATGAGCCCCAGGTGCTTCCAGTCTCGCCTTTGCCCTTCCTGACTTGCCAAAGAAAATGGGCGGCTGCCCGGGCTAGTGTGTGGAGCAGTTTCCCTCTTCCAAGTGTGCGCCTGTCCCTGTGCTTGAGGGGTTGCTACATAGCACCTTGGGAGCCTGGGTGTTTCTCTGCTTCTTGCCAGCTGGGAAAAGCCTCTTGGGAAAAATCTCCTGCCCCACTCCCAAAGTGAGCACCTGGAGTGGGAATGGTAAGAGGCCCACCAGGGGCTGGCCCTGCTTTCCTACCGTCTTCTGATGTTGGCCAAAAGCATTAGCAGCCGCCCCACATGCTGGTCTGTGGGTGGTTTTCAGTGGGTGTTCGGCATGCCAGGGAGCAGGAGCAGCCTGGCTGGGCGTCTCTGTGGCTGTCTGCTGGCCACGCATAGGCATGGTTCTCCCTCCTCTTACCCTACCCTTGGCTTTTAAGCCTTCCCTTGGAGCTGTCAGCACCAGCCACCTCTGTCCTAGGTGCCCAGAGGAGGAGAGGTGCTGGGCTCCAGCCTGGGACTCTTCCTCCCTCGTGCCTTTCCCTGACTATGAAACCTGGCCTTGACACTCCTTTCTTCAAGCGCCATGTGGGCAAGAGGAAAAGTGTGGTAGAAAGCACAAGGGCCAAACTTGTGGGCATCAGAAATCCCAAACACCCAGTCAAACCATAGCCACTTCTAGACCCCATTCCAACCAAAGACCTGGCTCCAGTGGGGATGAGTCACTCAGCACAAGGTAAACAACTCATTCTTAGACAGCTGGAGACAGGAAAGCACTTGGATCTCCAGGGATTTACCACAAGGTTCCACTGAG
Source organism: Mauremys reevesii (assembly GCF_016161935.1). Lineage (NCBI taxonomy): Eukaryota > Metazoa > Chordata > Testudines > Geoemydidae > Mauremys > Mauremys reevesii. Next base: position 42,100,215 of record NC_052634.1, read on the forward strand.
ATTTGAACTCAGATTTCAGCATACCAACCCTTACACCATGGGACCAGCTTGTGCTAGTTTCTCTGAACATTGGTGATCCTATCATAGGATACCAGGGTTAGAAGGGACCTCAAGAGGTCATCTAGTCCAACCCCCTGCTCAAAGTAGGGCCAATCCACAGACAGATTTTTATCCTAGATCCCTAAATGGCCCATCTCAAGGACTGAGCTCACAAACCTGGGTTTAGCAGGCCAATACTCAAACCACTGAGCTCTCCCTCCCTCACTCACTCACTCACTCACAGGGCCAGCTTATGTAAGGGACCGTTGGCCCTTTACTAAAACTGAGTGGGGGTTTTTAGGTTGGCTAGTTCCCAGTTCCAATAGAAGGGGGAAGGGTCAATGGGAAATCAGGCCCCTGAGACTGACAGGCCCCTGGGGCAATGGTCACCAACTGGTACGGAACAAGTGAGAATTTGTTAATGAGTAAAATTCCTGGTGAAAATTGGCAAAGCTGTGGAGAGTTTGAAAAGTTCCAGTGAATTTACACATGAAGATACAAACAGAGAGACAAATAGAGAGAAAGAGAACATCACAGACTGCACAGGCCCACACAGACATAAACAAAAACCAAACCCACACAGCACACAGAGCCATAAGGGAAAGCCACACAAAACATAGAAGAAATCCACACCAAAAAATACAGCAAAAGCCCACAACAGGAAAGCACAAAAACCACATACCTAAAGAATACTTAGCAAAAAACAATCTGCATGCAAAAGTCACACACACACACACAAAACTATGCAAGGCATCCACAAAAATCACACAGGACCCACATGCACAGCAACACGACAGACAACAAAAAACCCCGACATACAGAAAGCCAGGCAGGGTTTGAGTCTCTCAGCGAAGAGGGTGAGCACACAGGTGGTTTGGGGAGCAAAGACTGAGGGGGAGTCGGGGGCAGTGCTCTGGGCTCTGCTCGACCTTCCTGACACAGGCGGCTGGTGGAGAGCAGAGCCTGGTAGATCTGTGGAATCTGCCCTGCTCTCTGTAAAGCAAGAAGACCCCGGTGTCTTCTGAGCTGCAATTGTATTTTCTGCAGGGCAAAGTGATTGGAAGAAGCCATTTGCTTAAAGGGAACTAGTGCTGTAGGTGAGGTTTGAACTCACAACCTTAGCATGACTCCACTCAGCACTGCTCTGTAAGTACTGGACACTAACCCATTGCACTACTGGATCCTGTTGGCAGGAGCTTGTCTCCATGTTTCATGGATGGATTAGCGGAGTGGGGGGGTTGCATTAGCTAAAACAAATCCACATTAAAGGCTGCAGGATGGCAGCAGCAGCAGAGCTGGGGAGCCTCCTTCCATGTGCTAGAGCTGGTTCCCCCTTCCGTTGCTCAGGGGAAGGTTGATGCTTTGAGCCCACCCGGTGCTGGAATGTCTCATGGGTGAGATTAATGGGACTCTTGCGAAGGGAAGGGAGGGGAAGTCTTTTCTATCCCTGCCTAGCTCCATTGGTCTCCTGTGGCCCTTTCGGCTCTCTGCTCCCCTGCTGGGCAGATGCAGAGACAAGCTCCCATCTGGGTGAGTCACCGAGAGGCTGTGTCCCATGGCGTGTGGGGGAGAGGGGTAGGGGTGGGATGGGGCTCAAGGGGAGAAGGTTGTGTGTGACAGTGTGTGGGGGAGGGGGAGGGTGTGTTCCTTAGGATAGAAATGATGGAAAACACAGGGGCAGTGACAGTGAAGCCCCGTGTCTGAGTGTTATGACCCTGTGTGGTGCCGCCGTTCACCTTCCCCTCCTATGGGCTCAGCTTTCATTGAATCCAGCATTTTTTCACCTGTCATCACCACAGAGGTGTCCCACATGCCTCAGCTACCGAGTGTCCCTCTTAGAGACGCCGAGGACTGGAACTGATTTCAGCTGCTGGACAGCTCTGCTAGGTCTTTATTCATTTGCACAGGAAAATGCTGAGTGTTTAAATTCATTTCAAGCCCCCTGCCCCCATTCAGCGAACTCCTGAACATACTGGAGATGGGTCTGGAAATTGATTTTCATTCAAAAAAGTTTTTAAAGGGAATCACTTGGATTGGAACTAAGAACCCATTACCCTGCAGGGAAACATTCACCCACTGACCTACCCTCACAACAGAGAGTGTCATGTATAGCCCACAGCAGGAACAGTTTTTAACCTGGGGGTTAGTAAACTTTCTCTCTATACAAACACCACAGCTTACAAACTCCCCACCCCCGCTCTGTGTCACCAGAGCACAACAACAACTCTCCTTGGGGCACACACAGCTCCCCAGCTCCCTGCCCGTCAGTCTCTCCAGCATTGCTCCAATCCCTTAAAGCAGGGTCTCAACCACAATTTACCTTAGGGCCAGGGCCAGTCCTCCAGTCCTCCCAGTGGGCCAATAATGTCACTCATACCGCCCAGAACCCATCCCCCAAAACTCTGCCCCTCACCTGCCTAAGGCTCTGGGAGGGAGTTTGGGTGGGGGGAGGAGGTCTAGGGTGCAGGCCCTGGGCTGGGGATTGGGATGCAGGAGGGGTGCAGGCTCTGGGGGGAGTTTGGGTACAGAAGGGGTGAGAGGCTGGTCTCTGGGAGGGAGTTTGGGTGGGTGAGCGGTTCTGGGGTGCAGGCTCTGGGATGGAGTTTGGATGCTGGTGCAGGCTCTGGGCTTGGGCAGGGGGTAGCGGGAACAGAAAGAGGGGTGGGATTGCAGGCTCTGGGCGGGAGCTTGGGGGCAGGTGGGAGGGTGTGTGGGAAGAGGGAGGGTGCAGGCTCGGGAGTTTGGGGCAGGTGTTAGGGGTGTGTGGGAAGGGGGTGCAGGCTCTGGGGAGTTTGGGTGCAGAAGGGGTGAGAGGCTGGTCTCTGGGAGGGAGTTTGGGTGGGTGAGGGGTTCTGAGGTGCAGGCTCTGTGATGGAGTTTGGATGCAGTGTGCAGGCTCTGGGCTGGGGCAGAGGGTAGCGGGAACAGGAGGAGGGGTGAGGTTGGCTGGGGGCGTATGGACAAAAATGGGAATGACTCCCCAGGTCATTCCTTTCTTTAAGTTTTGTCTAAAGGGAGAGTCAGTCCTGTCTGGACTATCAGGCAAGCCTACTAAAGAACCAGAGAGGCAAACAGCCGCTCCAGGTCAGAAATGATGAGCTGCATACCATTCTAGGGGGTGCCCCTGCAACAACCACACCCATTGCTTCCTTCCTCCCCCACTCCTCCTGGGCTATCATGGCAGTTATCCCCCATTTGTGTGACGAAGTAATAAAGAATGCAAGAATTTGAAACAACACTGACTTTATTGCCTCTGCAAGTAGAGTTCAAAGGGGGGAGGGGAGGGCAGCCTCCAGCTGCTATGATATTCCAGGCAGGACTGAATCTCCATTAGACAAAGCTTAAAGAAGAGAATGACCTGGGAGTCATTCCCATTTTTGCCCAGGCACCCCCGGGCAACCTCACCGAGGCCAGCCAGGAGCACTCACGGGATGACGATGACTGATACCAGTCCTACTGTACCGTCTGCTGTCGGGAAGGGAAGGGAAGGGGATGCTGCTGTGTAGCGCTGCAGCACCGCGTCTGACAGCAGCATCCAGTAGACATACGGTGACATTGAAAAAAAGGCGAGAAATGATTTTTTCCCTTTGCTTTCACGGGAGGGGGGAGGGGGGAACGACATATACCCTGAACCACCCGCAACAATGTTTTTGACCCTTCAGGCTTTGGGAACTCAGCCAAGAATTCAGATGGTTTTCGGAGAGGGCGGGAACTGTGGAATAGCTACAGTCATCAGTCGCCCCTCCCTCCGTGAGCGTCCATTTCATTCTTTGGCTTTCTGGTACGCTTGTCTCAGCTCCTTAAGTTTCAGCACTGTGTTGAGTCCCTGTTGTGGCCTCTGTCTATCATGGCCTTGGAGATTTTTTCAAATGTTTTGGCATTTTGTCTTTTGGAACGGAGTTCTGATAGAACAGATTCATCTCCCCATACAGAGATCAGCTTCAGTATCTCCCCTACAGTCCATGCTGGAGCTCTTTTTGGATTCTGGGACTGCATGGTCACCTGTGATGATCGGCGCTCCACGCTGGGCAAACAGGAAATTCAAAAGCTCGGGGCTTTTCCTGTCTACCTGGCCAGTGCATCCGAGTTCAGATTGCTGTCCAGAGTGGTCACAATGGTGCACTGTGGGATAGCGCCCGGAGGCCAATACCATTGAATTGCGCCACACTAACCTAATCCGACATGGCAATACCGATTTCAGCGCTACTCCTCGTTGGGGAGGAGTACAGATACCGGATTAAGAGCCCTTTATATCGATATAAAGGGCTTCGTTGTGTGGACGGTGCAGGGTTAATGAGATTTAATGCTGATAAATTTGATAGAAACTCATAATGTTGAGCACAGGGCCGGCTTTAGGCCGATTTGCCCGATTCCCCCGAATTGGGCCCCGCGCCTGAGGGGGCCCCGCGCCGGCAGCGTCTCTCCCGGAAGCAGCAGCTGTTGTTGCTATGCAACGAGAGACGCTGGCGGGCAGAGGGCTGAGGCAGAGGCAGCCGCGGGTGGGTGTTGCAGGTCAGGAGGGGGGAGGGGAAGGCACATGTGCAGCCCCACCCCCAGCACTCACCTGGAGGAGACGCCGAGGGAGCTTTCAGTCCGGTGGGAGACAGGAATCTCTGCCGTGCACCTCACTCACCTGAGCAGCTGCTGGGGCTTCCAGCCGTGAGTGTCTGACCCTGTGATTCCCCGCAGGGTTGTAATATTGGGCTGGTTTTGTGGTTTTTGTGGTGTTGCTGTTTGAGGGTGAGTTGGTGCCTGCCTGTGTCTGGTTCAAAACTAAAGTCGGGATCATGTAACCCAGGAAAAAAGCCCCGAGCCGGTACTTAGTGCTGTGAACTCCAGGTGAGAGAGAGAGGGAGGTTTGGAGGAGGAAACCAAATACATCAAGAGGGGAGAATGCGAACGGTCTGCAACATGGCAGGCTGAGACTTATCTCTCCCCTTCCCGGGAAGAGGGGAAACTGAGGCACGGCATGATCTGATTCCCTCTCCAAATTATTTTGCAAAGAAAGAGGACGGGGGGCTCCTATCCAGACCAGTTCCCTTCCCATCAACTCTGCTTTCCCTGCTGCAAGATCTCTGTAGGGGCTGAATATTTCCATTAAACTATGGCTCCTTCGTTTGCCCTACAACAATAAATTAGACAAGCTTTCTGGGGGGGGGGGCTATTCCCCTCCCCCAAAGCTGTGGGGATATTAAGGTTTTTTTGAGGGGGGGCATGATAATATTCCAGATCAATCAAATGCCCAGCTCAGCTTTCTAGCCATCCAGCAGCTCTAGGGCAGGGAAGGAAGGTGCTCTTGGTGCAGAGTGGTTGCAAAACAGGGGTGAATTTAGCGGGGGGAGTCCGGTTGAAATCCCGCCTCATGCAGCCATACAGAATAGCTGGAAGTGCTGGGAGAGGCCAGGAGTGGAAACAGGTGGCCTGGGGGTGGGGGGTCATTTGTCCTCAGTTCTGGGCTCTGGGATGGACTAGGCTGGGTGGTGGGTTCAGTCTAGTCTTCCAGCCTGTTGCTCTCTCTGAGGTTTGTGGTTTTCATCTGGCTCCACCGAAAAGAGCAAACAAGCCCAGTAGAAAAGCGGGGTGAGAGAGGCGGGAAAGGGTGTGTAATGGGTTAAAGTGACCCATCAAGAGTAAAACCAGAGTTTGACTGGGTTTCCCCCCAGCCACCACTCCTGCAAACACTGGGCAAGGGGCAGCCCCATTCCCCACCGAGGCTATGGTGAGGGGCAGCAGAGGAGGAAGGAAGCCACATGTGATGGCAGTCCTCCCCCCAAGCACCCAGCACCCCATCTCCGGCCCCCAAACTCTGTCCCAGAGCCTGCACCCAGCCCTCTGCATTCCCTCCCAGAGCCTACACCCCTCCACCCTTCCTGCACCCCACCTGTGCCCCAGCCCAGAGCCTGCACCCAGCACCCAAACTCCGTCCCACTCAGCCTGGGCAAAGCTCTCCTCCATCTGGCTCCCAGCCCCTCTCCAAGGGTTGCAGGTGTCTGGAGGTGCTGCCTTCCACACCTTCCTAATTCACACCTCATTCATTCAACAGGGCAACTGATTACAAAGTGGGGGGACGATCTTATTCTACTCCAAGCAAAAGACATTTTTCTTTTACCTTAATTACACTACCTTTAGGGCCTGCTATAACATATTACCAAGGTTCAATACAAAGTCATATAAAAGTTATACAAAAATGCATAATGCAGAGATTTATCTACAACTGCATTGACTGACTGCTGTGTGCAGTAATATAGTGACCCCTGGGTCTTTGAATGAGGCGTTATACTTGGGGGGAAGGGTGAGGGGGTGAGTGGGCAAAGAGGCGAGCAGTGAACCAGCAGGAGTTCTAGGGGTGGGCATGGAGGTTTCTGGCAGGGGAGGGAGAAGGTGAAAGGAGGCGAGTGGTGGGGACTGACTAGGAGGGATGCAGCAAGCCAGCAGGGAGCTAGGGGTGAAGAAGGATGTGATGGTGGGGCTGAGCAGGGAGCGCGCAGGTCCTATTTTACTGCTGTGATCTGGTCACCCCATGTGTGCCGTTTCTTCCTCCCTCCGCCCCCGATCCTTGTTTCGATGGGGCGGAGCTGGGGAAGGAGGGTTTGTTTCCACAGAGCCGGGCGGCGCTGGGGGGGGGGGGCGGGGAAGGAGGGGGCAATTTTATATTAATAAGGAAATAATTTATAAATTTTAATAAAATAAACATTAGTGAAGAAAATCAGTTGTACAACTATCAAAACAAATTATTTTCCTGATATGAAAGTGCAAATCAGCTAATTAATATATGATGCAATGTATGTAATAGATAATTTTGTTATTATTTATATAGTCATGGAAAGTAAATAATACATGGAAGAAATGAAAGGGGTTTTTTTAAGGTTTTTTTTGTTTTAGTCATCCCTGCCGTGGCCCCATCGAAACTGTTCGAATTGGGCCCCGCACTTCCTGAAGCCGGCCCTGACAATGAGGCTAATCATCTAGTGGAACAAGCTCCACAAGGGACGTGGTTAATTCCCCATCACTGCTGTGTGTAAATCAAGACCGTAGCTCTTGCTGCAAGACACCTGGTGTGTGGGTGTCCCTGTTCCCCCTTCAGAACCTCTGGTACATGGTGCTTCCCTCCTCCCAGTTCAAGATCCCCATCATGTGGGTGCTCCCATCCAGGATCTCTGGTGGGTGTCTCTGTCCCCCACCCCATGAACTAGCTCCCGTGTGTGGTTTCCCCTGCCTGCCCCCATCCGGGATCTGTGGATGTCTCTGTTCCCGTTTTCAAGATCCGTGTTGCTTGGGTGCGTCCATCCCCCAAAGTCAGAATCCCCAGCGTGTGGGTGCTCCCATCCCCCCCTCCAGGCTCTGCAGGGGGTGTCTGTATAAAAAGAGACTGTGTCTCACTGTCTTGTCCAGGCTACGCTGCAGGGGCTATTCACAGGCGTGACCCCACTACTGATCAGCACAGAAGATTTGACCTGCTCCATTTTTGACCTGGGCCGGTTCACCCCTCCTTAGGCAACCTGGGGACCTGAAGCTTCCCCGGGATCACCATATTGACGCTGAGCTTAGTTCGGACACCCGATCAGCACAGCCCCCTGCAGCCCAGAACTCCTGAGCTCAAGCAATCCACCGGCCTCAGCCTCCCCATGAGCTGGGAATCACATGCACCAGCCATGGGGCCTGGCTGGTTATAGGGTCTCCCGCTTCCAATTTCAGGCTCAGCCTGGGAGCGCTGCGCTCTGAGCGGGTGGAAGTGGAGCCTGGCACTGAGCTGATGCGCTGGGGGTTATTTGCACTGTGCGCTTCACATGGAGGTGAAAACACGGGGCACAGATCTTTGAGCACAACCCTCGTCCTGAGGAATGGGGGAGGGGCCCTGCATAAAGAGAAACCGGCTCTCCCTGGCGGGGCTGCAGCGGCTCTTCACAGGGGCAGTCCCACTGCCAATTGGTACCAGAGTTTTCAAAGCCTCCTTTCCTGACCTGGCTCCCCTCTCTCTAGGGGGACTGGTGACCCCAAACTTCCCAGAAACCATCATAGCGAGGCCAACCTGAGCACAGACACCTGCTTAGCACCCCGGGGTGCAGCCCTGAACTCCAGCAATCAGCTACGCTCAGCTGCCCACCCAACAAGCGTTACACGCAGGAGCCTTCGTGCCCCGCGTGTTCAGCTCCCTCCCAGCGCCAGCTTTAAACTCCGCTGCTCAGTTCTAAGCTTTGGCCACACGGGGGCAGCCTGGAGCTCAGCCAACGCCTCCGGTTGCTGGTTGCGTTTCCCGCTCCTCGTGGCAGGTTCACACCCCGCAGGCAGATCTCTGAATCGGAGCCGAACCGTTCCCCAAATCCAGCGCTTTAGCAGCAGCTTTGCTAGGAAAGCGCTGACGTCCCCAAGTAAAGTAAGAGCCAGAGCGCTGTGTCCAGGATCTTCTATCGGGCCCCTCACCGCGGTGTCTGTCAGGCGCAAGGAGAAACCAGGGAAATGTTTTCATGGCATTTAAGGGCAGAAGGGGCCATTAGCTCAGCTAGTCTGACCCCCGAATAACACAGAATTACACCATGACACGTATTGATCCCACAGACCTTAGACAGATCAAAGCGTTTCAGCCCTCAGGAAGGAGGCTAAACTGGGCACCAGAGGCAGCGAACAAGGGGCCCCAAGGCAATGGCAGGGAGCTGACGAGGTGAAATATGCCCAGATGATCCCAGCAGGCGACCCACCCCCATGCTGCAGATGTGGGAGTCCCTGTTCCTCCTGCCCTTAAGAATCTCTGGTGGTAAGTGGGTCCCCCCAGTTCCCCAGGTAAGAATCCTCCATGTGGTTTCCCTGGCTTCACCTCCAGATAAGAACATTGTGTGGAGGGAGTGGGAGGAAGGTTGTCTGGCAGATATGTAAAGGGGGACTGTGTTTCCCTGTCTGGCCCAGGCTCCTGGGAGGAAGTGATCTCAGTGTGTCTGGCTGTCTCCATTCTTCCCGCCCATAAGAATCCCTGGTGTGTGGGTGCACCCTAGACCATTAAGGATCTCTGGTGGGTGGGTGTCTCTCTCCCCCTAGTCAGGATCTCTGGGACGTGCCTGTATAAAAGGAGACTTTGACTCACCCAGGCTGGGCTGCCATCATGGAACAGACCAGGTCCTTCTGTGGAGGGTTTGCGTTCCTCCAAGGACGTGATCTCAGTGTGTGTGGGTGTCCCTGTCCCTTCAACCCTTAACAATCCCTGGTGCGTGGGTGCGCTGGGTCCCATTACAATCCCCTCTGTCTTACCCCCCATGAGGGATCCATTTGATGTGGGTGTTCTCCACACTACCGGGGGTGTCTGGTTCCCCTGTCCCTCCTGGTTAATAGTGGAGTGTGTGGGTATCCCCCCCGCCCGTTAAGGATCCGTGTTGTGTGGATGCCCCCGTTCTTCTCATTAAGAATGGTGCAACGAAGCATATGGGTGTGTCCCCCACCCCATGAACTAGCTCCCGTGTGTGGTTCCCCTACCCCCATCCAGGCTCTGTGGTGTGTGGGTGTCGCTGTTCCTCTTTTCAAGATCCGTGTTGCAGGGGGCGTCCCTCCCCCCAAGTCAGAAGCCCCAGCGTGTGGGTGCTCCCATCCCCCCAGCCAGGCTCTGCGGGGGGGGCGTGTCTAAAAGGAGACCATGTCTCACCGAGGCTACGCTGCAGGGGTTACTCACAGGGACAATCCCACTACTGATCAGCATGGGAGTTTTGACCTGCTCCATTTCCGACCTGGGTCGGTTCACCCCTCCTTAGGCAACCTGGAGACCCCAAGCTTCCCTGGGATCACCATAGTGATGCTGAAGTTAGTGCGGACACCCGATCGGCACAGCCCCCTGCAGCCCAGAACTCCTGAGCTCAAGCGATCTGCCAGCCTCAGCCTTCCCAGGTGCTGGGATCACAGGCACCAGCCACAGGGCCTGGCTTGTATTCTAGCCTGGCAGCTGGAGCTTTAAACTCTGCTTGTGAGCTCTGTGCCTTGGCCAGACGGGGACAGCCTGGAACTGGGAAATGCTCCTGCTTCCCCCGCCCCCGTCTCATGTCGAGCTGCAGGCGCCGCTGTCCTCCCAGGTAAGATCCCGGATGTTTCGGTGCCCCCATCCCCTGTCCAGGTGTCCGGGTACCTCTGCCCCCCATACAGAATCCTGGGTGTGTGGGTGTCCGTCCCTCTGCAGAGGATCCCGGAGTGTGGATGCCCTTGTCCCCCGCTACAAGATCCTGGGTGTGTGGGTGCCACTCTCCCTCCCAGTAGATCTCTGGTGGGTGGGTCCCCAGGGTGTGAGTGCTCCCATCCCCCGATACAGGCTGGGGGGGGGGGTAAAACTGGCTCTCCCTGTCCTGCCCAGGCGGTGCTACAGCAGCTGTTCACAGGGGCAGCAACCCCACTGTCACCCTGCAGCTTTAACCTGCTCCAGGGGTGACCTGCTTCCCCCTCCTTTGGGAGCCCGGGGACCCCGAACTTCCCAGAGTCACCTGATCGATGCTGAGCTGAGCTGTCCCTTGTGCAAAGCAGGGGGCCAAATTCCATGGAAACAATGGATAAGCAGGTGGCCCTAGGCACATCCAGCCCTGGCCGTGAGATGTTCCCTCCCCTTTTCTTTATGCCCCTGTTGTTATTTCATGGATTGTCTGGGATGGGGGAAAAGCTGAGTTCACTCCAGGTGGAGGGGGGAAGAACCCTGAAAATCTCAGGCCCCAACTCCTGCTACGAGGATCACTGAGGTGCTGGGAATCTGCATGGGAAAGGGACGGTGTGAATTGTCAAGGTGGGGAATGAATATCAATCTACAACAAGATCCACCTAATTAATCACTGACACAGGCTAATCCTGCTGCTGATAGAAGGGAAACTGGGAGTGATTCTTTGCTGTTCAGCCATGGAAACTGTGACCCAATTGCACCGCAGTGAATGTGCTGGGGAAAGCTGGACTTTACAGGCAGGTGGAAAGAGCAGATCCTAGAAACACCTGGAGCTCCCCACAGCACTTCTGCCACCGGGGTCAGGTGTTGAGCGACTCACAGCGCCCCTCCCTTCCCATTACATTCCAGGAGGGTGGCAGCACCCCACCCAATGCAGGGAGAGGGCTGAGTGTATCTCTGCACCCTGAGCCCAGGGCACCCACTCTCTCTGCCCCACACATCGAATCTGGCCCTGCAGCAGAGTGACCCCTAAGAACCAGCAACTTCCAGGACAGCAGATTTGGCCTCAGAGCAGGGAATGTGTCCCTCACGCTGCTTTTAGGCCACTAGGTGCTCTGGAAACAGGAGGGCTCTAAGTGTAACCTATAGCACAAATGGCCCATCTGGGGATGTAGCTTAGTTGTAGAGCACATGCTTTGCATGTATGAGGTCCTAGGTTCAATCCTAGCATCTCCAGGTTCTTTTCACCCTGCTGCTTTGCTCATGCCCTGCAGGAGTTTCAATTCTGCTCAGTGAGGGGCTAGTGCCAATTGCATGGAAGGTCTGGGGGGGTTTCTGCTCCTAAGTCTCCTCTGCACATTTAAGATTCCCACCTGCTGTGCTGCTTGGGACAAGGGTAGATGAGAAGGGAGAATCCTCCAGCACTGGAGGGAAAGGTCCCATCTGCACAGACTGAGAGGCAAAGACTAGACTTATTTCTTGTCTGGGCCCAATCTTTTCACCTGCTATAGCCCTTGTTCCAGCTCAGGTGGTAGCTAGGGGATGTCTCATGACTGCAGCCACGTTTGTTCAGTTCCACCCTCTTATAGAGCTTTGGTACAAGGCAGGAATCTTTTGTCTCTCTCCTGGGGAAAAGCCCCAGGATTAAGATGGATTCCTGTACCAGGTGACATGGTCACATGTCCCGTGAGACACCCCCCCCCCCAAGCCTTCATTCTTCCTGGCCTGACTCACAGATGGTGAAGGACAGAGCCATCTCCAGTAAATTGTCCTGGTTAATGGGCCATCAAGAATCCAAACCACTATTAATGCCCCACACTTTGCATCATTACAACAGGACCTCAGAGTTATAGTTCATATTTCTAATTTCAGATCCAAGAATGATCGGTTCATACAAATAGGATGAACACACACCGTAGATTATAAGCTTTGTAATGATACCTTACAAGAGACCTTTTGCATGAAGCATAGTCCAGTCACTTTATATTCACACTCATTAGCATACTTTCATAAAATCCTATGGAGTGCAACTTCACAACAGGGAAAGGGTTTTACTGCGGCACCTGGGAGCAGTTGAGTTTCATGTTCAGGCTGTGGTATGAGTTCCTTCACGTTTCTCGTAAGCACACAGGGACCTTCGGGTGCTCTCGATACAGGAATGGCCCAGATATGATAAAGTGATGGGAATTGCATTTTCCTTTTTATTTCTGTATTTCCAATGACATTTCTGTTTGTGATTTCATTTTGCTTTGTATAACTGTGTTTTCTCCTGGATTTGATATTTAACAAAAAAAAGAATACGGCCTCAGGGCACCAGATGGAGGAGCAGGTGGGGCTAGGACTGCTAAGAGAGCGAGAGTAGCAGGTTTTCTGTATAGTTTCCTGCCCTCATTTTTCTTGACTAGTTTCTCTTCTGTACAAAATTTGCTTTTTGTAGAATGTGAGTCTAGCTAGCTCAGTTGGCAGAGCATCAGCCTTCTAATTTGAAGAGCCAGGGTTCAAGTCCCTGGTGAGGCAAAGAAACACTTTCCCCCTGTAACATACCCAAAGAGTTTTAGAAGGACTCTCCTTGACTTTAGTTTTTCCTTTTCAAGACATGGCCTTTCCCAGGAAGGGTCCTTTACTGCCTGGGACTGAAGGTGCTACTGCCTCACCTGTCCACTGGCTTCACAGTCTGGAGGAAGAAAGGCCTCTGGGCCTGCAGCAAAGTGCTGTGTGCTGACTTTTTCAGCAAATGCAGGGCTGGCCAGAGAGGCATGTTCCCACTGAGACCTCCCTGCCAGAAAAAATTGTCCCCACAGACAGGGGCGGCTCCAGGCCCCGGCACGCCAAGCGCGTGCTTGGGATAGCAAGCCGTGGAGGGGTGCTCTGCCGGTCACCGCGAGGGCAGCAGGAAGGCTGCCTTTGGCGGCATGCCTGCGAAGGGTCCGCTGGTCCTGCGACTTCGGCGGACCTCCCGCAGGCAAGCTGCCGAAGGCAACCTGTCTGTCATGCTTGGGGCAGCAAAATGCCTAGAGCCGCCCCTGCCCACAGAGTCCTCCCTGCTGGAAGTCTACAGTAATCAACAGGTGCTCTGCTTTGGGGGAAGAGGCAGCGTAGGAGCGGGGCCTTGGGGAGAAGGGGTGGTGCAGGGGCGTGGAGTTGAGTAGCAGGGATGGGGCTACTGTTCGGGCTCTGGTGGCCGCTCCTTTTAGGGAGCCTGTTCCGCTCCTGGTCGGACCACAAGACGTCCCAGAGCAGAGAGGGTGGCCAGCAGAGCGGTGACAGGGGGGAACGGCAAGTGGCCGGCAATGTGGCCAGACAGCGGAGGGAGAAAGGGGCTTTCCCCCCAGGAGGTGAGAGGTGAACTCTGGGTTTTCATTGACCCAGGGCAGCAGCTGTGGGTGAGGTGCAGTGAAGGGAGGGGCACATCCACAGAGCTTCTGGTGTCTGGATTTAAGAGCCCGAGGCAAAAGGCCACTGCCCAGCGCACTGTGGGGCGGGTGTTTTGCTCATAGTGTTGTGAATCCTGATTGTGGTGTTTTCCCAAGTTAATACAAGGTGATTTTCCTCCTTTAGTTTCTTTTCTACACTCAGTGCGTGTGAGTGGGGAAAGTATCGCCTCTTAGAGGCACCCAGTGGCCAGGGTTAGTTTCCCCAGGTTACTGGGTGGGGGCTTAAGCAGACTGGGTGTTGTATTGTTGAAGAGGAGCCCCAAGCACCCAAACAGGGTGATTTTCCTCCTTTTTATTAAAGTTTCTTTTCTACACTCAGAACAATGTCCGCCTTTTCCAAAGAAGTGCTTGGAGGGGGGTTTCTCATGTGGCCTAATGGATAAGGCATCTGATTTCGCATCAGGCGATTGAGGGTTCAAGTCCCTTCGTGGTTGTGATTGTGCAGTTTTACCTTTGGGCTGAAAGTCCTGCTCCCTTCAGGGCTGGAACCTCTTCTTGGCCGCTCAGGCCAATGCTCTGGCTTCAGCTAGAGCCCCGGGAAGGAGTTGGGGGGTGGGTGTCACAAAGGCTGCGGCATGAGCCCCAGGTGCTTCCAGTCTCGCCTTTGCCATTCCTGACTTGCCAAAGAAAATGGGCGGCTGCCCGGGCTAGTGTGTGCGCCTGTCCCTGTGCTGGAGGGTACTTGCTACACAGCGTCTTTGGAGCCTGGGTGTTTCTCTGCTTCTTGCCAGCTGGGGAAAAGCCTCTTGGGGTAAAATCTCCTGCCCCACTGCAAAAGTGAGCACCTTGAGTGGGACCAGTCAGAGGCCCCACCGATGGGGGCTGGCCCTGCTTTCCTACCATCTTCTGATGTTGGCCACAGAGCATCAGCAGCCGCCCCACATGCTGGTGACCTTCAGTGGGTGTTTGGCATGGCAGGGAGCAGCCTGGCTGGGTGTTTTGGTGCCTGTCTGCTGGCCACACATAGGCATGGTCCTGACCTCCTCTAGCCCTGTGGCTTTTAAGCCTTCCCTTGGAGCTGTCAGCACCAGCTGCCTCTGCTCTAGGTGCCCAGAGGAGGAGATGTTGCTGGGTCACTTTTACAGATGCCCCTTCCCTGGTAGTGCCCTTGCTCAGCTGCACAGAGGAGCTTCCATCCCCAATCCCTGCCTGTCACTGCCCAGCAGCCCTCTGGCACCATTCCTGAGGGTCACCCTGCCTTGCTCTCTTCCTGCCATGTTGGGAAAGACAGCTCCCATCTCGCCTTGTTAAAGGTCAGGTGGGCCAACTAGGGGCAGAAGCCCCTTCTATGTTTTCCTACTGCAGAGCCCAAGCTCAGGGACTCACCTTGGGTCAGGCACTGCAGTGCTCCCAGAAAACAAGCCACCCCTGTACAAAGAGGGATGAAAGGGCCTGCCAAAGCCTGGGATTGAACCAGGGACCTTTAGTTTTTCAGTCTAACGCTCTCGTAACTGAGCTACTTTGGCAGCTGCATTGAAGTATTTTGGCCTGTTGCTTCTCTGTCTGGGATATTTTTGTCAGCAGTTGCACACAAAAAGAACAGGAAAACGAACGGCTGCTCCACACCCCCACCAGAGGAACCCGACGCCCTTAGCTGTGGGGAGTAAGAAGTGGCTGTTGGCTGACAGGGCCTGTCCCCGAGCAGCTGGAACAGCAGCTGCCGCCTCCCCCTCGGCTCCAGGCTGTGGGAAATGCTCATTGCCTGGCTGCATGGGCGGCTGCTGCTCCGTGCTCTGGAGAGCGTCTGTATTGCTCTGTCAACCCCCCGTCTTCACTGAGCCAGTCTGGTAAGGTCCCAAGTGCCCCCTCCAGCCTGGCAGCTGAGAGTCTGTGCAGACATCAGCCCCCCTGCCAGCCCCACAGGCAGCAGCAGCGCCAGCCCCCCAGCACCACAGGGGCACTCAATGCACTTCCTGTGGGGAAATGGCTCCTTGGCGTCCAGCTGCTAGAGTGAGAGCCAGGAGAGAGCAGTGTCTGGCTCACCATGGGGGAGAGAAGAGACCTGGTGAGTGCGGATCTCCCTCAGCCTCCCCCGCAAGGCTGGTCACTTCTATTGTCACTGTGATAGTCGGTGCTTCCCTTCAGGTCTGGCCCTAGAGGGGTGCAGTCCCCGGAAAAAAAAACCCTTTCCTCCTCCACCCCTTCCCCCAAGCCCCCACCCCAGTCCCATTCCTCTCCCTCCCCCACCTCTTTCCATCTCTGCTCCTCCCCCTCCCTGCCCAGCGCCTCCTGCACTCCACTGAACAGCTGATCACTGGCAAGTGGGAGGTGCTGAAGGGGAAGAGGAGGAGCTTGTCAGCAAGTCCTGTAGTGGGGGGGGGGAGCTGGCTGCCAGTGGGTGCTGAGCACCTATTTTTTCTCTGTTGGTTCTGCAGCCCCGTAGCTCCCATGGAGTCGCTGACTCAGCTCCTTTCACACGCTAGAGAGAGGAGCAGAACCAGGGCTATGGCTGATCTATGGGGCACCAGGTGAGTGGCAGAGGCTACAGGTGCTGAGAGTTTGCCTGACACCTCAGGGACACAATGTGAGGTGGTGTCCCAGGGATCTCTATGAAAGGAGCAGAACAGGATTTACTTGGGGTGGGGAAAGAATTGAGAGTGGCTCAGGGGGTTGGACAGAGGTATTGCCCAGGTGAGAGACTGGCTAAAACACAGGCCTTGCTGTGAGCAGGATTTGAACCTGCCTATTGAATTTCGACTCCAACACCTTAACCACTTGGCCATCACAGCTGTGAGCACAAAATTGCCCCAGTGCCAGAGAAACTGGTAAAGAATCCCAATGCCCAGGCATGAAGTCATCTGAGCTACAGAATTCCCACCGCAAACCTGGCTCCCAAAGCACAGGGGGGATTTGGGGTTCATTCTCTTTGCTTAGCCATGTGCAGTCGCACAGCAGGATGCAGCTGGTGGGACAGGGATACTGAATGCTCAAGGGTCAGACCCAGGAAGGTTGAAGCTGCATAAGCTTCTTGCCCTGAAGACAGCCTGCTCAGAGAAAGGAAACTCCCTTAGAGGGGTCTGCGGTTGGGATCGCATCGCAAGAGTCTTGCGCCGGGCCGGCAGCATGTCCGACAACGAGGACAACTTTGATGGTGACGACTTTGACGATGTGGAGGAAGATGAAGGGCTAGATGATTTGGAGAACGCAGAGGAAGAGGGTCAAGAGAATGTAGAAATCCTTCCATCTGGAGAGAGACAGCAGGCAAATCAGAAGCGGATCACAACTCCATACATGACCAAATATGAGCGAGCCAGAGTCCTGGGCACTCGTGCACTCCAGAGAGCGATGTGTGCTCCAGTCATGGTAGAGTTGGAAGGAGAGGCAGATCCTCTGCTGATTGCAATGAAAGAACTCAAAGCTCGGAAGATTCCCATAATCATCCGCAGGTACCTGCCAGATGGAAGCTATGAAGACTGGGGTGTGGATGAGCTAATTATCACTGACTGACCTGCTTCCTGTCATTGTCCCTGGTTCCTCTTTCACCTGCAGATGCTTTTATTTTTGTTTATATTTGTGTAAATAAAAAATAAACCCCCATTTTTAAGCAAAAAAAAAAAAATCCGGACTGGCTGTGTGTAGCGCACTTCCACAGCATTGCCTTCTACAGCCCCTGACGCAGCCACTGGCCCGCCGGGGAGAGCTGGACCCAGCAGAGGCCCCGGCGGGGACCAGGCGGCACTTCGGCAAGTGCCCCTGGTGGGGCTGGCAGCCGGACTCTTAGCACCGAAGAGCCGGGGCTGGCCAGGGGAGTGCGCCAGGCCGGGCAGGTAGGCAGGGGGCGGGACCTGACTGGAGGGCTGGAGCCACGTGAGCAGGTGTGGGAGCAGAGCATTGTGGGAGAGGAAGCAGGAGTAATCAAGTGTATTTTCCTGTTTAGTTTGCATCAAGGACAGAGTAACTGTACCTGGCATTTGAAGCCTGAAAGCTTCACCCTCACCTGAAAAGTACTCACCATTAAGGGGTATGGGTTCCTAACGCCAAAACCTGTGGGGAGATAGGAATGGATGTTTGTTTAGAATCTGCTTGTATGAGTGGGTTCTTGCTGATTTTTTTTTTTTTTTTGCTGTTCCTGCTGTGTAAAGACAAAAGTATTTTGGGATCTCTTAGAATTGTTGTTAGTGCTGCACTGCTGAAATCATTAGTCCTAAGCTTATGCTATGTGATCTCCTTCACGGTATATTTTGGCCCTGGGAGATAAAAGGCTGCTCTGTGTGTGGTGTTAGGGAGTGAGGTAGCAAACATTGATGGCAGAGGTGGTGCATGTGCCACAGAAGTCGTGTGCCCCCCCCGCCCCCGCTCCTGTCCAAGAGTCCAGTATTTGCATAAACCCACCCACTCACCTGTGACTAACAATCTCGCTCTGCTAACTCTTCCAGCAAAACAGACCAAAGAAAGTGTATGCGAGCGCTGTACCACAGCCCCGGTGCTCTTTTCGGTTCCTTCCCACAGAACTTTCCTTCCATAGCAATCCAGTTCCTTGCTTTTGCTTGGCTAACCACTGTAGGCATGTGCTATACCGTACCCTGAGCTGATTCCCGGCTTTTGTGCTCAATACAGCCTTGCCACCTCCATGTCTCTGTGGCGCAATGGGTCAGCGCGTTCGGCTGTTAACCAAAAGGATGGTGGTTTGAGCCCACCCAGGGGCGGCGCTAAGCCCCTGCTACTGCCTTGCTTTCCCGAGGCCTGTATGGGGAGCCTCAAAGGTCCCATTTTGCTACCTCTTGGCCTCAGAGCTTTCAGCTGGTGGTCCAAAGAGCAGGCTGGATGCCATTCAGAAACCCATCTGCCAGCAGCCGTGCCGGAGGCTCAGGCTTAATCCTCAAGGCCGAGCGCAAAACTTTCAGCCGGGAACATTTCGCTCCCTTCCCGCCTCCGCCCAAGCGGCAAGGGAGAAGCGGAGGAGACAGGCCGGCTCAAAGACACCTCCCTCCCACTTCCCTGTACGCTGTGCAAAGCTCTTGGCCTGCCTCATGCCTCATCAGGAAAGCACGGCCATGCGGCCCAAGCCTGAGTCACGTCCGTGGCCTGGCCCACCCGCCCGGCTGACGGCGCGCAGAGCCACGCGAGTCAATGGCAGGTCGAGTCGGGAGC
Source organism: Mauremys reevesii (assembly GCF_016161935.1). Taxonomy (NCBI): domain Eukaryota; kingdom Metazoa; phylum Chordata; order Testudines; family Geoemydidae; genus Mauremys; species Mauremys reevesii. The sequence continues at coordinate 42,118,896 of NC_052634.1, forward strand.
CTCGGCTCTTTCCCCTGACAGCCACACACACAGCGCTGCCTAGCGCCCCCAGAGCCTCCCTCGTGTTCTCCCGCAGCAGCCGCCTGCCGGTGTGGGTGGGAAAAGGGGACCAGGAAGCACTGCAGCCTCATTCCAGGACAGGAGGCCCTCGCCACGCCCAGGCGTGCCTCTTGCCTTCAGCCCAGGCAGCCGAGCTCCCTGGCAGGCCGCCGCTTTGCCTCAGCCACCTCTTGCCTCATGGCCTAGGCTCTTGGGGCTCTGCTGGTCACCGGCTCGCTTGAAGGCCCAGAGGGAAAAGAAACAAGCGCCGCGCGTAGCAGAGGATGGTTTCGATCCATCGACCTCTGGGTTATGGGCCCAGCACGCTCCGCTGCACCACTCTGCTGCTTCTTCACACTCTCCCCTGTCACCTAGCTGCCACTATCCGGATTAGTGCCTTACATGCCCTCGCTCTGGCAGGCAGATGCGCTGGCTGCCAGGCAGCTGCCCTGGTCACAGGATTTTACAGCTAGCTTCTACAGGGTAAAAGGATCTATTTGGGGTTTGGACCCCATTGGGAGCTGGGTAGCTGAGTGCCAGAGACGGGAGCACTTCTTAAACTGTTTTCAGTTACGCTTGTGGGGACGAGGGTCAGCCTTGGATCCGTGTCTGCAGCAGGCAAGCACCTCTGGCTCAATCGCCCCCGCCGTATTAGCAGACTAAAACGCGGAGCGAACGCACACGCCTTGCAAAGGAAGAGGAGCCGGATCTCGAACAAAAGTCAGCATTTTATTAAGATGAGGTTCAAAGAAAAAAAGTGTACGGTACAGAGTTTTGGCGTAGAAGTTTCTGGTGCTCAGGGAACAACGTACAGCTTACCCAAGGGTGCAAAGTTCGGTTTAAAATGGGGTGGCGTAAGGAATACATAATCTGCAATAGCCCTGAGGGGGGGTAAAAGGTTAACGTACAGACACTGAGTTAGGAGGGCATGTTGTCCATATGAGGGCTACGTTCGGGTGTGGAGTATAACGAGCGGTTACGACGATGAGGATGGATTGACCCGCGTTAGGTGAGTTTTAACGTTCGTGTTTTGGAATCTTTGCCACAATCTAGTTGAAGCAGGGTCAGTATGAAGTCTACCCTGCCATCTGTTGGTGATCTGTCGTCAAGGCCTTTTGGGGCTGATGTCATTTGCATGGTTACACCCACCCCGGATTGCATGATGGGAGTGCTTGTCCAAACGGTCATTTCAGCTGCTGCGGGATCCCCAGTGTCTTTGTTATTGGGGCAGGAGTAATCCAGTGTATTTTCCTGTTGGTTTTGGATCAAGGACAGAGTAACTGTACCTGGCCTTTGAGGCCTGAGAGCGTCACCTCGCCTGAAAAGTACTCACCATTAAGGGTAGGGGTTCCTAACGGCAGCGCGTGGAGGGAGGTAGAAATGGATGTTTGTTGGTCTCTCGCAGGTGCTGCTGATGTCCTTTCTGCTGTCCCTGGTGTGGAAAGACAGAGGCAGAGGCGGTTTTGAATCTCTTCAAATTGTTGTGAGTGCTGCAGTTGCTCACCCTAAGCTTATGCCGTTAGATCTTAGATCTCTTTCACAGTGTATTTTGGTCCTGAGAGCTAAAAGGTGTGTTGTTAGGGAGTGAGGTAGCAGACGTTAGTTACAGAGGTGGTGCATGTGCTACAGAATTCGTGTTGAGCCCCCCCGCCCCTGCTCCTGTCCAAGTGTCCAGTATTTGCATAAACCCACCCACTCACCTGTGACTAACAATCTCGCTCTGCTAACTCTTCCAGCAAAACAGACCAAAGAAAGTGTATGCGAGCGCTGTACCACAGCCCCGGTGCTCTTTTCGGTTCCTTCCCACAGAACTTTCCTTCCATAGCAATCCAGTTCCTTGCTTTTGCTTGGCTAACCACTGTAGGCATGTGCTATACCGTACCCTGAGCTGATTCCCGGCTTTTGTGCTCAATACAGCCTTGCCCCCTCCATGTCTCTGTGGCGCAATGGGTCAGCGCGTTCGGCTGTTAACCGAAAGGATGGTGGTTCGAGCCCACCCAGGGACGGCGCTAAGCCCCTGCTGCTGCCTTGCTTTCCCGAGGCCTGTATGGGGAGCCTCAAAGGTCCCATTTTGCTACCTCTTGGCCTCAGAGCTTTCAGCTGGTGGTCCAAAGAGCAGGCTGGATGCCATTCAGAAACCCATCTGCCAGCAGCCGTGCCGGAGGCTCAGGCTTAATCCTCAAAGCCGAGCACAAAAACTTTCAGCCGGGAACATTTCGCTCCCTTCCCGCCTCCGCCCAAGCGGCAAGGGAGAAGCGGAGGAGACAGGCCGGCTCAAAGACACCTCCCTCCCACTTCCCTGTACGCTGTGCAAAGCTCTTGGCCTGCCTCATGCCTCATCAGGAAAGCACGGCCATGCGGCCCAAGCCTGAGTCACGTCCGCGGCCTGGCCCACCCCGCCCCGGCTGACGCGCCAGAGCCACGCGAGTCAATGGCAGGTCGAGTCGGGAGCCTCGGCTCTTTCCCCTGACAGCCACACACACAGCGCTGCCTAGCGCCCCAGAGCCTCCTCGTGTTCTCCCGCAGCAGCCGCCTGCCGGTGTGGGTGGGAAAAGGGGACCAGGAAGCACTGCAGCCTCATTCCGGGACAGGAGGCCCTCGCCACGCCCAGGCCTGCCTCTTGCCTTCAGCCCAGGCAGCCAGAGGTGCCAGGGAGCTCCTGGCAGGCCGCCGCTTTGCCTCAGCCACCTCTTGCCTCATGGCCTAGGCTCTTGGGGCTCTGCTGGTCACCGGCTCGCTTGAAGGCCCAGAGGGAAAGAAACAAGCGCACGCGTAGCAGAGGATGGTTTCGATCCATCGACCTCTGGGTTATGGGCCCAGCACGCTCCCGCTGCGCCACTCTGCTGCTTCTTCACACTCTCCCCCTGTCACCTAGCTGCCACTATCCGGATTAGTGCCTTACATGCCCTCGCTCTGGCAGGCAGATGCGCAGGCTGCAAGGCCGCAGCCCTGGTCACAGGATTTTACAGCTAGCTTCTACAGGGTAAAAAGGATCTATTTGGGGTTTGGACCCCATTGGGAGCTGGGTAGCTGAGTGCCAGAGACGGGAGCACTTCTTAAACTGTTTTCAGTTACGCTTGTGGGGGACGAGGGTCAGCCTTGGATCCGTGTCTGCAGCAGGCAAGCACCTCTGGCTCAATCGCCCCCCGCCGTATTAGCAGACTAAAACGCGGAGCGAACGCACACGCCTTGCAAAGGAAGAGGAGCCGATCTCGAACAAAAGTCAGCATTTTATTAAGATGAGGTTCAAAGAAAAAAAGTGTACGGTACAGAGTTTTGGCGTAGAAGTTTCTGGTGCTCAGGGAACAACGTACAGCTTACCCAAGGGGTGCAAAGTTCGGTTTAAAATGGGGTGGCGTAAGGAATACATAATCTGCAATAGCCCTGAGGGGGGGTAAAAGGTTAACGTACAGACACTGAGTTAGGAGGGCATGTTGTCCATATGAGGGCTACGTTCGGGTGTGGAGTATAACGAGCGGTTACGACGATGAGGATGGATTGACCCGCGTTAGGTGAGTTTTAACGTTCGGTGTTTTGGAATCTTTGCCACAATCTAGTTGAAGCAGGGTCAGTATGAAGTCTACCCTGCCATCTGTTGGTGATCTGTCGTCAAGGCCTTTTGGGGCTGATGTCATTTGCATGGTTACACCCACCCCGGATTGCATGATGGGAGTGCTTGTCCAAACGGTCATTTCAGCTGCTGCGGGATCCCCAGTGCCTTTGTTATTGGGGCAGGAGTAATCCAGTGTATTTTCCTGTTGGTTTTGGATCAAGGACAGAGTAACTGTACCTGGCCTTTGAGGCCTGAGAGCGTCACCCTCGCCTGAAAAGTACTCACCATTAAGGGGTAGGGGTTCCTAACGGCAGCGTGGAGGGAGGTAGAAATGGATGTTTGTTGGTCTCTCGCAGGTGCTGCTGATGTCCTTTCTGCTGTCCCTGGTGTGGAAAGACAGAGGCAGAGGCGGTTTTGAATCTCTTCAAATTGTTGTGAGTGCTGCAGTTGCTCACCCTAAGCTTATGCCGTTAGATCTTAGATCTCTTTCACGGTGTATTTTGGTCCTGAGAGCTAAAAGGTGTGTTGTTAGGGAGTGAGGTAGCAGACGTTAGTTGCAGAGGTGGTGCATGTGCCACAGAAGTCGTGTTGATCCCCCCCCCGCCCCTGCTCCTGTCCAAGTGTCCAGTATTTGCATAAACCCACCCACTCACCTGTGACTCACAATAGCGCTCAGCTCACTCTTCCAGCAAAACAGACCCAAGCAAGTGTATGCGGCGCTGTACCACAGCCCGGTGCTCTTTTCGGTTCCTTCCCACAGAACTTTCCTTCCATAGCAATCCAGTTCCTTGCTTTTGCTTGGCTAACCACTGTAGGCATGTGCTATACCGTACCCTGAGCTGATTCCCGGCTTTGTGCTCAATACAGCCTTGCCCCTCCATGTCTCTGTGGCGCAATGGGTCAGCGCGTTCGGCTGTTAACCAAAAGGATGGTGGTTCGAGCCCACCCAGGGACGGCGCTAAGCCCCTGCTACTGCCTTGCTTTCCCGAGGCCTGTATGGGGAGCCTCAAAGGTCCCATTTTGCTACCTCTTGGCCTCAGAGCTTTCAGCTGGTGGTCCAAAGAGCAGGCTGGATGCCATTCAGAAACCCATCTGCCAGCAGCCGTGCCGGAGGCTCAGGCTTAATCCTCAAAGCCGAGCACAAAAACTTTCAGCCGGGAACATTTCGCTCCCTTCCCGCCTCCGCCCAAGCGGCAAGGGAGAAGCGGAGGAGACAGGCCGGCTCAAAGACACCTCCTCCCACTTCCCTGTACGCTGTGCAAAGCTCTTGGCCTGCCTCATGCCTCATCAGGAAAGCACGGCCATGCGGCCCAAGCCTGAGTCACGTCCGCTGCCTGGCCCACCCGCCCGGCTGACGGCGCGCAGAGCCACGCGAGTCAATGGCAGGTCGAGTCGGGAGCCTCGGCTCTTTCCCCTGACAGCCACACACACAGCGCTGCCTAGCGCCCCCAGAGCCTCCCTCGTGTTCTCCCGCAGCAGCCGCCTGCCGGTGTGGGTGGGAAAAGGGGACCAGGAAGCACTGCAGCCTCATTCCGGGACAGGAGGCCCTCGCCACGCCCAGGCCTGCCTCTTGCCTTCAGCCCAGGCAGCCAGAGGTGCCAGGGAGCTCCCTGGCAGGCCGCCGCTTTGCCTCAGCCACCTCTTGCCTCATGGCCTAGGCTCTTGGGGCTCTGCTGGTCACTGGCTCGCTTGAAGGCCCAGAGGGAAAAGAAACAAGCGCACGCGTAGCAGAGGATGGTTTCGATCCATCGACCTCTGGGTTATGGGCCCAGCACGCTCCCGCTGCACCACTCTGCTGCTTCTTCACACTCTCCCCCTGTCACCTAGCTGCCACTATCCGGATTAGTGCCTTACATGCCCTCGCTCTGGCAGGCAGATGCGCTGGCTGCTAGGCAGCTGCCCTGGTCACAGGATTTTACAGCTAGCTTCTACAGGGTAAAAAGGATCTATTTGGGGTTTGGACCCCATTGGGAGCTGGGTAGCTGAGTGCCAGAGACGGGAGCACTTCTTAAACTGTTTTCAGTTACGCTTGTGGGGGACGAGGGTCAGCCTTGGATCCGTGTCTGCAGCAGGCAAGCACCTCTGGCTCAATCGCCCCCCGCCGTATTAGCAGACTAATCCGCGGAGCGAACGCACACTCCTTGCAAAGGTAGAGGAGCCGGATCTCTAACAAAAGTCATCATTTTATTAAGTTTAGGTTCAAATAAATTAAAAGTGTACTTTACTGAGTTTTGGATTAGAAGTTTCTGGTGCTCAGGTAACAACGTACAGCTTACCCAAGGGGTTCAAATTTCGTTTAAAATGGGGTGGCGTAAGGAATACATAATCTGCAATAGCCCTGAGGGGGGGTAAAAGGTTAACGTACAGACACTGAGTTAGGAGGGCATGTTGTCCATATGAGGGCTACGGTCGGGTGTGGAGTATAACGAGCGGTTACGACGATGAGGATGGATTGACCCGCGTTAGGTGAGTTTTAACGTTCGGTGTTTTGGAATCTTTGCCACAATCTAGTTGAAGCAGGGTCAGTATGAAGTCTACCCTGCCATCTGTTGGTGATCTGTCGTCAAGGCCTTTTGGGGCTGATGTCATTTGCATGGTTACACCCACCCCGGATTGCATGATGGGAGTGCTTGTCCAAACGGTCATTTCAGCTGCTGCGGATCCCCAGTGTCTTTGTTATTGGGGCAGGAGTAATCCAGTGTATTTTCCTGTTGGTTTTGGATCAAGGACAGAGTAACTGTACCTGGCCTTTGAGGCCTGAGAGCGTCACCCTCGCCTGAAAAGTACTCACCATTAAGGGGTAGGGGTTCCTAACGGCAGCGCGTGGAGGGAGGTAGAAATGGATGTTTGTTGGTCTCTCGCAGGTGCTGCTGATGTCCTTTCTGCTGTCCCTGGTGTGGAAAGACAGAGGCAGAGGCGGTTTTGAATCTCTTCAAATTGTTGTGAGTGCTGCAGTTGCTCACCCTAAGCTTATGCCGTTAGATCTTAGATCTCTTTCACAGTGTATTTTGGTCCTGAGAGCTAAAAGGTGTGTTGTTAGGGAGTGAGGTAGCAGACGTTAGTTACAGAGGTGGTGCATGTGCTACAGAATTCGTGTTGAGCCCCCCCGCCCCTGCTCCTGTCCAAGTGTCCAGTATTTGCATAAACCCACCCACTCACCTGTGACTAACAATCTCGCTCTGCTAACTCTTCCAGCAAAACAGACCAAAGAAAGTGTATGCGAGCGCTGTACCACAGCCCCGGTGCTCTTTTCGGTTCCTTCCCACAGAACTTTCCTTCCATAGCAATCCAGTTCCTTGCTTTTGCTTGGCTAACCACTGTAGGCATGTGCTATACCGTACCCTGAGCTGATTCCCGGCTTTTGTGCTCAATACAGCCTTGCCCCCTCCATGTCTCTGTGGCGCAATGGGTCAGCGCGTTCGGCTGTTAACCGAAAGGATGGTGGTTCGAGCCCACCCAGGGACGGCGCTAAGCCCTGCTGCTGCCTTGCTTTCCCGAGGCCTGTGGGGAGCCTCAAAGGTCCCATTTGCTACCTCTGGCCTCAGAGCTTTCAGCTGGTGGTCCAAAGAGCAGGCTGGATGCCATTCAGAAACCCATCTGCCAGCAGCCGTGCCGGAGGCTCAGGCTTAATCCTCAAAGCCGAGCACAAAACTTTCAGCCGGGAACATTTCGCTCCTTCCCGCCTCCGCCCAAGCGGCAAGGGAGAAGCGGAGGAGACAGGCCGGCTCAAAGACACCTCCCTCCCACTTCCCTGTACGCTGTGCAAAGCTCTTGGCCTGCCTCATGCCTCATCAGGAAAGCACGGCCATGCGGCCCAAGCCTGAGTCACGTCCGGCCTGGCCCACCCCGCCCGGCTGACGGCGCGCAGAGCCACGCGAGTCAATGGCAGGTCGAGTCGGGAGCCTCGGCTCTTTCCCTGACAGCCACACACACAGCGCTGCCTAGCGCCCCAGAGCCTCCTCGTGTTCTCCCGCAGCAGCCGCCTGCCGGTGTGGGTGGGAAAAGGGGACCAGGAAGCACTGCAGCCTCATTCCGGGACAGGAGGCCCTCGCCACGCCCAGGCCTGCCTCTTGCCTTCAGCCCAGGCAGCCAGAGGTGCCAGGAGCTCCCTGGCAGGCCGCCGCTTTGCCTCAGCCACCTCTTGCCTCATGGCCTAGGCTCTTGGGGCTCTGCTGGTCACCGGCTCGCTTGAAGGCCCAGAGGAAAAGAAACAAGCGCACGCGTAGCAGAGGATGGTTTCGATCCATCGACCTCTGGGTTATGGGCCCAGCACGCCCCGCTGCGCCACTCTGCTGCTTCTTCACACTCTCCCCTGTCACCTAGCTGCCACTATCCGGATTAGTGCCTTACATGCCCTCGCTCTGGCAGGCAGATGCGCTGGCTGCCAGGCAGCTGCCCTGGTCACAGGATTTTACAGCTAGCTTCTACAGGGTAAAAGGATCTATTTGGGGTTTGGACCCCATTGGGAGCTGGGTAGCTGAGTGCCAGAGACGGGAGCACTTCTTAAACTGTTTTCAGTTACGCTTGTGGGGACGAGGGTCAGCCTTGGATCCGTGTCTGCAGCAGGCAAGCACCTCTGGCTCAATCGCCCCGCCGTATTAGCAGACTAAAACGCTGGAGCGAACGCACACGCCTTGCAAAGGAAGAGGAGCCGGATCTCGAACAAAAGTCAGCATTTTATTAAGATGAGGTTCAAAGAAAAAAAGTGTACGGTACAGAGTTTTGGCGTAGAAGTTTCTGGTGCTCAGGAACAACGTACAGCTTACCCAAGGGGTGCAAAGTTCGGTTTAAAATGGGGTGGCGTAAGGAATACATAATCTGCAATAGCCCTGAGGGGGTAAAGGTTAACGTACAGACACTGAGTTAGGAGGGCATGTTGTCCATATGAGGGCTACGCTCGGGTGTGGAGTATAACGAGCTGTTACGACGATGAGGATGGATTGACCCGCGTTAGGTGAGTTTTAACGTTCGGTGTTTTGGAATCTTTGCCACAATCTAGTTGAAGCAGGGTCAGTATGAAGTCTACCCTGCCATCTGTTGGTGATCTGTCGTCAAGGCCTTTTGGGGCTGATGTCATTTGCATGGTTACACCCACCCCGGATTGCATGATGGGAGTGCTTGTCCAAACGGTCATTTCAGCTGCTGCGGGATCCCCAGTGCCTTTGTTATTGGGGCAGGAGTAATCCAGTGTATTTTCCTGTTGGTTTTGGATCAAGGACAGAGTAACTGTACCTGGCCTTTGAGGCCTGAGAGCGTCACCCTCGCCTGAAAAGTACTCACCATTAAGGGGTAGGGGTTCCTAACGGCAGCGCGTGGAGGAAGGTAGAAATGGATGTTTGTTGGTCTCTCGCAGGTGCTGCTGATGTCCTTTCTGCTGTCCCTGGTGTGGAAAGACAGAGGCAGAGGCGGTTTTGAATCTCTTCAAATTGTTGTGAGTGCTGCAGTTGCTCACCCTAAGCTTATGCCGTTAGATCTTAAATCTCTTTCACGGTGTATTTTGGTCCTGAGAGCTAAAAGGTGTGTTGTTAGGGAGTGAGGTAGCAGACGTTAGTTACAGAGGTGGTGCATGTGCCACAGAAGTCGTGTTGATCCCCCCCCCGCCCCTGCTCCTGTCCAAGTGTCCAGTATTTGCATAAACCCACCCACTCACCTGTGACTAACAATCTCGCTCTGCTAACTCTTCCAGCAAAACAGACCAAAGAAAGTGTATGCGAGCGCTGTACCACAGCCCCGGTGCTCTTTTCGGTTCCTTCCCACAGAACTTTCCTTCCATAGCAATCCAGTTCCTTGCTTTTGCTTGGCTAACCACTGTAGGCATGTGCTATACCGTACCCTGAGCTGATTCCCGGCTTTTGTGCTCAATACAGCCTTGCCGTCTCTGTGGCGCAATGGGTCAGCGCGTTCGGCTGTTAACTGAAAGGATGGTGGTTCGAGCCCACCCAGGGACGGCGCTAAGCCCCTGCTACTGCCTTGCTTTCCCGAGGCCTGTATGGGGAGCCTCAAAGGTCCCATTTTGCTACCTCTTGGCCTCAGAGCTTTCAGCTGGTGGTCCAAAGAGCAGGCTGGATGCCATTCAGAAACCCATCTGCCAGCAGCCGTGCCGGAGGCTCAGGCTTAATCCTCAAAGCCGAGCACAAAAACTTTCAGCCGGGAACATTTCGCTCCCTTCCCGCCTCCGCCCAAGCGGCAAGGGAGAAGCGGAGGAGACAGGCCGGCTCAAAGACACCTCCCTCCCACTTCCCTGTACGCTGTGCAAAGCTCTTGGCCTGCCTCATGCCTCATCAGGAAAGCACGGCCATGCGGCCCAAGCCTGAGTCACGTCCGCGGCCTGGCCCACCCCGCCCCGGCTGACGGCGCGCAGAGCCACGCGAGTCAATGGCAGGTCGAGTCGGGAGCCTCGGCTCTTTCCCCTGACAGCCACACACACAGCGCTGCCTAGCGCCCCCAGAGCCTCCCTCGTGTTCTCCCGCAGCAGCCGCCTGCCGGTGTGGGTGGGAAAAGGGGACCAGGAAGCACTGCAGCCTCATTCCGGGACAGGAGGCCCTCGCCACGCCCAGGCCTGCCTCTTGCCTTCAGCCCAGGCAGCCAGAGGTGCCAGGAGCTCCTGGCAGGCCGCCGCTTTGCCTCAGCCACCTCTTGCCTCATGGCCTAGGCTCTTGGGGCTCTGCTGGTCACTGGCTCGCTTGAAGGCCCAGAGGAAAAGAAACAAGCGCACGCGTAGCAGAGGATGGTTTCGATCCATCGACCTCTGGGTTATGGGCCCAGCACGCCCGCTGCACCACTCTGCTGCTTCTTCACACTCTCCCCTGTCACCTAGCTGCCACTATCCGGATTAGTGCCTTACATGCCCTCGCTCTGGCAGGCAGATGCGCTGGCTGCCAGGCAGCTGCCCTGGTCACAGGATTTTACAGCTAGCTTCTACAGGGTAAAAGGATCTATTTGGGGTTTGGACCCCATTGGGAGCTGGGTAGCTGAGTGCCAGAGACGGGAGCACTTCTTAAACTGTTTTCAGTTACGCTTGTGGGGACGAGGGTCAGCCTTGGATCCGTGTCTGCAGCAGGCAAGCACCTCTGGCTCAATCGCCCCCGCCGTATTAGCAGACTAAACGCGGAGCGAACGCACACGCCTTGCAAAGGAAGAGGAGCCGATCTCGAACAAAAGTCAGCATTTTATTAAGATGAGGTTCAAAGAAAAAAGTGTACGGTACAGAGTTTTGGCGTAGAAGTTTCTGGTGCTCAGGGAACAACGTACAGCTTACCCAAGGGTGCAAAGTTCGGTTTAAAATGGGGTGGCGTAAGGAATACATAATCTGCAATAGCCCTGAGGGGGGGTAAAAGGTTAACGTACAGACACTGAGGTAGGAGGGCATGTTGTCCATATGAGGGCTACGTTCGGGTGTGGAGTATAACGAGCGTTACGACGATGAGGATGGATTGACCCGCGTTAGGTGAGTTTTAACGCTCGGTGTTTTGGAATCTTTGCCACAATCTAGTTGAAGCAGGGTCAGTATGAAGTCTACCCTGCCATCTGTTGGTGATCTGTCGTCAAGGCCTTTTGGGGCTGATGTCATTTGCATGGTTACACCCACCCCGGATTGCATGATGGGAGTGCTTGTCCAAACGGTCATTTCAGCTGCTGCGGATCCCCAGTGTCTTTGTTATTGGGGCAGGAGTAATCCAGTGTATTTTCCTGTTGGTTTTGGATCAATTACAGAGTAAATGTACCTGGCCTTTGAGGCCTGAGAGCGTCACCCTCGCCTGAAAAGTACTCACCATTAAGGGGTAGTGGTTCATAACGGCAGCGGTGGAGGGAGGTAGAAATGGATGTTTGTTGGTCTCTCGCAGGTGCTGCTGATGTCCTTTCTGCTGTCCCTGGTGTGGAAAGACAGAGGCAGAGGCGGTTTTGAATCTCTTCAAATTGTTGTGAGTGCTGCAGTTGCTCACCCTAAGCTTATGCCGTTAGATCTTAGATCTCTTTCACGGTGTATTTTGGTCCTGAGAGCTAAAAGGTGTGTTGTTAGGGAGTGAGGTAGCAGACGTTAGTTGCAGAGGTGGTGCATGTGCCACAGAAGTCGTGTTGATCCCCCCCGCCCCTGCTCCTGTCCAAGAGTCCAGTATTTGCATAAACCCACCCACTCACCTGTGACTAACAATCTCGCTCTGCTAACTCTTCCAGCAAAACAGACCAAAGAAAGTGTATGCAGCGCTGTACCACAGCCCCGGTGCTCTTTCGGTTCCTTCCCAGAGAACTTTCCTTCCATAGCAATCCAGTTCCTTGCTTTTGCTTGGCTAACCACTGTAGGCATGTGCTATACCGTACCCTGAGCTGATTCCCGGCTTTTGTGCTCAATACAGCCTTGCCGTCTCTGTGGCGCAATGGGTCAGCGCGTTCGGCTGTTAACTGAAAGGATGGTGGTTCGAGCCCACCCAGGGACGGCGCTAAGCCCCTGCTACTGCCTTGCTTTCCCGAGGCCTGTATGGGGAGCCTCAAAGGTCCCATTTGCTACCTCTGGCCTCAGAGCTTTCAGCTGGTGGTCCAAAGAGCAGGCTGGATGCCATTCAGAAACCCATCTGCCAGCAGCCGTGCCGGAGGCTCAGGCTTAATCCTCAAAGCCGAGCACAAAACTTTCAGCCGGAACATTTCGCTCCTTCCCGCCTCCGCCCAGCGGCAAGGGAGAAGCGGAGGAGACAGGCCGGCTCAAAGACACCTCCCACTTCCCTGTACGCTGTGCAAAGCTCTTGGCCTGCCTCATGCCTCATCAGGAAAGCACGCCATGCGGCCCAAGCCTGAGTCACGTCCGCGGCCTGGCCCACCCGCCCGGCTGACGGCGCGCAGAGCCACGCGAGTCAATGGCAGGTCGAGTCGGGAGCCTCGGCTCTTTCCCTGACAGCCACACACACAGCGCTGCCTAGCGCCCCCAGAGCCTCCCTCGTGTTCTCCCGCAGCAGCCGCCTGCCGGTGTGGGTGGGAAAAGGGGACCAGGAAGCACTGCAGCCTCATTCCGGGACAGGAGGCCCTCGCCACGCCCAGGCCTGCCTCTTGCCTTCAGCCCAGGCAGCCAGAGGTGCCAGGAGCTCCTGGCAGGCCGCCGCTTTGCCTCAGCCACCTCTTGCCTCATGGCCTAGGCTCTTGGGGCTCTGCTGGTCACCGGCTCGCTTGAAGGCCCAGAGGGAAAAGAAACAAGCGCACGCGTAGCAGAGGATGGTTTCGATCCATCGACCTCTGGGTTATGGGCCCAGCACGCTCCCGCTGCGCCACTCTGCTGCTTCTTCACACTCTCCCCCTGTCACCTAGCTGCCACTATCCGGATTAGTGCCTTACATGCCCTCGCTCTGGCAGGCAGATGCGCTGGCTGCTAGGCAGCTGCCCTGGTCACAGGATTTTACAGCTAGCTTCTACAGGGTAAAAAGGATCTATTTGGGGTTTGGACCCCATTGGGAGCTGGGTAGCTGAGTGCCAGAGACGGGAGCACTTCTTAAACTGTTTTCAGTTACGCTTGTGGGGGACGAGGTTCAGCCTTGGATCCGTGTCTGCAGCAAGCAAGCACCTCTGGCTCAACCGCCCCCCGCCGTATTAGCAGACTAAACGCGGAGAACGCACACGCCTTTCAAAGAAAAAGGAGCCGGGATCTCGAACAAAAGTCAGCATTTTATTAAGATGAGGTTCAAAGAAAAAAAAGTGTACGGTACAGAGTTTCGGCGTAGAAGTTTCTGGTGCTCAGGGAACAACGTACAGCTTACCCAAGGGGTGCAAAGTTCGGTTTAAAATGGGGTGGCGTAAGGAATACATAATCTGCAATAGCCCTGACTGGGGTAAAGGTTAACGTACAGACACTGAGTTAGGAGGGTATGTTGTCCATATGAGGGCTACGTTCGGGTGTGGAGTATAACGAGCGGTTACGACGATGAGGATGGATTGACCCGCGTTAGGTGAGTTTTAACGTTCGGTGTTTGGGAATCTTTGCCACAATCTAGTTGAAGCAGGGTCAGTATGAAGTCTACCCTGCCATCTGTTGGTGATCTGTCGTCAAGGCCTTTTGGGGCTGATGTCATTTGCATGGTTACACCCACCCCGGATTGCATGATGGGAGTGCTTGTCCAAACGGTCATTTCAGCTGCTGCGGGTTCCCCAGTCTCTTTGTTATTGGGGCAGGAGTAATCCAGTGTATTTTCCTGTTGATTTTGGATCAAGGACAGAGTAACTGTACCTGGCATTTGAGGCCTGAGAGCGTCACCCTCGCCTGAAAAGTACTCACCATTAAGGGGTATGGGTTCCTAACGGCAGCGTGTGGAGGGAGGTAGAAATGGATGGTTGTTGGTCTCTTGCAGGTGCTGCTGATGTCCTTTCTGTTGTTCCTGGTGTGGAAAGACAGAGGCAGAGGCGGTTTTGAATCTCTTCAATTTGTTGTGAGTGCTGCAGTTGCTCACCCTAAGGTTATGCCGTTAGATCTCTTTCACGGTGTATTTTGGTCCTGAGAGATAAAAGGTGTGTTATTAGGGAGCGAGGTAGCAAACGTTAGTTGCAGAGGTGGTACATGTGCCACAGAAGTTGTGTGCCCCCGTCCAAGAGTCCAGGATTTGCATAAACCCACCCACTGACCTGTGACTAACAATCTCACTCTGCTAACTTTTCCAGCAAAACAGGCCAAAGAAAGTGTATGCGGCGCTGTACCACAGCCCGGTGCTCTTTTCGGTTCCTTCCCAAAGAACTTTCCCTCCATAGCAGTCCAGTTCCTTGCTGTTGCTTGGCCAACCACTGCATGCATGTGCTATACCGTATGCCTGAGCTGATTCCCAGCTTTTGTGCTCAATACAGCCTTGCCCGTCCATGTCTCTGTGGCGCAATGGGTCAGCGCGTTCGGCTGTTAACCGAAAGGATGGTGGTTCGAGCCCACCCAGGACGACGCTAAGCCCATGCTACTTCCTTGCTTCCCTGAGGCCTGTGGGGAGCCTCAAAGGTCCCATTTGCTGCCTCAGTGCTTTCAGCCGGTGGTCAAGAGCAGGCTGGATGCCATTCAGAAACCCATCTGCCAGCAGCCATGCCGGAGGCTCAGGCTTAATCCTCAAAGCCGAGCACAAAACTTTCAGCCGGGAACGTTTCGCTCCTTCCCGCCTCCGCCCAGCGGCAAGGGAGAAGCAGGAGACAGGCCGGCTCAAAGACGCCTCCTCCCACTTCCTGTACGCTGTGCAAGCTCTTGGCCTGCCTCATGCCTCGTCAGGAAAGCGCGGCCATGCGGCCCAAGCCTGAGTCACGTCCGCGGCCTGGCCCGCCCGCCCGGCTGACGGCGCGCAGAGCCACGCGAGTCAATGGCAGGTCGAGTTGGGAGCCTGGGCTCTTTCCGTGACAGCCACACACACAGCGCTGCCCAGCGCCCGAGAGCCTCCCTCGTGTTCTCCGCGGCAGCCGCCTGCCGGTGTGGGTGGGAAAAGGGGACCAGGAAGCACTGCAGCCTCATTCCAGGACAGGAGGCCCTCGCCACACCAGGCCTGCCTCTTGCCTTCAGCCCAGGCAGCCAGAGGTGCCAGGGAGCTCCCTGGCAGGCCGCCACTTTGCCTCAGCCATCTCTTGCCTCATGGCCTAGGCTCTTGGGGCTCTGCTGGTCACCGGCTCGCTTGAAGGCCCAGAGGGAAAAGAAACAAGCGCACGCGTAGCAGAGGATGGTTTCGATCCATCGACCTCTGGGTTATGGGCCCAGCACGCTCCCGCTGCGCCACTCTGCTGTTTCTTCACACTCTCCCCCCTGCCACCTAGCTGCCACTATCCGGATTAGTGCCTTACACGCCCTCGCTCTGGCAGGCAGATGCGCAGGCTGCTGAGCAGCTGCCTGGTCACAGGATTTTACAGCTAGCTTCTACAGGGTAAAAAGGATCTAGTTGGGGTTTGGACCCCATTGGGAGCTGGGTAGCTGAGTGCCGGAGACGGGAGCACTTCTTAAACTGTTTTCAGTTACGCTTGTGGGGGACGAGGTTCAGCCTTGGATCCGTGTCTGCAGCAGGCAAGCACCTCTGGCTCAATCGCCCCCCGCCGTATTAGCAGACTAAAACGCGGCGCGAACGCACACGCCTTGCAAAGAGGAGCCGGGATCTCGAACAAAAGTCAGCATTTTATTAAGATGAGGTTCAAAGAAAAAAAAAGTGTACGGTACAGAGTTTGGCGTAGAAGTTTCTGGTGCTCAGGAACAACGTACAGCTTACCCAAGGGGTACAAAGTTCGGTTTAAAATGGGGTGGCGTAAGGAATACATAATCTGCAATAGCCCTGACTGGGGGTAAAAGGTTAACGTACAGACACTGAGTTAGGAGGGTATGTTGTCCATATGAGGGCTACGTTCGGGTGTGGAGTATAACGGCTACGACGATGAGGATGGATTGACCAGCGTTAGATGAGTTTTAACGTTCGGTGTTTGGGAATCTTTGCCACAATCTAGTTGAAGCAGGGTCAGTATGAAGTCTACCCTGACATCTGTTGGTGATCTGTCGTCAAGGCCTTTTGGGGCTGATGTCATTTGCATGGTTACACCCACCCCGGATTGCATGATGGGAGTGCTCGTCCAAGCGGTCATTTCAGCTGCTGCGGTTCCCCAGTCTCTTTGTTATTGGGGCAGGAGTAATCCAGTGTATTTTCCTGTTGATTTTGGATCAAGGACAGAGTAACTGTACCTGGCATTTGAGGCCTGAGAGCGTCACCCTCACCTGAAAAGTACTCACCATTTAGGGGTATGGGTTCCTAACGGCAGCACGTGGAGGAGGTAGAAATGGATGTTTGTTGGCCTCTTGCAGGTGCTGCTGATGTCCTTTCTGCTGTCCCTGCTGTGGAAAGACAGAGGCAGAGGTGGTTTTGAATCTCTTCAAATTGTTGTGAGTGCTGCAGTTGCTCACCCCTAAGCTTATGCCGTTAGATCTCTTTCACGGTGTATTTTAGCCCTGAAAGGTAAAGGTGTGTTGTGAGGAGTGAGGTAGCAAACGTTAGTTGCAGAGGTGGTGCATGTCCACGGAAGTTGTGTGCCCCCGTCTAGAGTCCAGGATTTGCATAAACCCACCCACTGACCTGTGACTAACAATCTCACTCTGCTAACTTTTCCAGCAAAACAGGCCAAAGAAAGTGTTTGCGGCGCTGTACCACAGCCCGGTGCTCTTTCGGTTCCTTCCCAAAGAACTTTCCCTCCATAGCAGTCCAGTTCCTTGCTGTTGCTTGGCCAACCACTGCATGCATGTGCTCTACCGTATGCCCTGAGCTGATTCCCAGCTTTTGTGCTCAATACAGCCTTGCCCGTCCATGTCTCTGTGGCGCAATGGGTCAGCGCGTTCGGCTGTTAACCGAAAGGATGGTGGTTCGAGCCCACCCAGGACGACGCTAAGCCCATGCTACTTCCTTGCTTCCCTGAGGCCTGTGGGGAGCCTCAAGGTCCCATTTGCTGCCTCAGTGCTTTCAGCCGGTGGTCCAAAGAGCAGGCTGGATGCCATTCAGAAACCCATCTGCCCGCAGCCATGCCGGAGGCTCAGGCTTAATCCTCAAAGCCGAGCCCAAAATCTTTCAGCCGGGAACGTTTCGCTCCCTTCCCGCCTCCGCCCAAGCGGCAAGGGAGACGCGCAGGAGACAGGCCGGCTCAAAGACGCCTCCTCCCACTTCCCTGTACGCTGTGCAAAGCTCTGGGCCTGCCTCATGCCTCGTCAGGAAAGCGCGGCCATGCGGCCCAAGCCTGAGTCACGTCCGCGGCCTGGCCCGCCCCGCCCCGGCTGACGGCGCGCAGAGCCACGCGAGTCAATGGCAGGTCGAGTTGGGAGCCTGGGCTCTTTCCCGTGACAGCCACACACACAGCGCTGCCCAGCGCCCGAGAGCCTCCCTCGTGTTCTCCCGCAGCAGCCGCCTGCGGTGTGGGTGGGAAAAGGGGACCAGGAAGCACTGCAGCCTCATTCCAGGACAGGAGGCCCTCGCCACACCCAGGCCTGCCTCTTGCCTTCAGCCCAGGCAGCCAGAGGTGCCAGGAGCTCCTGGCAGGCCGCTTTGCCTCAGCCATCTCTTGCCTCATGGCCTAGGCTCTTGGGGCTCTGCTGGTCACCGGCTCGCTTGAAGGCCCAGAGGGAAAAGAAACAAGCGCACGCGTAGCAGAGGATGGTTTCGATCCATCGACCTCTGGGTTATGGGCCCAGCACGCTCCTGCTGCGCCACTCTGCTGTTTCTTCACACTCTCCCCCCTGCCACCGATCTGCCACTATCCGGATTAGTGCCTTACCCGCCCTCGCTCTGGCACGCAGATGCGCAGGCTGCTAGGCAGCTGCCCTGGTCACAGGATTTTACAGCTAAGCTTCTACAGGGTAAAAGGATCTAGTTGGGGTTTGGACCCCATTGGGAGCTGGGTAGCTGAGTGCCGGAGACAGGAGCACTTCTTAAACTGTTTTCAGTTACGCTTGTGGGGACGAGGTTCAGCCTTGGATCCGTGTCTGCAGCAGGCAAGCACCTCTGGCTCAATCGCCCGCCCGTATTAGCAGACTAAAGCCGGGCGCGAACGCACACGCCTTGCAAAGAGGAGCCGGGATCTCGAACAAAAGTCAGCATTTTATTAAGATGAGGTTCAAAGAAAAAAAAGTGTACGGTACAGAGTTTTGCGTAGAAGTTTCTGGTGCTCAGGAACAACGTACAGCTTACCCAAGGGTACAAAGTTCAGTTTAAATGGGGTGGCGTAAAGGAATACATAATCTGCAATAGCCCTGACTGGGGTAAAAGGTTAACGTACAGACACTGAGTTAGGAGGTATATGTTGTCCATATGAGGGCTACGTTCGGGTGTGGAGTATAACGAGCGGCTACGACGATGAGGATGGATTGACCAGCGTTAGATGAGTTTTAACGTTCGGTGTTTGGGAATCTTGCCACAATCTAGTTGAAGCAGGGTCAGTATGAAGTCTACCCTGCCATCTGTTGGTGATCTGTCGTCAAGGCCTTTTGGGGCTGATGTCATTTGCATGGTTACACCCACCCCGGATTGCATGATGGGAGTGCTCGTCCAAACGGTCATTTCAGCTGCTGCGGTTCCCAGTCTCTTTGTTATTGGGGCAGGAGTAATCCAGTGTATTTTCCTGTTGATTTTGGATCAAGGACAGAGTAACTGTACCTGGCATTTGAGGCCTGAGAGCGTCACCCTCACCTGAAAAGTACTCACCATTTAGGGGTATGGGTTCCTAACGGCAGCACGTGGAGGGAGGTAGAAATGGATGTTTGTTGGCCTCTTGCAGGTGCTGCTGATGTCCTTTCTGCTGTCCCTGCTGTGGAAAGACAGAGGCAAAGGTGGTTTTGAATCTCTTCAAATTGTTGTGAGTGCTGCAGTTGCTCACCTAAGCTTATGCCGTTAGATCTCTTTCACGGTGTATTTTAGCCCTGAAAGGTAAAAGGTGTGTTGTGAGGAGTGAGGTAGCAAACGTTAGTTGCAGAGGTGGTGCATGTCCACGGAAGTTGTGTGCCCCCCGTCTAAGAGTCCAGGATTTGCATAAACCCACCCACTGACCTGTGACTAACAATCTCACTCTGCTAACTTTTCCAGCAAAACAGGCCAAAGAAAGTGTTTGCAGCGCTGTACCACAGCCCGGTGCTCTTTTCGGTTCCTTCCCAAAGAACTTTCCCTCCATAGCAGTCCAGTTCCTTGCTGTTGCTTGGCCAACCACTGCATGCATGTGCTATACCGTATACCCTGAGCTGATTCCCAGCTTTTGTGCTCAATACAGCCTTGCCCGTCCATGTCTCTGTGGCGCAATGGGTCAGCGCGTTCGGCTGTTAACCGAAAGGATGGTGGTTCGAGCCCACCCAGGGACGGCGCTAAGCCCATGCTACTTCCTTGCTTCCCTGAGGCCTGTGGGGAGCCTCAAGGTCCCATTTTGCTGCCTCAGTGCTTTCAGCCGGTGGTCCAAAGAGCAGGCTGGATGCCATTCAGAAACCCATCTGCCAGCAGCCATGCCGGGAGGCTCAGGCTTAATCCTCAAAGCCGAGCACAAAAACTTTCAGCCGAACGTTTCGCTCCCTTCCCTCCTCCGCCCAAGCGGCAAGGGAGAAGCGAAGGAGACAGGCCGGCTCAAAGACGCCTCCTCCCACTTCCCTGTACGCTGTGCAAAGCTCTTGGCCTGCCTCATGCCTCGTCAGGAAAGCGCGGCCATGCGGCCCAAGCCTGAGTCACGTCCGCGGCCTGGCCGCCCGCCCGGCTGGCGGCGCGCAGAGCCACGCGAGTCAATGGCAGGTCGAGTTGGGAGCCTGGGCTCTTTCCGTGACAGCCACACACAGCGCTGCCCAGCGCCCCAGAGCCTCCCTCGTGTTCTCCCGCAGCAGCCGCCTGCCGGTGTGGGTGGGAAAAGGGGACCAGGAAGCACTGCAGCCTCATTCCAGGACAGGAGGCCCTCGCCACACCCAGGCCTGCCTCTTGCCTTCAGCCCAGGCAGCCAGAGGTGCCAGGAGCTCCCTGGCAGGCCGCCGCTTTGCCTCAGCCATCTCTTGCCTCATGGCCTAGGCTCTTGGGGCTCTGCTGGTCACCGGCTCGCTTGAAGGCCCAGAGGAAAAGAAACAAGCGCACGCGTAGCAGAGGATGGTTTCGATCCATCGACCTCTGGGTTATGGGCCCAGCACGCTCCTGCTGCGCCACTCTGCTGTTTCTTCACACTCTCCCCTGCCACCTAGCTGCCACTATCCGGATTAGTGCCTTACACGCCCTCGCTCTGGCACGCAGATGCCAGGCTGCTAGGCAGCTGCCCTGGTCACAGGATTTTACAGCTAGCTTCTACAGGGTAAAAGGATCTAGTTGGGGTTTGGACCCCATTGGGAGCTGGGTAGCTGAGTGCGGAGACGGGAGCACTTCTTAAACTGTTTTCAGTTACGCTTGTGGGGACGAGTTCAGCCTTGGATCCGTGTCTGCAGCAGGCAAGCACCTCTGGCTCAATCGCCCCCGCCGTATTAGCAGACTAAAGCATGTGCGACGCACACGCCTTGCAAAGAGGAGCCGGGATCTCGAACAAAAGTCAGCATTTTATTAAGATGAGGTTCAAAGAAAAAAAGTGTACGGTACAGAGTTTTGGCGTAGAAGTTTCTGGTGCTCAGGAACAACGTACAGCTTACCCAAGGGTACAAAGTTCAGTTTAAAATGGGGTGGCGTAAGGAATACATAATCTGCAATAGCCCTGACTGGGGGTAAAAGGTTAACGTACAGACACTGAGTTAGGAGGGTATGTTGTCCATATGAGGGCTACGTTCGGGTGTGGAGTATAACGAGCGGCTACGACGATGAGGATGGATTGACCCGCGTTAGGTGAGTTTTAACGTTCGGTGTTTGGGAATCTTTGCCACAATCTAGTTGAAGCAGGGTCAGTATGAAGTCTACCCTGCCATCTGTTGGTGATCTGTCGTCAAGGCCTTTTGGGGCTGATGTCATTTGCATGGTTACACCCACCCCGGATTGCATGATGGGAGTGCTTGTCCAAACGGTCATTTCAGCTGCTGCGGGTTCCCCAGTCTCTTTGTTATTGGGGCAGGAGTAATCCAGTGTATTTTCCTGTTGATTTTGGATCAAGGACAGAGTAACTGTACCTGGCATTTGAGGCCTGAGAGCGTCACCCTCGCCTGAAAAGTACTCACCATTTAGGGTATGGGTTCCTAACGGCAGCACGTGGAGGAGGTAGAAATGGATGTTTGTTGGCCTCTTGCAGGTGCTGCTGATGTCCTTTCTGCTGTCCCTGCTGTGGAAAGACAGAGGCAAAGGTGGTTTGAATCTCTTCAAATTGTTGTGAGTGCTGCAGTTGCTCACCTAAGCTTATGCCGTTAGATCTCTTTCACGGTGTATTTTAGCCCTGAAAGGTAAAGGTGTGTTGTGAGGAGTGAGGTAGCAAACGTTAGTTGCAGAGGTGGTGCATGTGCCACGGAAGTTGTGTGCCCCCGTCCAAGAGTCCAGGATTTGCATAAACCCACCCACTGACCTGTGACTAACAATCTCACTCTGCTAACTTTTCCAGCAAAACAGGCCAAAGAAAGTGTATGCGAGCGCTGTACCACAGCCCGGTGCTCTTTTCGGTTCCTTCCCAAAGAACTTTCCCTCCATAGCAGTCCAGTTCCTTGCTGTTGCTTGGCCAACCACTGCATGCATGTGCTATACCGTATGCCCTGAGCTGATTCCCAGCTTTTGTGCTCAATACAGCCTTGCCCGTCCATGTCTCTGTGGCGCAATGGGTCAGCGCGTTCGGCTGTTAACCGAAAGGATGGTGGTTCGAGCCCACCCAGGGACGACGCTAAGCCCATGCTACTTCCTTGCTTCCCTGAGGCCTGTGGGGGGGGAGCCTCAAAGGTCCCATTTTGCTACTCTTGGCCTCAGTGCTTTCAGCCGGTGGTCCAAAGAGCAGGCTGGATGCCATTCAGAAACCCATCTGCCAGCAGCCATGCCGGAGGCTCAGGCTTAATCCTCAAAGCCGAGCACAAAAACTTTCAGCCGGGAACGTTTCGCTCCTTCCCTCCTCCGCCCAGCGGCAAGGGAGAAGCGAAGGAGACAGGCCGGCTCAAAGACGCCTCCCTCCCACTTCCCTGTACGCTGTGCAAAGCTCTTGGCCTGCCTCATGCCTCGTCAGGAAAGCGCGGCCATGCGGCCCAAGCCTGAGTCACGTCCGCGGCCTGGCCCGCCCGCCCGGCTGACGGCGCGCAGAGCCACAGCAGTCAATGGCAGGTCGAGTTGGGAGCCTGGGCTCTTTCCGTGACAGCCACACACAGCGCTGCCCAGCGCCCAGAGCCTCCCTCGTGTTCTCCCGCAGCAGCCGCCTGCCGGTGTGGAGTGGGAAAAGGGGACCAGGAAGCACTGCAGCCTCATTCCAGGACAGGAGGCCCTCGCCACACCCAGGCCTGCCTCTTGCCTTCAGCCCAGGCAGCCAGAGGTGCCAGGGAGCTCCTGGCAGGCCGCGCTTTGCCTCAGCCATCTCTTGCCTCATGGCCTAGGCTCTTGGGGCTCTGCTGGTCACCGGCTCGCTTGAAGGCCCAGAGGGAAAAGAAACAAGCGCACGTGTAGCAGAGGATGGTTTCGATCCATCGATCTCTGGGTTATGGGCCCAGCACGCTCCCGCTGCGCCACTCTGCTGTTTCTTTACACTCTCCCCCCTGCCACCTAGCTGCCACTATCCGGATTAGTGCCTTACACACCCTCGCTCTGGCAGGCAGATGCGCAGGCTGCTAGGCAGCTGCCCTGGTCACAGGATTTTACAGCTAGCTTCTACAGGGTAAAAGGATCTAGTTGGGGTTTGGACCCCATTGGGAGCTGGGTAGCTGAGTGCCGGAGGCAGGAGCACTTCTTAAACTGTTTTCAGTTACGCTTGTGGGGACGAGGTTCAGCCTTGGATCCGTGTCTGCAGCAGGCAAGCACCTCTGGCTCAATCGCCCCGCCGTATTAGCAGACTAAAGCGGCGCGAACGCACACGCCTTGCAAAGAGGGCCGGGATCTCGAACAAAAGTCAGCATTTTATTAAGATGAGGTTCAAAGAAAAAAAAGTGTACGGTACAGAGTTTGGCGTAGAAGTTTCTGGTGCTCAGGAACAACGTACAGCTTACCCAAGGGTACAAAGTTCGGTTTAAAATGGGGTGGCGTAAGGAATACATAATCTGCAATAGCCCTGACTGGGGTAAAGGTTAACGTACAGACACTGAGTTAGGAGGGTATGTTGTCCATATGAGGGCTACGTTCGGGTGTGGAGTATAACGAGCGGCTCACGGCGATGAGGATGGATTGACCAGCGTTAGGTGAGTTTTAACGTTCGGTGTTTGGGAATCTTTGCCACAATCTAGTTGAAGCAGGGTCAGTATGAAGTCTACCCTGCCATCTGTTGGTGATCTGTCGTCAAGGCCTTTTGGGGCTGATGTCATTTGCATAGTTACACCCACCCCGGATTGCATGATGGGAGTGCTTGTCCAAACGGTCATTTCAGCTGCTGCGGTTCCCCAGTCTCTTTGTTATTGGGGCAGGAGTAATCCAGTGTATTTTCCTGTTGATTTTGGATCAAGGACAGAGTAACTGTACCTGGCATTTGAGGCCTGAGAGCGTCACCCTCGCCTGAAAAGTACTCACCATTTAGGGGTATGGGTTCCTAACGGCAGCACGTGGAGGGAGGTAGAAATGGATGTTTGTTGGCCTCTTGCAGGTGCTGCTGATGTCCTTTCTGCTGTCCCTGCTGTGGAAAGACAGAGGCAGAGGTGGTTTTGAATCTCTTCAAATTGTTGTGAGTGCTGCAGTTGATCACCCTAAGCTTATGCCGTTAGATCTCTTTCACGGTGTATTTTAGCCCTGAAGGTAAAGGTGTGTTGTGAGGAGTGAGGTAGCAAACGTTAGTTGCAGAGGTGGTGCATGTGCCACGGAAGTTGTGTGCCCCCGTCCAAGAGTCCAGGATTTGCATAAACCCACCCACTGACCTGTGACTAACAATCTCACTCTGCTAACTTTTCCAGCAAAACAGGCCAAAGAAAGTGTATGCGGCGCTGTACCACAGCCCGGTGCTCTTTCGGTTCCTTCCCAAAGAACTTTCCCTCCATAGCAGTCCAGTTCCTTGCTGTTGCTTGGCCAACCACTGCATGCATGTGCTATACCGTATGCCTGAGCTGATTCCCAGCTTTTGTGCTCAATACAGCCTTGCCCGTCCATGTCTCTGTGGCGCAATGGGTCAGCGTTCGGCTGTTAACCGAAAGGATGGTGGTTCGAGCCCACCCAGGGACGGCGCTAAGCCCATGCTACTTCCTTGCTTCCCTGAGGCCTGTGGGGAGCCTCAGCAGTCCCATTTTGCTGCCTCAGTGCTTTCAGCCGGTGGTCCAAAGAGCAGGCTGGATGCCATTCAGAAACCCATCTGCCAGCAGCCATGCGGAGGCTCAGGCTTAATCCTCAAAGCCGAGCACAAAAACTTTCAGCCGGGAACGTTTCGCTCCCTTCCGCCTCCGCCCAAGCGGCAAGGGAGAAGCGAAGGAGACAGGCCGGCTCAAGACGCCTCCCTCCCACTTCCCTGTACGCTGTGCAAAGCTCTTGGCCTGCCTCACGCCTCGTCAGGAAAGCGCGGCCATGCGGCCCAAGCCTGAGTCACGTCCGCGGCCTGGCCCGCCCCGGCTGACGGCGCGCAGAGCCACGCGAGTCAAAGGCAGGTCGAGTTGGGAGCCTGGGCTCTTTCCGTGACAGCCACACACACAGCGCTGCCCAGCGCCCGAGAGCCTCCTCGTGTTCTCCCGCAGCAGCCGCCTGCCGGTGTGGGTGGGAAAAGGGGACCAGGAAGCACTGCAGCCTCATTCCAGGACAGGAGGCCCTCGCCACACCCAGGCCTGCCTCTTGCCTTCAGCCCAGGCAGCCAGAGGTGCCAGGGAGCTCCTGGCAGGCCGCGCTTTGCCTCAGCCATCTCTTGCCTCATGGCCTAGGCTCTTGGGGCTCTGCTGGTCACCGGCTCGCTTGAAGGCCCAGAGGAAAAGAAACAAGCGCCGCGCGTAGCAGAGGATGGTTTCGATCCATCGACCTCTGGGTTATGGGCCCAGCACGCTCCGCTCGCCACTCTGCTGTTTCTTCACACTCTCCCCTGCCACCTAGCTGCCACTATCCGGATTGAGTGCCTTACACGCCCTCGCTCTGGCAGGCAGATGCGCCAGGCTGCTAGGCAGCTGCCTGGTCACAGGATTTTACAGCTAGCTTCTACAGGGTAAAAGGATCTAGTTGGGGTTTGGACCCCATTGGGAGCTGGGTAGCTGAGTGCCGGAGACGGAGCACTTCTTAAACTGTTTTCAGTTACGCTTGTGGGGGACGAGGTTCAGCCTTGGATCCGTGTCTGCAGCAGGCAAGCACCTCTGGCTCAATCGCCCCCGCCGTATTAGCAGACTAAAGCGGCGCGAGCACACGCCTTGCAAAGAGGAGCCGGGATCTCGAACAAAAGTCAGCATTTTATTAAGATGAGGTTCAAAGAAAAAAAGTATACGGTACAGAGTTTCGGCGTAGAAGTTTCTGGTGCTCAGGAACAACGTACAGCTTACCCAAGGGTACAAAGTTCGGTTTAAAATGGGGTGGCGTAAGGAATACATAATCTGCAATAGCCTGACTGGGGTAAAAGGTTAACGTGCAGACACTGAGTTAGGAGGGTATGTTGTCCATATGAGGGCTACGTTCGGGTGTGGAGTATAACGGCGGCTACGACGATGAGGATGGATTGACCAGCGTTAGGTGAGTTTTAACGTTCGGTGTTTGGGAATCTTTGCCACAATCTAGTTGAAGCAGGGTCAGTATGAAGTCTACCCTGCCATCTGTTGGTGATCTGTCGTCAAGGCCTTTTGGGGCTGATGTCATTTGCATGGTTACACCCACCCGGATTGCATGATGGGAGTGCTTGTCCAAGCGGTCATTTCAGCTGCTGGGTTCCCCAGTCTCTTTGTTATTGGGGCAGGAGTAATCCAGTGTATTTTCCTGTTGATTTTGGATCAAGGACAGAGTAACTGTACCTGGCATTTGAGGCCTGAGCGTCACCCTCGCCTGAAAAGTACTCACCATTTAGGGGTATGGGTTCCTAACGGCAGCACGTGGAGGGAGGTAGAAATGGATGTTTGTTGGTCTATTGCAGGTGCTGCTGATGTCATTTCTGCTGTCCCTGCTGTGGAAAGACATAGGCAGAGGTGGTTTTGAATATCTTCAAATTGTTGTGAGTGCTGCAGTTGATCACCCTAAGCTTATGCCGTTAGATCTCTTTCACGGTGTATTTTAGCCCTGAAAGGTAAAAGGTGTGTTGTGAGGAGTGAGGTAGCAAACGTTAGTTGCAGAGGTGGTGCATGTGCCACGGAAGTTGTGTGCCCCCGTCCAAGAGTCCAGGATTTGCATAAACCCGCCCACTGACCTGTGACTAACAATCTCACTCTGCTAACTTTTCCAGCAAAACAGGCCAAAGAAAGTGTATCACGGCGCTGTACCACAGCCCGGTGCTCTTTCGGTTCCTTCCCAAAGAACTTTCCCTCCATAGCAGTCCAGTTCCTTGCTGTTGCTTGGCCAACCACTGCATGCAAGTGCTATACCGTATGACCTGAGCTGATACCCACATTTTGTGCTAAATACAGCCATGCCCGTCCAAGTCTCTGTGGCGCAATGGGTCATAGCGTTCGGCTGTTAAAAGAAAGTATCGTTGTTCGAGCCCACCCAGGGACGGCGCTAAGCCCATGCTACTTCCTTGCTTCCCTGAGGCCTGTGGGGAGCCTCAGCAGTCCCATTTGCTGCCTCAGTGCTTTCAGCCGGTGGTCCAAAGAGCAGGCTGGATGCCATTCAGAAACCCATCTGCCAGCAGCCATGCCGGAGGCTCAGGCAATCCTCAAAGCCGAGCACAAAAACTTTCAGCCGGGAGCGTTTCGCTCCTTCCGCCTCCGCCCAGCGGCAAGGGAGAAGCGAAGGAGACAGGCCGGCTCAAGACGCCTCCCTCCCACTTCCCTGTACGCTGTGCAAAGCTCTTGGCCTGCCTCATGCCTCGTCAGGAAAGCGCGCCATGCGGCCCAAGCCTGAGTCACGTCGCGGCCTGGCCCGCCCGCCCGGCTGACGGCGCGCAGAGCCACGCGAGTCAATGGCAGGTCGAGTTGGGAGCCTGGGCTCTTTCCGTGACAGCCACACACACAGCTGCCCAGTGCCCGAGAGCCTCCCTCGTGTTCTCCGCAGCAGCCGCCTGCCGGTGTGGGTGGGAAAAGGGGACCAGGAAGCACTGCAGCCTCATTCCAGGACAGGAGGCCCTCGCCACACCCAGGCCTGCCTCTTGCCTTCAGCCCAGGCAGCCAGAGGTGCCAGGAGCTCCTGGCAGGCCGCGCTTTGCCTCAGCCATCTCTTGCCTCATGGCCTAGGCTCTTGGGGCTCTGCTGGTCACCGGCTCGCTTGAAGGCCCAGAGGAAAAGAAACAAGCGCACGCGTAGCAGAGGATGGTTTCGATCCATCGACCTCTGGGTTATGGGCCCAGCACGCTCCGCTGCGCCACTCTGCTGTTTCTTCACACTCTCCCCCCTGCCACCTAGCTGCCACTATCCGGATTAGTGCCTTACACGCCCTCGCTCTGGCAGGCAGATGCGCAGGCTGCTAGGCAGCTGCCCTGGTCACAGGATTTTACAGCTAGCTTCTACAGGGTAAAGGATCTAGTTGGGGTTTGGACCCCATTGGGAGCTGGGTAGCTGAGTGCGGAGACAGGAGCACTTCTTAAACTGTTTTCAGTTACGCTTGTGGGGACGAGGTTCAGCCTTGGATCCGTGTCTGCAGCAGGCAAGCACCTCTGGCTCAATCGCCCCGCCGTATTAGCAGACTAAAGCGCGGCGCGACGCACACGCCTTGCAAAGAGGGCCGGGATCTCGAACAAAAGTCAGCATTTTATTAAGATGAGGTTCAAAGAAAAAAAGTGTACGGTACAGAGTTTGGCGTAGAAGTTTCTGGTGCTCAGGGAACAACGTACAGCTTACCCAAGGGTACAAAGTTCGGTTTAAAATGGGGTGGCGTAAGGAATACATAATCTGCAATAGCCCTGACTGGGGGTAAAGGTTAACGTACAGACACTGAGTTAGGAGGGTATGTTGTCCATATGAGGGCTACGTTCGGGTGTGGAGTATAACAGCGGCTACGGCGATGAGGATGGATTGACCAGCGTTAGGTGAGTTTTAACGTTCGGTGTTTGGGAATCTTTGCCACAATCTAGTTGAAGCAGGGTCAGTATGAAGTCTACCCTGCCATCTGTTGGTGATCTGTCGTCAAGGCCTTTTGGGGCTGATGTCATTTGCATGGTTACACCCACCCCGGATTGCATGATGGGAGTGCTTGTCCAAACGGTCATTTCAGCTGCTGCGGGTTCCCCAGTCTCTTTGTTATTGGGGCAGGAGTAATCCAGTGTATTTTCCTGTTGATTTTGGATCAAGGACAGAGTAACTGTACCTGGCATTTGAGGCCTGAGAGCGTCACCCTCGCCTGAAAAGTACTCACCATTTAGGGGTATGGGTTCCTAACGGCAGCACGTGGAGGGAGGTAGAAATGGATGTTTGTTGGCCTCTTGCAGGTGCTGCTGATGTCCTTTCTGCTGTCCCTGCTGTGGAAAGACAGAGGCAGAGGTGGTTTTGAATCTCTTCAAATTGTTGTGAGTGCTGCAGTTGATCACCTAAGCTTATGCCGTTAGATCTCTTTCACGGTGTATTTTAGCCCTGAAAGGTAAAGGTGTGTTGTGAGGGTGAGGTAGCAAACGTTAGTTGCAGAGGTGGTGCATGTGCCACGGAGTTGTGTGCCCCCGTCCAAGAGTCCAGGATTTGCATAAACCCACCCACTGACCTGTGACTAACAATCTCACTCTGCTAACTTTTCCAGCAAAACAGGCCAAAGAAAGTGTATCGGCGCTGTACCACAGCCCGGTGCTCTTTCGGTTCCTTCCCAAAGAACTTTCCCTCCATAGCTGTCCAGTTCCGTGCTGTTGCTTGGCCAACCACTGCATGCATGTGCTATACCGTATGCCCTGAGCTGAGTCCCAGCTTTTGTGCTCAATACAGCCTTGCCCGTCCAGGTCTCTGTGGCGCAATGGGTCAGCGCGTTCGGCTGTTAACCGAAAGGATGGTGGTTCGAGCCCACCCAGGGACGGCGCTAAGCCCATGCTACTTCCTTGCTTCCCTGAGGCCTGTGGGGAGCCTCAAAGGTCCCATTTTGCTGCCTCAGTGCTTTCAGCCGGTGGTCCAAAGAGCAGGCTGGATGCCATTCAGAAACCCATCTGCCAGCAGCCATGCCGGAGGCTCAGGCTTAATCCTCAAAGCCGAGCACAAAACTTTCAGCCGGGCGTTTCGCTCCTTCCGCCTCCGCCCAGCGGCAAGGGAGAAGCGAAGGAGACAGGCCGGCTCAAAACGCCTCCCTCCCACTTCCCTGTACGCTGTGCAAAGCTCTTGGCCTGCCTCATGCCTCGTCAGGAAAGCGGCCATGCGGCCCAAGCCTGAGTCACGTCCGCGGCCTGGCCGCCCGCCCGGCTGACGGCGCGCAGAGCCACGCGAGTCAATGGCAGGTCGAGTTGGGAGCCTGGGCTCTTTCCCGTGACAGCCACACACACAGCGCTGCCCAGTGCCCGAGCCTCCTCGTGTTCTCCGGCAGCCGCCTGCCGGTGTGGGTGGGAAAAGGGGACCAGGAAGCACTGCAGCCTCATTCCAGGACAGGAGGCCCTCGCCACACCCAGGCCTGCCTCTTGCCTTCAGCCCAGGCAGCCAGAGGTGCCAGGGAGCTCCTGGCAGGCCGCCGCTTTGCCTCAGCCATCTCTTGCCTCATGGCCTAGGCTCTTGGGGCTCTGCTGGTCACCGGCTCGCTTGAAGGCCCAGAGGAAAAGAAACAAGCGCCTGCGTAGCAGAGGATGGTTTCGATCCATCGACCTCTGGGTTATGGGCCCAGCACGCTCCGCTGCGCCACTCTGCTGTTTCTTCACACTCTCCCCTGCCACCTAGCTGCCACTATCCGGATTAGTGCCTTACACGCCCTCGCTCTGGCAGGCAGATGCGCAGGCTGCTAGGCAGCTGCCTGGTCACAGGATTTTACAGCTAGCTTCTACAGGGTAAAAAGGATCTAGTTGGGGTTTGGACCCCATTGGGAGCTGGGTAGCTGAGTGCGGAGACAGGAGCACTTCTTAAACTGTTTTCAGTTACGCTTGTGGGGACGAGGTTCAGCCTTGGATCCGTGTCTGCAGCAGGCAAGCACCTCTGGCTCAATCGCCCCGCCGTATTAGCAGACTAAAGCGGCGCGCACACGCCTTGCAAAGAGGAGCCGGGATCTCGAACAAAAGTCAGCATTTTATTAAGATGAGGTTCAAAGAAAAAAAAGTGTGCAGTACAGAGTTTGGCGTAGAAGTTTCTGGTGCTCAGGGAACAACGTACAGCTTACCCAAGGGTACAAAGTTCGGTTTAAAATGGGGTGGCGTAAGGAATACATAATCTGCAATAGCCTGACTGGGGTAAAGGTTAACGTACAGACACTGAGTTAGGAGGGTATGTTGTCCATATGAGGCTACGTTCGGGTGTGGAGTATAGCAGCGGCTACGACGATGAGGATGGATTGACCAGCGTTAGGTGAGTTTTAACGTTCGGTGTTTGGGAATCTTTGCCACAATCTAGTTGAAGCAGGGTCAGTATGAAGTCTACCCTGCCATCTGTTGGTGATCTGTCGTCAAGGCCTTTTGGGGCTGATGTCATTTGCATGGTTACACCCACGGATTGCATGATGGGAGTGCTTGTCCAAACGGTCATTTCAGCTGCTGCGGGTTCCCCAGTCTCTTTGTTATTGGGGCAGGAGTAATCCAGTGTATTTTCCTGTTGATTTTGGATCAAGGACAGAGTAACTGTACCTGGCATTTGAGGCCTGAGAGCGTCACCCTCGCCTGAAAAGTACTCACCATTTAGGGGTATGGGTTCCTAACGGCAGCACGTGGAGGGAGGTAGAAATGGATGTTTGTTGGCCTCTTGCAGGTGCTGCTGATGTCCTTTCTGCTGTCCCTGCTGTGGAAAGACAGAGGCAGAGGTGGTTTTGAATCTCTTCAAATTGTTGTGAGTGCTGCAGTTGATCACCTAAGCATGCCGTTAGATCTCTTTCACGGTGTATTTTAGCCCTGAAAGGTAAAAGGTGTGTTGTGAGGAGTGAGGTAGCAAACGTTAGTTGCAGAGGTGGTGCATGTGCCACGGAAGTTGTGTGCCCCGTCCAAGAGTCCAGGATTTGCATAAACCCACCCACTGACCTGTGACTAACAATCTCACTCTGCTAACTTTTCCAGCAAAACAGGCCAAAGAAAGTGTATGCAGCGCTGTACCACAGCCCGGTGCTCTTTTCGGTTCCTTCCCAAAGAACTTTCCCTCCATAGCAGTCCAGTTCCTTGCTGTTGCTTGGCCAACCACTGCATGCATGTGCTATACCGTATGCCCTGAGCTGATTCCCAGCTTTTGTGCTCAATACAGCCTTGCCGTCCATGTCTCTGTGGCGCAATGGGTCAGCGCGTTCGGCTGTTAACCGAAAGGATGGTGGTTCGAGCCCACCCAGGGACGACGCTAAGCCCATGCTACTTCCTTGCTTCCTGAGGCCTGTGGGGAGCCTCAAGGTCCCATTTGCTGCCTCAGTGCTTTCAGCCGGTGGTCCAAAGAGCAGGCTGGATGCCATTCAGAAACCCATCTGCCAGCAGCCATGCCGGAGGCTCAGGCTTAATCCTCAAAGCCGAGCACAAAAACTTTCAGCCGGAACGTTTCGCTCCTTCCCGCCTCCGCCCAAGCGGCAAGGGAGAAGCGAAGGAGACAGGCCGGCTCAAGAACGCCCTCCCACTTCCCTGTACGCTGTGCAAAGCTCTTGGCCTGCCTCATGCCTCGTCAGGAAAGCGCGGCCATGCGGCCCAAGCCTGAGTCACGTCCGCGGCCTGGCCCGCCCGCCCGGCTGACGGGCGCGCAGAGCCACGCGAGTCAATGGCAGGTCGAGTTGGGAGCCTGGGCTCTTTCCGTGACAGCCACACACACAGCGCTGCCCAGTGCCCCGAGCCTCCCTCGTGTTCTCCGCGGCAGCCGCCTGCCAGTGTGGGTGGGAAAAGGGGACCAGGAAGCACTGCAGCCTCATTCCAGGACAGGAGGCCCTCGCCACACCCAGGCCTGCCTCTTGCCTTCAGCCCAGGCAGCCAGAGGTGCCAGGGAGCTCCTGGCAGGCCGCCGCTTTGCCTCAGCCATCTCTTGCCTCATGGCCTGGGCTCTTGGGGCTCTGCTGGTCACCGGCTCGCTTGAAGGCCCAGAGGAAAAGAAACAAGCGCCGCAGCGTAGCAGAGGATGGTTCGATCCATCGACCTCTGGGTTATGGGCCCAGCACGCTCCCGCGGCGCCACTCTGCTGTTTCTTCACACTCTCCCCCCCTGCCACCTAGCTGCCACTATCCGGATTAGTGCCTTGCGCCCTCGCTCTGGCAGGCAGATGCGCAGGCTGCTAGGCAGCTGCCCTGGTCACAGGATTTTACAGCTAGCTTCTACAGGGTAAAGGATCTAGTTGGGGTTTGGACCCCATTGGGAGCTGGGTAGCTGAGTGCGGAGGCGGGAGCACTTCTTAAACTGTTTTCAGTTACGCTTCTGGGGACGAGGTTCAGCCTTGGATCCGTGTCTGCAGCAGGCAAGCACCTCTGGCTCAATCGCCCCGCCCGTATTAGCAGACTAAAGCAGCGCGAACGCACACGCCTTGCAAAGAGGAGCCGGGATCTCGAACAAAAGTCAGCATTTTATTAAGATGAGGTTCAAAGAAAAAAAGTGTACGGTACAGAGTTTCAGCGTAGAAGTTTCTGGTGCTCAGGAACAATGTACAGCTTACCCAAGGGTACAAAGTTCAGTTTAAAATGGGGTGGCGTAAGGAATACATAATCTGCAATAGCCCTGACTGGGGTAAAGGTTAACGTACAGACACTGAGTTAGGAGGGTATGTTGTCCATATGAGGGCTACGTTCGGGTGTGGAGTATAACGGCGGCTACGACGATGAGGATGGATTGACCAGCGTTAGGTGAGTTTTAACGTTCGGTGTTTGGGAATCTTTGCCACAATCTAGTTGAAGCAGGGTCAGTATGAAGTCTACCCTGCCATCTGTTGGTGATCTGTCGTCAAGGCCTTTTGGGGCTGATGTCATTTGCATGGTTACACCCCGGATTGTATGATGGGAGTGCTTGTCCAAACGGTCATTTCAGCTGCTGCGGGTTCCCCAGTCTCTTTGTTATTGGGGCAGGAGTAATCCAGTGTATTTTCCTGTTGATTTTGGATCAAGGACAGAGTAACTGTACCTGGCATTTGAGGCCTGAGGCGTCACCCTCGCCTGAAAAGTACTCACCATTTAGGGGTATGGGTTCCTAACGGCAGCACGTGGAGGAGGTAGAAATGGATGTTTGTTGGCCTCTTGCAGGTGCTGCTGATGTCCTTTCTGCTGTCCCTGCTGTGGAAAGACAGAGGCAGAGGTGGTTTTGAATCTCTTCAAATTGTTGTGAGTGCTGCAGTTGCTCACCTAAGCTTATGCCGTTAGATCTCTTTCACGGTGTATTTTAGCCTGAAAGGTAAAGGTGTGTTGTGAGGAGTGAGGTAGCAAACGTTAGTTGCAGAGGTGGTGCATGTCCACGGAAGTTGTGTGCCCCGTCTAGAGTCCAGGATTTGCATAAACCCACCCACTGACCTGTGACTAACAATCTCACTCTGCTAACTCTTCCATAAAAATTTTTCTGCCAGGTTCTCATTCAGCACTATATTCCTATCAACTTCAGCTTTTAAGTACCATCAGAGTCCACCTGCTTCAGTAAACTAAAATTTTTACCTATTTGCTAAAGATTTTAGGTGTATGCTATAACTCGCTATTTGTAATAGGATAATAATTAATTCTATTTTTAAACTCAAGAGAGAAGAAAACCATAAAATGTGCATTTAGAGAGTTCAAAAGAATCCCATGGTGCTAAACACATATATTTATTTTCAATCTTTCTTAAATTGCTATTCTTTGGAACCCATGTCCCTTGTCTAACGATTTTTATGTAGGTTCGGGTGAGTCAAATCATGAACTGCTAAGTACCGTCCTGGTGTCCTTGATTCATATATCCAGGATTACTACACTTTATTTTTTTCTGCCCTAATAAGAAAGTGTTTGGGGATCCCACAGCAGCCAAAATCACCATTTGGACAAGCACCCCCATCATGCAATGCGGAGTGGGTGTGACCATGCACATTAGCAACCAAAGGCCTTTACAACACATCACCAACAGATGGCAGAGTAGAGTTCATTCTGACTCTGCTTACATCCTCCCCACAGCCAAGAATTGGTGGTCTTGATAAATCACACTCCCTATTATACCAGCTCATTGGTATTGAATGCTGAAGTTATGGCTAGCAAAGTACCCACCCATCTCTGCCCTGTAGCATCCAGCTTAGACCTTGTTAACACATAAGTCAGTGGATTGTTCTCTGTACATACCTGAAACTGAGCACCAGTCAAGTAGTCTCAAAATTTCTCAATGATGGCCCATTTCAAGGCCAAGAACTGCAGCTGGTGGATGGGATAACGAATTTCCCTATCAGACAGTCCTCAGCTGGCAAAGGCCACAGATTTACATTTACCTTCCACTTCCTGGTAGGAGAGTGCTCCCAGACCCTCCAAACTGGCATCAGCATGCAGGATACTGTTTGTTTGGTCAGCAAGGACTAGGACTGGCACATGAATCAGGCAAATAATGATTTCCCGTAAAGCCCTGTCACATGTCTCATCCCGCCATGTCCCCAATAGAGGAGAGGAGCCCCTCCCTGTCCCCTGCCAGCGGTACTAGATCTGTGGGAGCAGATATCCATGATCCAGCCCAGATGAGCAAGAGCTGCTGGGGAGAAAGTTTTTCTCAGTCCAAGCTCACCAGAGTTGATATTGCAGCGGTGGAGAGATATTTTTCACCTGGTATTTAGATGCTCTGATGAGAGGAGCAGGCAAAGATTTTCTTCTCCTTGTATTTCAAACTCTCCATCCCCCCACCACTTTGTGCTCTAGTCTGATCTCTTTTTAATGTCTCCAGGGCTGTTTTTAGCCATAGGTAGCCGTCTAGGGCACCACTAGGTCTGGAGGCACTGCTCTGATGGGAGCTTGGACAGATGGGAAGCAGTGAAGCATGTAAGAGCAGGATGTTGGGTCCTAGAGAGAGCTGAATGCAGCACAGTCTGAGAGAGGGATTGGCTGCTGGGGTCTCTGGGAAGGGGCGGGGTGGGGGTGGGGGAAGGAGCTCACCTGTGGGTACGTCTACACTACGGGACTATTCCGAATTTGCATAAACGGGTTTTGTAAAACAGATTGTATAAAATCCAGTGCGCGCAGCCACACTAAACACATTAAATCGGTGGTGTGTGTCCACGGTCGAGGCTAGCATCGACTTCTGGAGCGTTGCACTGTGGGTAGCTATTCCGTAGCTATCCCATAGTTCCACAGCCTCCCCGCCCCTTGGAATTTCTGGGTTGAGATCCCAGTGCCTGATGGGGCAAGAATCATTGTCGCGGGTGGTTCTGGGTAAATGTCGTCAGTCACTCCTT
Organism: Mauremys reevesii; assembly: GCF_016161935.1. NCBI lineage: Eukaryota > Metazoa > Chordata > Testudines > Geoemydidae > Mauremys > Mauremys reevesii. The sequence continues at coordinate 42,154,517 of NC_052634.1, forward strand.
CCTCTGGGAAAGCAACGGCAGACAAGCATTTCGTGGCTTTTTTCCCTGGATTGCCCTGGCAGATGCCATAGCATGGTAATCATGGAGCCTGTTTTGCCTTTTGTGACTGTCACCGTATGTGTACTAGATGCCGCTGACAGAGGCGATTCAGCAGCGCTACACAGCAGCATGCTTTTGCTTTTGCATGACAGCAGAGATGGTTATTAGCCATACTGCACCATCTACCAATCCATAAATTGGTAAAAAGATGATCATGGTTACCAGTCCTTTTGCACTGCTTCCTCTGTTGCTGTTATAAGTGTCTCTGGCTGCTCTTAGCCAGGGTGCAAAAACCAAAATGGGAATGATTCCCTGAGTCAATTTTCCTTTTGGTATCTAAAAATAGACTCAGTCCTGTCTAGAATTTGGGCACGGGGACGAGAGAACTACTGTATCATAGAACCAGAGAGCACAGCTGCTCTGTGTCAGATCCAGCAGAAATTATGAGCTGTATGCTATTCACAGGGGGTGCTCCTGCAACAACCCCACCTGTTCATTCCATTCTTCTCCCAGCCTTCCTGGGCTACCATAGCATTGTCCCCCACTTGTGTGATGAAGTAATAAGAATGCAGGAATAAGACACACTGACTTGTTAGTGAGAAATGAGTGGGAGGCAGTCTCCAGCTGCTATGATAGTCCAGACAGAACAGTAAGGAGTGTGGAGAAGAGGGCCCAGCATCCTTCTGCTAGTCCAGGGCAATTGAATCTCTTCTTTACACATGAAGAGGGGGTGTTGCTATGATGATGATGGTTATCAACCATACTGCACCATCTGCCAGGAAAAATTAGGGCCAGGTGTCCTTGATTGATCTAACTGATGCTAATCAGCATGGTTACCAGTCCTTTTGCACTGCCCCATGTGCCAACAGGCTGATGATGAGAACAGGTACCAGTCATGTTGCACCATCAACCACCCATGGTGGGGGAGCAAGGAGGTTGGTGTTGAGTGCTGCAGCACCGCATCTATCTGCAGCATTCAGTAAAGATAGGGTGACATGTTAAAGAGTCAAGAGAGGATTTTTTTCCCTTTCACTTCTGGAGGTGGGTGGGGGTGCGTAAATTGCCGAGCTATGCCTGACCCACTGCGGACACTGTGTTTGACCTAGAAGCATTTGGAGCTCAACCAAGAATGCAAATACTTTTCGGAGACTGCAGGAACTGTGGGATAGCTTGAGTCCTCAATCCATGAGCGTCCATTTGATTCTTTGGCTTTCCGTTAAGCTTGTCACGCAGCAGTGCGCTGAGCCCTGCTATGGCGTCTGTCTGGAGATTTTTAAAAATGATTTTGAATTTCGTCTTCTGTAACGGACACTGATAGAACAGATTTGCCTGCCCTTACAGCGATCACATCCGCATGGTCCATGCGGGAGCTCTTTCTTTATTTTGATTTTTAACTGCATCGCCACGTGCTGATCGGAGCTCCACGCTGGGCAAACAGGAAATATTCAAAAGTTCGCGGGGCTTTTCCTGTCTACCTGACCACTGCATCCGAGTTCAGATTGCTGTCCAGAGCGGTCAGTGGTGCACTGTGGGATACCGCCGGAGGCCAATACCGTCGATCTGCAGCCACACTAACCTAATCCGATATGGTAATACCGATATTAGCGCTACTCCTCTCGTTAGGGAGGAGTACAGCTCAGTTTAAAGAGCCCTTTATACCGATATAAAGGGCCTCTCAGTATGGACGGGTGTGGCGTTAAATCGGTTTTATGATCCTAAAACCGTTTTAAATGCCTAGTGTAGACCAGGCCTGTGAGTGTTAATCTTTTGTCCCCCCCCACCCCTGCTGAGGTGAGGTGAGGCAGGCTCTTCTGCTCTGGAACCAGTATCCTTTGTTGTCCCACATAACATCCATTCTTCTCCCCCCCTGCCCCATGGAGCACCCCCTCCGTTCTCCCACCTCCCCAGGAGCATCCCTCTCTCCCCACCCTCCCCTCCGTCAGGGCTGGGTTGGGTGAGGTGCTGGGGGGTAGGTGGGGGGAGGAGGCTGCCTACCTGCTGAGGAATGAAAGTGAAAGTAACTCACTTCCTGGCAGTGAGCCAGGATTGGAATTTCACAGGGGGCTGGACTGGGATTAGCCAGATGTGTGAAAAATCAGGATGGGGGTTGGGGTAGGGTGAGCAGATATCCCTATTTTATAGGGCTAGTCCCAATTTTGGGGTCTTTTTCTTATATAGGCTCCTTTACCCCCCATCCCACCCCTGTCCTGATTTTCACACTTGCTGTCTGGTCACTCTAGGTGGGGTAATTGGTGCCTATCTAAGACAAAGCCCCAAATATCGGGACTGGCCCTTTAAAATCAGGACATCTGGATCTGGTCACCCTAGCTGGGGAGCGCGTCTCTCCCCCGGGCTGGCAGTGATCCATCTCATCCGGCGGGAGCTGCACAGGGCAGGATGAGCTGCTGTGGCTCCATGGGTGCCCCGTCCCTGAGATCAGATGCTGTGCTAACTTCACCATGGTCCGTAAGGCTGGTGGTGGTGCCCATTGGCGTGTGATTGGACCTGAGGGTTTGCTGCTGCTGTTGCCACTCTGCACCCCAAGAGGTGGATTTTGGGGTCTACTGCAGCTGTTCGACCAGCAGGCTGGGGGGTGAGCCAAGCATGAAAGCAGTACTGTGTTGCCATTTAGATTGTCATTTAACAACTTCGTTTGCCAAAAATTCTTGCTAACAATCCTGAATCCAATTTCAATATTTATTTTTAAAAAAAATCAATATCTTAGCCAAAAACAGAAAATTAAGTTGTTGACAATTATTAGTGACAGGTTTGGTTTGAGGCAGGGAGTGGGCCAGTTTTCATCAGAGAAACAAAAAATGTTGACTGACTTTCCCATAGCCTGTTACTCTTGATAAGAGCCCTCCAACAACTGTAATATGCTCATCTCCTTACTAGTGTATAAAGCAGGGGTTGGCAACCTATGGCACACGTGCCAAAGGTGGCAGGTGAGCTGATTTTTGATGGTACGCAGCGGCAGGCTGAGCGGCTCAGCCCATCACTGCTCTGGGGTTCTGGCTGCTGCCCTATTGTCAGCTGGGATACCAGCCGCCGGCCCCACTCAGCACCTGCTGCTGGCCTGGGGACCCCCAAGGAACCACAGGCTGGCATCGGGCTGAGCAGGCCGGCTGAACCACTCAACCTGCTGTCAGCCTGGGGTTCCATTCATTCAGCCGGCAGCGGGCTGAGTGGGCTGGTGGCGGGCTGAGCAGGGCCGGTGGAGGGTTGCGTGGCATTTTGTCTGAAGAAAAAAAAATTCCCTGGAATCTTTTCCCCCCCCCACACACACACACATTTACATTAATTCTTATGGGGAACTTGGGTTCACTTAACATTGTTTCGCTTAAAGTCACATTTTTCAGGAACATAACTACACCATTAAGTGAGGTTCCTGTATCAGCAAAAGAATAAAGAGTCCTTGTGTCACCTTAGAGACTAACATTTGGGGTGCGGCAGCACTCAGCCTACTGCTACTCCGGGGTTCGGCTGCCAGCCCCTTGCCAGTCAGGGCCCAGCCGCGGCCCCTGTCTGCCTCCTGCCAGCCTGGGTGAGCAGAATCTTTGTTTCAATACCTCTTCATATAAATTTCCAATAACATTTTGACAAATTAAAAAAATTATATTATTTGCATCATTCTGTCAAATCAAATTTTTCTATAGTGCTACTTCTTTAGTTCTAGTGCATCAGCATTACAGTGTGCTTAATTAAGTTAAACTGGTTTTAATAACGTGAATGTGGCAAGTTTTCCAATACTGTATGCTTATATTTGTGTTGCTAAGAACAGATCAGGCACAGGGGCACCAGTTTAATAATCTCGCCTAGGGCACCATAAATCCTAAGGACGGCCCTGCATGCCTCAATTCTCTTTTTCCTGGCCTTGTTCCAGAGCCCTCACAGCCCAATTCTCTTCCCTAACATTGGGCCCTCTACTGCATCCTGAACCGCTCAGTCCAACCCCAACCCAAAGCCTGCACCCCCTAGCCAGTGCTCTCATCCCCCTGCACTCCAACTCTCTGTCCCATGTAGCCTGATTTAGGGTGTACTAATAATATTAATTTGGAAAATATGATGAAAATTTAATTTATTAGCTTACATTTTATTTAATTTAATTGAGTTATAAAGTTACAGTTGCATTACTGCTATTCAAAGATACATATGGCATTATATGCAACAAAGTTTTAGTTAATATACTCACACCCTTCCTTGATAACCTGGTGGTAAGAGACACAGGACCAGCCTTGCAGTTCAGGTTTCTCAATTCTTGAGTGAAAGATGCAGTGCTTAGAAAAAGCTAATGTTACTTTGGGTTTACTTGAATAAGTTAAACTTAAAATCAAATCCTAATAAACAAAGAATAAAAACTTAGGGAAACCGAGCTTAGCCGAGTTTCTTTGAAACTCAAAGTTTAAGAACAAGTACAGCCTACTGATAGTAGAGAGAGAGAGAGTGGAGGAAGTAAGACAGACTGATAGAGCGACGTGCTCTGTGAGGTGAGTTACCTCTTTTATAGGGCACAAGCACCAGAAATCCTTCCTCCTATGCCCAAATTTCATTCCTTACCAAAAAAACATTAGGGTACGCTTACTTCATAGGCTAGTATGTTTGTGCGTGTTGATGACATGTACATATGCACATAAGTTCCCTTGTGGTGTACCTGTTAATTCTGTGGGTACAGCACTGAAAAAAACCCCTATGCCATTCTCCATTGTCGATTGGTCTAGGTAAAGGTCTAAGACAGGCGTGGGTACTTCTCTATTTAAGTAACAAGATAAAGGTCAAGTTTCCTTTCTGAGTAAAGGTCACACTATAGAGATGCTCACTTTGCCTTAGCTTAACATACAGGATAGGGCCTGTAGGTCCTCGTAAGTCATGTGCTCCAGCCCCTAATCATTTTATTGCCCTCTGCTGGACTCTCTCAGTTTGTCCACATCCCTTCTCATGTGGGTCCCAACCCCAAAAGTACTCACATATCACCCCAATGGCTCCAAAATGTACATATGGTGCTGCCATGGTCAAGTCACTCTTGAGCCTGCTGGCAGAGAACAAGGTGAAAATTAGACAGGACGTCGCTCAGGCAATTCCCTCTGCTCCCAGCAGGTGGTTTCGGAAAGCTCCAAGATGGCTCACTTCCCTTTCTCTCATCAGCTTCAGGCCCCAGGGTTACAAATGCACAAACCAGTTGGGAGTCTCCCCTGGGCTCAGGGTGTGGGGCTGCTCTGAGGGGATGGACTTGCACACTTGGGATATTAGTACAAAGATGCAATTTCAGTTTCTCATAGCGAAATCTGAGGGCAATTTATATTTGGTTAAAAATCTTATTTAGTGAAAGGAAAGCTGCAGTGACAGCCTGGTTACTGGGGTGCAAAACACTTTCCTCCTGGGAGAAACAAGAAGTTAGAATTCGAAATTTACATCATTTGTTCCAATGTTGGCACAGGTTTAATTTTGCTTCTGTGTAGGTTTGTTTCAGGCTGTGACTGTTTTGGTTTATTGGGTTGTTTTGTTTTTTTAAGTTGGAATGGAGATTTAATTGACATTTGCTGGATTCGAATGGCTGACCTACAACACCAGTTTTGACATTGTTCTGCATATTTTATACAGATTTGGCCAGTATTCAAGGATTTGATTCCTTTATAGGAGGTTTTAGTGGTCAGGCTTATTTATTTTATGTTATTTTATCATCCTGCTGTAACACACCTTTTTGATAAAATGTTGAAATTATTAATTTATGGTATTTGTTATTTTTTATTTTTAAAAAAAAAGTTTTTGTTAGTGTTTGGGTTTTAAATTAAACATTGTTTTTGGTTTCAATTTTTTATTTTGGCTTTGGTTATTGATGGGATCTTTAAGAACTTTGGATTTAATACTAAAATTTGGATAGCAAACCCTATTTACTATTTTATTTTAATAAAGGTTGTATTGCTCTAACCCCTGGCCGGGGGGAGAGGAGATGAGCCTGGCCTTTAAGTGAGAAGGAGCAGAGGCATGGGAGGCATGGCCCCCGTGAAGGGTGGGGCCAGGTGATGGGGGGCACAGCCCCTCCAATTTTTTTTGTCTAGCCCACCTCAGTCCCCCACCAAACGAGAAGAGTCTGATGCCACCCCTGGTGGTCACCGGGTGTCACTGGTGCTCCATGGGAAATATGCTCTTTGCATTACCCAGATTGGTGGGAAACACACTCTGTGCCTTACCGTGACTGGTCCGTGGGAGTCACTGCTCCTAGAAGGCAGACACACGCTGTGCATTACGCCACCTGGCCACTGGGTGTCACTGCTGTACCAAGGGAAACACCTTCTGTGCATTAACCTGAATGACCACGAGTGTCACTGCTGCTCCAAAGGAAACATGCTCTGTGTGTTACCCTGATTGGCCACTGGGTGTCACTGCTGCGCCAAGGAAAATACCTTCTGTGCATTACTCTGACTGCCCACTGGGTGTCACTGATGCGCCAAGGGAGACATAAGAAGCCAGACTGGCTCAGACGCAAAGTCCATCTAGCCCAGTATCCTCCTGTCTTCTGACAGCGGCCAGTGCCAGGTGCCCCAGAGGAATGAACAAAACAGGGAATCATCAAGTGATCCATCCCCTGCCGCCCATTCCCAGCTTCTGGCAAACAGAGGCTACAGGCACCATCCTGCCATAGGCGGCAGGTTTGTATAATTTTGGTGGAGCCCAAAATGGTGGTGCCCCCGCTCCGCCCTGTAAGCCGATATAAAATGAAACTACAACGTCAGTGCCACAAGATTACAAGGGTCAATTAAAAGTGGAAAGTCAGAAGCAGCACTTGCCTACTTCAATATACAGTATTATATTTTGTTGCACCTGTTGTGATGAAGTGGGAATGTTCTTAATATTTTCTCTGAATACTGTGTGGGTGCCTCAGTTTCCCCTGCAAGATGCCAACTGAAGGTGTTGGGGACAAAGAGATCAGGTGGCCTCCTTGTCCGGAAGAGACACAGCGGCCAGAGGAGGGAGTGTCATTTGGAGCTGGCTGGGAAATGGGGAGAGACCCAGAACTTGGTTCTGGGCTCCCCACCCAAGATGGACCTGACAGAGGGTTCTGTTTTCTGTACCAACAAGCTCTGTTTAAACTGTGTTCCCATCATCTAATAAACCTTCTGTTTTACTATCTGGCTGAGAGTCACATCTGACTGCAGAGTTGGGGTGCAGGGACCTCTGGCTGCCCCAGGACCTGCCTGGGCAGACTCACTGCGGAAAGCGCACGGTGTGGAAGGGCTGAATGCTCCGAGGTCAGACCCAGGAAGGTGTAAGCTTCTTGCCCTGGAGACAGTCTGCTCCGAGAGAGGAGGCTCCGCCAGAGTCCTGACTGGCTTTGTATGGAGTTGTTCCAAAGCATCCCAGCATCCCCTTCCACCCCATGCAATTCCCAGAAGTCCACACAGGCACTGACACTCCCTCCTCTGGCCTTTGTCTCTTTTCCAGGCATTAGGAGGCCACCTGATCTCTTTGTTCTCCAACACCTTCAGTTGGCACCTTGCAGGAGAGTGGCACAGGCCATCAGTTACCAGGAGTCAGGGTTGCAGCCATTCTCTGTGCAGACAGCTCACACTGTCCCTCTAGGGCTCTGCAACAATCACACCCCTTATCCCACCATCTAGATCCTTGAGAAATGCACAGGGAAACTGAGGCACCCACACAGTATTCAGAAGAACATTCCCACTTTGTAACACCTGTATACGACTAGTTATATACTTTAAAGGGGTGTAAAATAGTCAAGTATCATGCTAAACAAAATGATACTCCAAACTGACCACCAAATTTAAGTTGCATGTTTTTCCCCTCAGGTGAGGGCTGTAGGGTTGGGCTGTGGATGAGGGGTTCACAGTGCAGGAGGGTGCTGAGGGCTGGGGTGCTGGGGGTGCAGGGACTGGGGTGGGGCAGGGCTGGGGATAAGGAACTTGGGATGCAGACAGGCTGCCCCAGGGCTATGGCCAGAGAGGACTCCCGCCCCGCCCCCATTACCGGCAGCCACAAGCTCCAGGGGAGGGGCCCCGCCTTGCCCCGCTCCCGGCAGCACACTCACTCTGCACCACAGTCACTGCACATGCTCCTAGGGACTCTCTCAGGTCCAGAAAGCCCACTCGCCTCCCCTGTGGTGGGTACCGGGTGTCATGGAGTCCCTGGGCGCTGCTCTGGAACTGCTCCCCACCAAGCCAGGCAGGACTTTGGGGAGCCTCCTCTCCCTCGGAGCAGACTGTCTGCAGGGCAAACACTCACAGAAGCCCCAGCAGCTGCTAAGGTGAGTGATGTCCGTCTCCTGGCCGGAAGTCCTTCCGTGTCTCCTCCAGGTAGCGGGAGGAGGGCTGCCAAAAACGGCAGGGTCCCCTCCCCTCCTGAGGTGCTACAGCAGCTAGCACTGCTCTTATGCTGTAGCCCTTAGGCGGCGGCAGCAGCAGCAGCAAGGGAGAGAGACGCTCGCTGCGCACTCTTTATGTTCAGGCAGGAAGCTCTGGGGTGGAGGAAGCTGCAGCCCTGGCGGCGGCGGCGGTGGGAGTGGTGGTGAGAGGCGGGGCGGGCGCTCAAGCAGGGGAGAAACCTAGCTCCAAATATTGGTGGAGCAGAGCCCCTGACTGTGAATATTCCTGGGGCTAAAGCCCCAGGAGTCCATATAAGTTGGCGCTCATGTGGAGGTCCTCACCTAACCATCTCTCTCTCTCTCTCTCCCCCACTCCTAGTTGGTGGAGGACAGGGCCCAACAGCTCGGCTTCCTCCATGCTGTCCCACGTCTGTGCTTCTTGGCACAGCAGCAGGAGCTGGACACTCTGGAGCCCCAGGTCTCCAAAGCAGCCCTCGTGGAGAACATTTGCGGTGAGTAGGACCCCATGTCTGGCCCCTGGGTCGAGAACCCAGAAATGGGAGGAAAAGTTGGTGGGGCCAGAGGGGAAGCAGAGGACAGTGGTTCCTGGGGCTGAGGACTGGGGAGCAGGAAAGGGAGAGCTTCTGACACCAATCGGGAGCTGGCAGTGGGGGAGTTGTAAGGCCGTGTCTGCATCAGTCTATGAGCATTGGTATTTTCTTGAAATTTGTCAGACCAACCTAACTAACATCTAACCCACATTTGAACCTCTTTTCACACTCTTGCTCATTCTGAAGGTCTGTTTGCCTCCAGACAGATCCGTTGTCTTTCAGAACAACCTTGCTCTTTCTGTCTGTTTCACTCACTGAGGTGTCGGAGTAAACACTCACCTTCACTCTATTCTCAGACAAACACTAATATTAACTGTTTGCTACTGATCTGTGGAGTGGAAGATGCCATTTCTAGGGGATTGTTCCCAAGCTGCAGTACTTTGTGTTCAAACATCTCCCAGCTTCCTTGGTGAAAAATAACACCAGGTTTCTTTGCAATATACAAGAAAGAAGGAGTTCTTCTTTGAGTGATTGCTCATATGCATTCCAGTTAGGTGTGCGCACGCAGTGTGCACGTTCGTCCACCCCTGCACCACCCATTCACCCGCGACCCCACCCTCACATTGCCCCGAGACCCCGCCCTCACATTGCTCCTTCTCCTGAGACCCCGCCCTGCACCATCCAGTAACAGGCCAGATCCCGGCGGGGGGGAGGAGAAACATGCTGCTCTGCCACAAACTTCCCAAGTGTCCTTGGGCACATCACTCCAGCCTCTCTGGGCCTCAGTTCTCCCGTTCAGGAAATGGGGCGGGTGGTGCTTCAGGCAACGCGCCCCCTCCCGGTGCACACTGGGAAGCGTAGTTCTCTCCCTCTCTCTCACACGCGGCCTCTGTTGGAGGAGAGGCCGTAACTTCTCACTTCGCCGCACCCCTCCCCGCTTCCTGATTGGCGGAGAGAGCGCGGGACAGAGACTCGGCGCGTGGGCCCCTTGCCCCGAGCCGCTGTCCCCCTCCCGGCGCGCTGCTGCCGTTGGGATTGAATACCGCTCATGGCCAGGGGCGGTCCCGGGGCGGGGGCGGCTCAGGTGCAGGGCGGGGCGGGCCGGTCCGAGGCGCTGGGGCGGGACGGTGAGTGGCGGCTCCTTGCGCGGGGGCTGGGGCTCAGACCCCCAGTTACAGGCGCCAGGCCCAGCCCGCTGCGGGGGCCACAGGGCAGAGGCAGCCCAGCGGTGAAAGGGCTTCACCCCCAGCCTGGGAGCAGCCCCACAAGCGGCAGCCTGGGGCTGCGGGCCCCTCAACACCCTCCAAACTGTCCCTGCAGTGTCCCCGTGACCCTCCGCCAGCCCCGCCCCAGCATCCCCTCCCCACCCTGTCCACTCTGCCCGGCCTTTCCCTTCCCCGCCCTCCCCTCCTCCTCCTCCTCCTCCCCGTCCTCCTCCTCCCCACCCCGACCTCCTCCCCGTCCTCAGCGCCCTGCCCCCAACCTCCTCCTCCCCTGACCTCAGCACACCACCCTCCTCCCCTCCTAATTGGCTCAGCCCATTTCTCCATGGCTGGGCCCCACTTTCCCATCCCCCACTCCCCAGTCCATCCCAGGGTGTGAGGTTCCTCATCTCAATCTCTGCTGCCCCAACCTGCCGGGTTCCCCTTTTCAGCCACTGTGGGGTCCTCCCACCCGCCCCACCCATCCATTCTGGGCTCTCTAAATCCCACATTCCCACAGTGCACCTCAGTAACCCCACCCTCCTCTGTCCCTAATCCCTAGTCCCTTCCCTTGGGTCCTCCTGGACACCCCAACCTGATCCGGCCCCACATACACCCCAGTCCCTCATCACACGCTGAGCTAGTCCTTCAGGGTCCCACACAGCCCCCAAACTCCTCCATCCATGAGCCCCGTGGGCCTGTGGCCGGGAAGTGGGGAAGCTCCACTTTGGCTGGGCTGGGGTGGGTGTTAATCTTTCCTGGCTTGTGTGTGCTGAGCTCACAAAGGGTTTTGCTCCCTCGGGGTGGGGGTGGTTTGGCTGAAGGTGACGTGGTTTGGTAGCCCGGTGGATGCTGCGTGGTGTCTGGAATGGGGCGTGTGTGTTCCCATCATGCCCCTTCCTCTGCCTGCAGAGCTGAGCACAGACAGGTCTGAGGAGCAGAGCAGCAGCTCTGGGAAGGAGAAGAGCAATATGAAGATGGAGTCTAAGACGAGGCCAGGTGACTTCTGTGGAGGGAGACATGCTGGACAGCGCCAAGGATTGAGGAGACAACCAGGTGTGAGCCAGGGCTCAGATTTCTAATTGTAGCTGTGATGGCAGAATGGGAGGAGGTTGAAGAGCCCAGGGGTGCGGGAGTAGCGAGAAGAGGAGCCTCGCCACCATTGCTTTTCTTTTGTGTTGTGTTTCATACCAAGGGAAAAGAAGTCGCGAGGGAGTCCAGCCCAGGTGAGGTGGAAAGTGAGCGAGAGCAGTGACAGGGTGAATCCTGTTGGTGCCAGGCAAGACCTGCCCAGCTGGGATGAGGTAGCTGTCTCTGTCGGTGAGAGAAGTATCTGGTTTGGGAAGGGCTCTGGTCACAGTCCCCTGGCTCCAGGCAGGGATGTCCATTACCTGGGTGTGGGTTTCTGGACTAGCTGTGGCTTCAAGGGAGATGATGTTGCCATTTGTGGGGGCTGATCATCTCTCTGGCCAGGAGTGGTGTGTGCTCCCTAGCAGAAGGTTGGATCCATGAGGGTGACTCCCTGTTCTGAGTTTCTTTCCTTCTCCGAGGTTTGAAGAATCCTGCTAACTACACAAGCACTGCGCTGTTGTGGTTATTGTAGTCTTAGTGCCTGAGCATCCACAGTGTAAACTGGAGCCAGATCTAGTTTCACTCTGTCTACACTTCAAACGCTGCTGTGGCACTGCTATAGCACTTTGGAGTAGACAGTGACTGGAGGGTTTTCCCATCCTGTAATAGCTGCATTGACAGAACAATTCTTCCTTTTTCTTTAGCACTATCTAACCAGGGCTTAGGTCACCTTAACTCTATGGGTTTTGGGGTCACACCTGAGAGACGTCGCTCTGCCAGTTCAGTGCCCAGCATACACCAGCCCTTAGATCCTCTTGGTATTTCAATGCAGGCACTGACCTGTGAGAGGAAAACATCAGCTCACAAACACAGAGACTGAATTCTCACATTTAATCTCGCTGCACTTTCCAGAAAGTCACAAAATTCATTTAGTTCTTGCTAGGACAGAGAAAAATAAGTGACACTAAGTTTTGGCTTAGTTAAATAAAATTAAGTGTTTAATTAATACAGTAAAACTATGTCCTGGTTCTGCTAAATAACACCACAACGTGAAATAAGAACAGAGACAAACCTTGTCAGTGGCGACTAATTTCGCAAATGATCTTCCCATTATTAATTTCATGCCCCATTGGAAGTCTGGGCATCTCAGTGTCACTGCTCTGCATTCACCTCTTGGACATTCCCAAATTTCGAAAATTGTGCAGTTAAGAATGTGAATAGTGACCCCGGCTCCTTCCTGCACCTGCTCTACATTGCTCCACAGCAGCTTCTCCACCTGCAGAGTCACCCCAGCACTGCAGTGCAGCTGCTCAGGGCTTTGCAAAAATTAATAATACAGAGTTAGGAGGAAAGTAAACATTTGGGAGTTGTGGAAATAGCAAAAGGCAACAGTTGTGGTGTTACAAGAAGGCAGTTTTTGGTTTAATAATAAAACCCAGTTATATAAATGTAACTGTATGTGCAGCTCTGTGCACTCACGTTGGATGGAAGCTTAGTAATTAAATTATACAAGAGGGTCAGGTAAAGTGGCTGCTACCACCACTGTGTTTTGTCGAGAAGCCTTTACAGACATTCCGAGGGAAATGGGCCCTTGCCCACAGAAATGGTCTATAGGGGACGACTCAGGCAGCAGGCGGAGAGATAATCTCATCAAATGATTTGACTCCTGGGTAATGTTAGCAAAATCACTAAAGGAATGTCCGAGGTTTCTATTGGCACTTAACTTGCCTGCCCCTGGCTGTCTCTGGTTGTACAAGATGGACGTGTAATCGGGGTACAGTTGTGTAAAAAAAATTATTGCAGTGCAAGGGCTGTTAGACAAAACAAAATGTTTTGTGTAATTGTGTAAGGTTTTAAAAACCTAAACTGAGACTTATGGTTTGTAATATAATGTTATGAAGGTTAAACTATGGAAGGAATGTGCTTTTTCCCAGGACATGTGCAGTGTATATTGGAGAAAGGGTAAAAGAAATGCAAACAAAACATGGTACTTAATTCAAACCCTATTAGGGCTCCAAAGGGAGCCACAATAGGTTAATGGTTTCTTTTTCAGATCTGTATGTTTTGAAGCAGAAGATGAAAGTGGAAAGTAATCAGAACTCCGGTGGAAGTTGTTTGTGTCCCTTTTAAGACAGTCTCTGAGCTGCTGATGGCTTTGGATCCAAAAGCAAGCCCGAAAGCCGGGGTGAATGCAAATGACCTAGCTGATGGGGGAAGGAGAGAACTGCCCATCAGTGGCTGCACAAAGGAGCTGCAAATAATAAATACATCTGGTCAGCAAACAAGCTACTGGAAGACTCAGATTGTGGCCCTCCAGGAAAGGGAGGTGAAAAAACAAGTCAAGCCTGAAAATAAGGGGACAGGTTAACCCTAAGGAGAGTGTGTGTGTATGTACAGTGCTAAAGCTAAATCTAAAGCTGTCTCTCAGCTATTACCGGAGGATAAACTTAAAGCTTGGTACAGCAGAGAAACTATTGCAAACTGGGTCTGTTGTACAAGAGGGGAAACTGAGGCACACCACCTCATGAATTTCATAAATGACCAGCGAGTGGGGTAATTCACTATCTAACTATAGAACAAAATAAGGACAGCCTGGAGGTAATTCTTCTGTTTTTCTGCAATTAGCAAGGAAATTTGTAAAAGGAAGTGGTATTATTATTATTAAGCACTAATCTGTCCCCACTGGGGTGTGTGGAAATTGTTTCTTTTGTTTTCAGACACTCTACAAACAAGCTGGTGCCAGCAAAAGACTAACCCAGAATACCATGAATCTCTGTTTTGTGTTGTTTGTCTGTGGTGTTTGTCTTGTTGTCAGCATTGTTGTGTTTCAATGAACAGAAAACCTCATGACATGGGTGGGGATGGCTTCAAAAGGCTGACCTGGGGGAAGATGTGTATGGACATTCAAAATGCTCGACTAGGAGGCCAGCACCTGTGTAATAGCTACCGTGGTATCTGGAAGTGAATGGGCAGCTAAGGTGGGCCCCACAAGCCCTCTGGGAATAATGAGAAGGGGATTTGCTCGCTGGGAATCAATGGAGGGGTGTGTAAAATGGTGTAAATCCAGAGAAGATGTTTGAATGTGCCCTCCTGATGGCCGTGGAGGAGCACACCCAATGCCCCATGGCAAGGGGTGGACAATTAGATGTACTGTGTATGAGGTGTTTTGCTGGAAATGTACATATTACAGGGGCACAATTACACCAGCCTAACCAAATTCCACACTACGCTGCTCTCTGGGCTTTGGCGCGCAGATAGATCTGTGAATCTTACTGCTGTGAATAATCGAACCAGCGCATACAGCCTGATTCCACACCATGTGGTTAAGTTGGTTTGGACAATAACCCATTTCTCTGAGGACATTCAATGGACTTATGCTATGGACAAAGCACGAAAACCTGCAGCGGCAGCGTATTGCAACTACCAGCAACTGGACATGTTAAGGGCTTAACCCGTCGAAGGAGGAGAGGAGGTGTTTGGTGGTGGCCAGGATGTTGGACCATGCGGCAGTGCTCAGGTCTCTCAGTGTTGCTGTGGATTGTTACAGCGGCTGGTGTATTGCTAAGTATACTTGTGATCACGTTGCCTCACGGAAATAACCTAGAAGTAATGGAGTAAGCCTCCCCTGTACTAGACAACCTGGACCCAACCTTCTCGGCCCACTATAGTGAAATCTGGAACACTAATTGGAACAGGTGTGGCCCGCCCATACGCGAGAAGGTGCAGGGCGCTGTACTATGCAAGGGGCAGTGGGACAAATGGAATATCAGCACCTTCCACCTTTGATGCTGGCCCTATCAGGAAATGTGTCACCATATGTCCTATGTTTTGCTAAGGAGAATGGGAACAGGGACACAGGCAAGGCTCTGTGGCAGCAGGGCTGGGATGGGGACACTGAGGAAGGAAACTGGAATCGTTGCTTGCTGGAAGTTCAATCAATAAACATCTCATTGTTTGCACCTTCAGACTTTTGGTATTGCTGCTCTGTGTGTGCATAAGCAGGACCCAGTAATGGGATAAACCCTCTAACACCTAACACACATTTGAACCTCTTCTTTTCACACTGTTGCTCATTCTCAGGGGCTGCTTTGTCTCCAGACAGATCCATTCTCTTTCAGAACAGCCTTGCTCTTCCCGTCTGTTTCACTCACTGAGGTGTCAGAGTAAACACTCCCTTCCTCTTGTCTCAGACAAACACTAGTATTAACTGTTTGCTACTGATGGGTTTAGAAAGCATTTGTCATGAGTGCCATTTCTGGGGATTGTTCCCAAGATCAGTATTTTGTGTTCAAACATCTCCCAGCTTCCTTAGTGAAAATAAGGCCAAAATTTCCTTGCAATATACAGGACGGGCGGCACTTTTTCAACTCCAGATGGGTCTTGAACCCACAATCTCTGACTTAGAAAGCCATTGCCTTGTCCATTAGGCCACTGATGAAAGAATGGAAACTCCATCTCCTAAATGCATAGCTTTCTCATATTAACTTGAAATAAATACTCCTCTTTCTGCACCTACAGATATGTCTGCATCCCATAGCAGCGAGGCTACTGGGCAGAGTCAAGTTGACAGAGCTGAGCCCCACCTTTCTGCCCCCGGGCCATCTTTAGAGAAGAAGGCCTTTTAACCTGACAGCCACACACACAGCGCTGCCTAGCGTCCCGAGAGCGCTCCTCTGCGTTGTTCTCCGCGCTGCAGCCGCCTGCCCGTGTGGAGTGGG